>NC_133662.1:133626823-133957567 GCF_037893015.1 Macrotis lagotis | reverse complement strand
GGGGTAAAGAAAAAAACTGCTATCCAATAAGAAGAAACTGGCTATATCCCAGCATGGGAAAATTATTCTCACAGCTCTTGAGAACTGTAACTCTATCAGAGAGAATATACTTAGCCAGAAGTGATGGACACTCTCATGACTTAGCAATGAGAAAGCTACACAATGCCATGAAACTGGCTATAACCTTACTTGGTAGAAAGACCTTAATAACTCTCAAGAATTATAACTCTATTAGAGAAAATATACTAAGCAAGAAGTAATGGATACTCAGGATTTTCTATGACTTAGATAGAATGATTTAAAAACACTTCCTCCTTAAAAAGAGGGATAGGAAGTAGACAGGAGGATGGAGGGGATTGAATGGAGTAAATCTCATTACATTAAGAGATACAAAAGATCTATTGTAATAGAGAGGAAGAAGGGAGGAGATGAGAAACACATGAATCTTCCTCTCATCAGATTTGGCTTAAAGTTAAATTACGCACACACACACACACACACGCACACACTCACACACACACACACACACACACTCACATTTAAAGTATTAAAATGGGAAAAGGGGAGGAGAGAACAGAGAGAGGGAGGGGGAGAATAAAGGGAACTAAAAGAAGGAAGGGAAGGGAAAAGGGAAAAAGGGAAAGGGAAAAGAAAGGGGAGGAGGATATAGGATGGCAAACATACTGAAGGTGATGGTATTCAGAAACAAAATACTGGGAAATACAGATAAATGGGGGAAAGGGGGAAAATACAAGCAGAGAAAAGATAGCATGAAGGGCAATAAAAAGTTAGTAGCTATAATGTTAAATGGGAATGGGATGAACTCTACCTTAAAACATAAGCAAATAGCAGACTGGATTAAAAACCAGAATTCTACCATATGTTGCTTACAAGAGCTTCAGCTGAAACAGAGAGATACATATAGGGTAAAGGTAAAAGATTGGAGAAAAATATATCTTGCTTCAGCCAAAGTGGAAGAATCAGGGGTAGCAATCCTCATCTCAGACAAAGCTACTGCAAAAATATATAGCATTACAAGAGATAAGGAAGGAAACTATTCTCCTAAAAGGTACCATATACAATAATGTGATTTCAATACTCAATATGTATTCACCCAATAAGATAGCATCCAAATCCTTAGATGAGAAGCTGAAAGAACTACAGGAAGACATAGACAGCAAAACTCTACAAGTGGGAGACCTCAAACTCCCACTCTCAGATTTAGATAAATGAAATCATAAAATAAGCAAGAAAGAAGTTAAGGAGGTAAATAGATTGTTAGAAAACCTAGATATGATAGACTTATGGAGGAAAATGAATGGGGATAGAAAGGAATATACACATGGCACTTACAGAAAATTTAACCTTGTACTAGGGCATAAACACCTAATAATCAACTGCAGAAAGGCAGAAATAGTGAATACATCTTTCTCAGATCACAATGCAATAAAAGTCATATTCAATATTGAGCCAAGGAGATATAGACCCAGAACAAATTGGAAATGGAATAAAACTCATTTTAAAGAATGAGTGGACAAAAACCAAATTAAAGAAAGAATTAATCATTTTATCTTAGATAATGATAATAATGAAACAACCTACCAAAACCTATGGGATTCACTCAAAGCTGTTCTCAGGGGATATATTGTAGATTTAAATGCTTATATGAATAAATTAGAGAAAGAGGAAATCAATGAACTAAATAAGCAACTAAAAAATTAGAGAAAGAACAAATTAAAAATACCCAATTAACTGCCAAATTAGAAATTCTAAAACTTAAAGGAGAAATTAATATAATCAAAAGCAAAAAAAAATTATTGAATTAATAAATAAAACCAAAAGTTAGTTTTTTGAAAAAACCAATAAAATTGACAAAACTCTGGTCAATTTTATTTAAAAAAAAGAAAGAAGAAAATGAAATTTCTAGTATCATAAATGAAAAAGGTGAACTCACCACCAATGAGGAGGAAATTAAAGTAATAATTCGAAATTATTTTCCCCAACTCTATGCCAATAAATTTGACAACCTAAGTGAAGTGGATGAAAATTTATAAAAATATAAGTTGCCTGTGATAAATGAAAAGGAGATTAAATAACTAAACAACCCTATCTCAGAAACAGAAATTCAACATGCCATCATTGAACTCCCTAAGGAAAAAATCTCCAGGGCCTGAATGGATTCACAAGTGAATTCTACCAAACATTTAAGGAACAATTGGTTCCAATTCTATATAAAATCTTTGGAAAAATAGGGGAAGATGGAACTCTGCCTAACTCTTTCTATGAAACCAGTATGGTTCTAATACCTAAACCAGGAAGAGTAAAAACAGAGAAAGAAAATTATAGACCTATCTCCCTGATGAATATAGATACAAAAATCTTAAAAAAAATCTTAGCAAAATGATTACAAGTTATCACTGGGATAAAACAATATGATAAAGTAGGATTTAATTAGGAAAACTGTTAGTGCAATCAATTATATCAACAACAAACCTATCAGAAATTATATGATCATATCAATAGATGCTGAGAAAGCTTTTGACAAAGTACAGCACCCATTCCTACTAAAACACTAGAGATTGTAGGAATAAATAGACTATTCCTTAGAAAAAATAGCAGTATCTATCTGAACCCATCAACAAGCATATTCAATGGGGAGAGGCTGGAAGCATTCCCAATACCATCAGGGGTGAAAGAAGGATGCCCATTATCACCAGTACTATTCAATATTTTATTAGAAATGTTAGCTTCAGCAATTAGAGAAGAAAAAGAAATTGAAGGAATTAGACTTGGGAAGGAAGAGACAAAACTCCAACTCTTTGCAGATGACATGATGGTATACCTAGAGAATCCCAAGAAATCATCCAAAAAACTACTGGAAACAATTAGCAATTTTAATAAAGTTGCAGGATATAAAATAAACCCTCATAAATCCTCAACTTTTCTATATATGACTAGCAAGATACAGAGGAAGAGTTAGAAAGATAAATCCCATTCAAAGTAACCTCAGACCATATAAAATAACTGGGAGTCTATTTGACAAGGCAGATTCAGAACCTTTTTGAACACAATTATAAAACACTTCTCACACAAATTAAATCAGATATAAATAACTGGGCAAACATCAACTTCTCATGGATAGTTCAAGCTAATATAATAAAAATGACAGTTCTACGAAAGCTAAACGACATTTTTTGTGCCCTACCAATCAACATTCCAAAAAATTACTTTAATGACTTAGGAAAAAGTTGTAAGTAAATTCATATGGAGAAATAAAAAGTGAAGAATTCCCAGGAGCTTAATGAAAAAAATGCAAAACAAGGGGGCTTAGCCCTACCTGATCTAAAATTATATTATGAAATATCAGTCATTGAAACTGTCTGGTATTGGCTAAGAAATAGAGTGATGGACCAGTGGAACAGACTAGGTGAAATAGCAGGAAACGATTATAGTAATCTGCTATTTGATAAACCCAGAGTCCAGCTATTGGGATAAAAAAAATCTCTCTTTGATTAAAAAATTCTGGGAAAATTGTAAATTAGTATGGAACAAATTTTGATAAAAGACCAACACCTCACACCCTTTATCAAGATAAGAGCCAAATGGATACAGGATGTAGACATAAAAAAAACAATTCTATAAGCAAATTAGATAATCAAGGAGTAGTTTACCTGTAAAATCTATGGAAAGGGGAGCGGTTTATGACTAATGAAGAGATGGAGAACATCACCAAAAACAAGCTAGACGATTTAGATTACATCAAAGTTTTTACACAGGTAAAACCACTGTAAGAAAAATCAAAAGAAATGTAGTAAACTGGAAAACAATCTTTATAACTAATGATTCTGACAAGGACTCATTTCTAAAATAAACAGAGAACTGAGCCATATTTTTTTTAAAAAAAAGATATTCCCCAGTTGACAAATGGTCAAAGGATATGCAAAGGCAATTTACAGATGAGGAGATCAAAGCAATCCATAGTCATATGAAAAATTGTTCTAAATCATTAATTATTAGAGAAATGAAAATTAAAGCTTCTCTGAGGTACCACCTCAAACCTCTCAAACTGACCAATATGACCAGAAAGGATAATGATCATTGTTGGAAGAGTTGTGGGAAATCTGGGACACTATTACACTGTTGGTGGAGCTGTATACTCCCAACTTTCTGGAGAGAAATTTGTAACTACGCCCAAAAGACAACAAAAATGTGCATACCCTTTGATCCAGCAATACCACTACTGGGTCTGTACTCTTAAGAGATGATGAAAAAGAGTAAAAACATCACTTCTACAAAAATATTCATAGCAGCCCTGTTTGTGATGGCAAAGAATTGGAAATCAAGTAAATGTCCTTCAATTGGGGAATGGCTTGGCAAACTGTGGCATATGTATCTCATGGAACACTTGTTCTATTAGAAACCAGGAGGGATGGAAATTCAGGGAAGCCTGGAGGGATTTGCTTGAACTGATGCTGAGCGAGATAAGCAGAACCAGTAAAACATTGTAAACCTAACAGCAACATGGGAGTGAGGATCAACCTTCATGGACTTGCTCATTCCATCAGTGCAACAATCAGGGACAATTTTGGGCTACCTGCAATGGAGAATACCATCTGTATTCAGATACAGAACCGTGGAGTTTGAACAAGGTTCAAGGACTATTCCCTTTAATTTAGAAAAAAAAAACCAGATATCTTATTGTCTGATCTTGTTATCTCTTCTACTTTTTGTTTCTTCCTTAAGGATATGATTTCTCTCTCATCACACTCAACTTGGATCAATGTACAACATGGAAACAAAGTAAAGACTTTCAAATTGCTTTCTGTGGGGTGTGGGGGAAGGGAAGTAAGATTGGGGGGTAAATTGTAAAACTCAAAATAAATAAAATTTTTAATAAAAAAAGAAAAATAAAATAAAAAAAGACATTTAACATATTTTAAAAATGAATTCTCTATTCTACCATAAAGTATCACAGTCATTCTCTGTGTTTACTTTTATTAAATTGACATGCCTTTCTTATTTCTTACTTCCTTTAGTGTCTTTTATTATTCCTCATTTAGCATAGCATTTCAGAAACTATGATGTTGCCCAAAGTGGCAATTCAACTCTTAATGATAGAAAATAGAATTTATTATAGAAGTCTCTATCAAGATTTTTTTTTTTATTTTTTAGCCATTTGTTTTCCCCTCTGTTTTTTTTTTTTATTCTGTGATAATCTGTATTCTGGTTGTAATACTGGCTATCTCACAAAAATATCAAAAATCTTTTTTCCATACACTGCTTCCCAGTGTTTTACTGTAAGGTTGTGTACAATTTTCCACCATCCTCCTTTGTAAGATGTTACAAACATTATAAATAACACTGCCCTTAACTGTTCTGTCTCTGTTCTTGGCAAGGATGTCAAGCTGCTTGAGATAATTTATAGGATTTTTAAGTCTTATTGTGATGATTGATTTCAGTATTTAGACTTCCTTAAGAAATGGTAATAGGTTTTATTTATGTTTATTCTTTTTAACTATTTTCCATTTCTTGTATTAATACAGTATTCATAAATGTTAGCCTAGAGTTTCATTGAGTAGATACTGTATCTTTTCATTTTTATATTGTATTTGATTTTTAATAAAAATTTATATTCTCTGCACTAAGTTCATATTCTGACTACATATAGAGAGCTGTCAACTTAGAAAAAAGGACCCAAAGCACCACAGGTTTCTTATTGTTTCTCATTTGATGTAAGTGAAATAAATAAAACAATGAGTTAAAACAATAAAAAAGGAGCTGAGAAGGGGATTTCCAAAAGAATCCAAAAAAAAAAAAAAAAAGAGAAACAAATCTGGCAAGTCTGATGCTTGTAAATCAAGAAAGTCAAGGTTGAACAGTTTATTGATAAGTATGAAGTATTCCATTTGACTGGTGTGACTAGATCTAGTCATTGTAGAATGATTGCAAGTTTCCTGGGCTGCCATATTACATGGGATATCAGGGATCAGAATTAATGAAAGCCTATGCCTGTCTTTTGGTACCCCGTGGCCCTCCTACTTTTCTATAATGAATTTAAACCAGATATTCAAATTCAATTTCCAGTTCAAATCTGCCAGAAAATATTTACTAGTTAAATTAAAACTACTTGTTTTAGCTATCAAATCTGATAGCTTTTCTCAATTTTCACTTTCCTTGACTTTTCTACATCCCTTGACACTATTAGTCATAATTTCCTCCTTTTTATTCTCCTCTTTAGAGGTGGTTCCCCTCTTACCTATTGGACCACTCTTTCTCTTTCTCCTCTGTTGGAGTCTGATCCAGACCACAATTGGGTTCCATCTTGAATTTTCTTCCTTTTCTCCATCTTATACCACTTCACTTGGTGATCTCATCAACTTCAGTGGTTTTAATTGACATCTCTATGCTGATTCTCAGATTTACCTAATTCCCCTAATTCTCTGTGGACCTCCAGTCTCACATCTCCACCTGCCTCTCAGACATTTCCAATTAGATGAAAGATATCTGAAATTTATATGCCCCAAATAGAACCCATTACCTTTCCACTGAAATACTCCCCACCTCCTGCCTTCCCTATTTCCTACCTTCTAGTCCCTCAAGTTTGCAACATAGATATCGTCCTCAGTTTTTCACTCCCCACATCTCTTAAGTTACTGAGACCTGTCAATTTTTGTCTTTTTTGATATCTCTTTATTGTGCTGTCTTATCTCCTCTCCATTCTGCTTAATAAATATTTATTGAATTGAATATACATCTGCATATATTTGTCTATTGTTTCCAAAGATTAGACTGTAAGCTCCATGAGGGCAAGGAGTATCTTTTACTTCTTTTTGCATCCTCAATGCATGACACATAGTAGATGTTTAATAAATATTTACTGTTTGATTGCTCAACAAGACAATTAGAATTATAGAGATCCTATAATGGACCATCTTACAGTTATTCTTACCCTACTCTTCTCTCTCCCTAAATTTCCTATTCATAATGTTTTGTTACTATTCCCCTATTCCTTCACCCCTTCCAGGCCATGAGGTCCAAGGTCATGGTTCCTGTTTACCCTCTAATTTTGGTCACATGCAAACTGAAAAGCTACTAAATAGAAAGATAAACCCATGTTCCAGGTCTCCATGTTCGAGCTTCACTTTTCCTGTTTTTCCAGACAAATTGGAAGAGATATGAACAATGCTATTAAAGCCAAACTATGATAGAAGTTGCAAAATTTTGCTTCCTGTGAAGAATTAAGGTTTAATTAGCTAAAAAGGAAGTGAACAGAGGAATGATAAGTGAAAGTTGGTCACTGTCTCTCTAATGAGATTACCCTCAGTACCTCTGAACTTTATTATCCAAACAATGAGTCCATGGCGTGACTTGGAGCCTCCAGTAATCTCATACTCATTATTCCTCACGTAAATTTGTTAAGAGGCTGTCAGCTATTGCAGTGGCTTTGTGCTAAGGATAGGAAAACCTCAAAAAGGTCTGTTATTTGGAGAAAGTTCAGATATGTTTCCAAAATTTGGCTGCTTGTCCAAAGCTTATCCGAACTATCTGAACTTTTTAAGACTTCAAAATTGGCTTAGAAATTTCTGGCACTTCCCCATTGAACCTGGCTTTGAACTACATAAGGACAGCCGTTTACAAAGTTTTTTGGCACCTCTGATTCTGTTCTTTCTTGGAAGATGGAAGTAAAAAAAATTATCAAAGAAAAATGTATTTCAATTTTCACAACCTCTGAAAAACTGTGTTAAAGAAAAAAAGTACATTCAGGATGTCTAACTTGCTTTGCCAATCTTTGAAAAAATAACATAAGCTGATTTTCTGTCCCACTATAGACTAAATGTTGGTAATATCCACAGATGGAAAAAATGAAGAACAAATTTATGAAATGATTTATTTTCATATTAATTATAAATTCCATGTATTTAATATAAAATTTACATATGGATGTGATTGATTGAGCCAGGGGTAGAATTTCTCTTTCAATTCTGTCTTCTTACTTGTGAAAGAGAAACAGCATAGCTTAATAAAAAAATGAGTTGGCCTCGGAATCAAGACTTGGGTTCAAGACCCAGCTGTAGACCAACATTCTCTGTTTAACCCTGGACAAGTCACTTAACCTCTCAATGCTCAGCCATTTAAACATTTAAGATTATAAATTGCAGAGATGACGTTTACTTACAGTTGAAGACAGAATTTCCTCACAAGGGAATTCTCTAAATCAATGAAATCATGGTTCTAATCCTTATCCCTTCACTATAAGCACAATACATACAATATAATAAACATTTACTTAATGTCTATATGCAAATGTGTCACCTTTGATTTAATCATTATCTTCTGGGAATCTCCATTGCTTCACTCTGTGCCATTAATGAGACTTTAGTTGCAGTGCCACTTCTTATCCAGAAGATGGGAAATGCACTATTTATTTGTTTATAAATCTATTTATGTATTTTTGACCAGGGACTATCCTTAGTTACTGTTATTGTTGTTGTTATTATTATTGTTGCTGTTGTTTGATATATACCCAGCCATCCTCACTCAAGTGGTTAGTTAGTAAAACCCTTATGCATTTAAAAGTCTCTCTTTTTAAAATATTTTGTCTGTTTGAATCTCTCATTTTAATTTTTATCCGTTATGCTGGAAACTTCATTTTAACCTCCTATCATCTATTAGCCTCTGATAATAATTCTCAGATGATTTACCTTTTAAAGCCCCTATACTGTGACCCATCATGGTCCTCAAAATCCATGCAAATCAGAGAGAGACAGAGATAGACAGGCAGAGACAGAGACAGATAGAAAGGTGAGAAAGATGGAAACAGAAACAGACAGCCAGAGTTGGAGAGACAGAGAGACAAAGACAGGCAGAGACTGAGATTAAGTCATAACATTTCAAAATCCTCTAAAGAGAACTCTAAGAAAGAGACTTTCAACTTTGTCTCTATAATTTTTAGATTTCCTTCATGCCTTATCAAGTTTTTATCTTTCAGTTTCCCATTAGTTCTCAGCACATTCTCAGAGCTAGAATGACTTATACTCCCTAGTCTTAAGATGTTACCTAATGGGATAGAGGAAGAATTCTTAAAATGAAAGTGAGTCACTTAACTAATCTCTTCATCTCAAGAGGCTGTATAGTTAGGATTTCCTCACCTTGTCTCTGAGTTGACTAGGTTGACAGTCATGTTGATTGAATAGATGCTATGTGCTTATAAAGGAGGGAAAAGATGACAGAGATATCTTAGTGTTGGCTCAAACTCAGTAATAGGTTCACATAAGACTTTGGCATGTATGTGGTTAAATGTATGAAAGTATAAAGAAGATATAAAATTCTCAAAGGTTAATGACTAAAAGACTAAAAGAAATCTGTTTTGAAAACACAGAAAATGGAAGAAAGCCCAACAAATATAAGTTTCAAATCTTAAGCTTTTCAGAGAAAAGATAAAGAAAGCAAAAAGCTAAAAGTGAGAGAATTTAATGTATTATACAAAAAGTTTCAAAAATACTGGAAGTAAAAAATATGGACAACAGGGGCAAGAATGGGGATAAGAGCAAGGAGAATCCAGGTGTGCAAGAATATGAAAATGATGGTGAGGCCTAACCCAAACCCATGAGCATTCACATCACAATATTGGAAGTAGAAAGGATTTTTTAAATAGTTTGAACTCCTCAATTTATCAGTGAAGAAATTAAGGCCCCCTCCTCCTTACAGATGAGGAAATTAAGGCTCAGAGGAGAAAAATGGTTTGTCCAAAGCCAAACTGCTAGTAAGTGGTAGAGCCAAGATAGGATTACAAGTCCAGCAAATTTTCCACTACTCCTATGGACCCATAGATGCCTTCTCACTCTCTATTCCTAACCCATGAAAGCATGCTTGTATTCTCTTTTTTTAAAAAGTTGTTGCCAAAGTGAGTGAAGTCATTTATATGGAAAGAATTGGCACTTAGCATTATTTTCATTGCTTTATTATTCCTAGAATAGAACTAACCAAGGAATCAAGAGGATGTACATATAACCAATAATATGTTGATCTAAAATTGTAAAAAGATTGAAATAAAAAAATATAAAGAATGGTTTATTTTATGAATAATGATATGTATAGAAAATACTTTTTTGGTAGTCCAGTCCTATGATTTCTTCCATGTGGAGAACTCCTTCCGCTAATAGAGGTCAGCAACTCATCTATAACTTATAGTTTTGGAGGACTGTCTAGACTTCCAAGAATTTGTGTAATCAGTCAGTGGTAACACTGCCCCTAAATGGGTGTCAGAAGCATGTCTATGTCACATCACTTATAAAAACATTTATAAAAAATCTTATATGTTCCAGATACTCTGCTTAGTGTTGGGAAGACAAAAAAAGGAAAAAAAATCTCCCTGATCTCAGAAAGTTCACAATCCAATAGGAGTAATTTAATGCAACCAATTAAGTACAAATAAGATAAATAGATGTGTGTGTAATATGTATGTGTGTGCATCTACCCAATGTATTTATATGTGAATATTATATATTAATGTTTATATTTAATATATGTGTATAAAGAGTATGGGATAAATTAGGGATAGCTTCTGAAAAGAAAGTGAGAAACCCTTCTGAAGGAAGATGGACCTTTAGCTGAGAAATGGTGGAAGCCAGGAAAATTAGGAGGTGGAGATGAGAAGCAAAAACATCCAAAGAATGAGGGATAGCATGTGATGATGGTCTGAATTGTGTGATTATAATCTCTTGTGTAAGGTAAAGCAAAATAGACCAGCATCACCGAATCAAAGAATTTGAATGGAAGAGTTAAGAAAAAAAGCCTGGGAATGTGGAAGTGCTTAGGAAGGGCTTTTAAACACCTAAAGAAAATTTGAACCTGATACTAGAGATAACAAGGAGTGACAAAGAACAATCTGACAGTTCTGTGGAGAATGAATTGGAACAGGAAAATACTTAAGGGAGTATTGTAAGAGTCCAGGCATGAGGTAATGGCCTGAATCAGGGTATTTGTAATGTTAGAGAAGAGAAAATATCATAAATGTGAGATGAACCCAAAGCTCTGAAAGAAGAGGGAGAGAGCATTGGATGATATAATGATTCTTATGTGGTCACATAGGTATCTCTGTTGTTTAGCATGGGTTAATGGAAAGGAACTTTTTCATTGATTGATTGATTGGCTGCTTGATTTAGAAGTCATACAACTCAAGATATAGGAGAAAAGCCAGGGGACATAGTGAAAAGACTTGACTCAGTGACCTTGGATAAGTTGTGATATCCCTTTGGTAGTTCCTCATCTCTAAAATATGTGTATGATTTACCAAATGTATCTAGAGAAAGAATTGTGGAGTTTGAACAAAGACCAAAAACTATCACCTTTAATTTAAAAAAAAGTTATCCTATTATGGAATTTTGCTATCTCTTATATTTAATTTTTCTTCCTTATGGATATGATTTCACAGTCAACTTATATCAATGTATACCATGGACACAATGTAAAGACTAATAAACTGCCTTCTGTGGGGGGTGGGGAGAGGGAAGGTTGGGGAATAATTGTAAAATTCAAAATAAATAAAATCTTTCTAAAAATAAAATAAAATAATGGGAAAAAAAGAAAAAAGTATATGTATGATTGATGGAAAATACCATAGATGGAGAGGGACGGTGGGGGAGGTGAAGGTGGGGAAGGCAGAAACCAAAACAATGACAGGTGGGGAAATGCTAACAACACACAGGTCTCATTTGGGTATGGAAGGTTGCTAGAGGGTTTCTAATGCAATTCTTATGGTAGATTAGTTCTGAAGTCATAAAGAAGCTATGAAAGTAGCCCATTCAATAGTGAGATAACACTAAGAAAGCAGAATCAGTAGAAGTAGGAATCAGGGCATATCAGTAGAAAACTCATGAATGGCCAAGAAGAAAGTCTTGCAAACAAACACGTTCAGAAAAGGGATGAAGTAATGACTATCCATTGGAATTTGAAAAGCCAGAATCAGAGAAAGTATCAGTAAGTCAGAGTACAAGACAAAGCCCAGCAGAGCATGAAGTCAACTCTATAATTGTTGAAAATGAGCCATCTAATTTTATCTTCTTTGGCAGCACTGGATTTAAGAGGATTTAAAATGGCAGACCATATAAGGTCTTAAACTAAGAATCTAACCTTTCACCAACCAATCAATTGCCAATGATTTATTAAGTATTTATTAATTGCCAGGTCCTGTGGTAGGCACTAGGGATACAAAGACCAAAAAAACAATCAATATTTGCCTTAAAGAATTTATATTCTCTTTGAAAGAAATAATATGTACCAAGTCAAATATCTAGAGAATGTATGAATGGTAGAATACGTTAATTTAGAAGGGGAAATAATAGCAAAAGGAAAGGCCTCATTTGAGCTGAACTTTGAAAGAAGTTGGGGATTTACTGAAGCAGAGATGAGATCAGAGAACATTGCAGGCATGAGAGTGCAATCTGGGTAAATACATGGAGACCCATGGAATGTTTTGTACGTGGAAAAGCAGTAAGCCATGTTAATATGAGAGGAAGTTGTATCTAAAAGGCCTAGAAAGATAAGCTAAGCCAGATTGCCAAGAGTTTCAAATGCCAGAGGAATTTATATTTTTTCCTTAAGGTAATGGGATCCACTAAGATTTTTAGAGCTAAGGAGTAATACGGCCAGTTAGCAGATCAACAAACATTTCTTTAGTCCCTACCATGGTTGGGGCCTTGTGCTAAGCACTGTCAAAATTGTGTTTTGGGGATATTATTTTGGCTACTACACAAGGGATGGATTGAAGAGAGGACAGAGTTTAGGGCAGGATACCCAAATAAGAGGCTATTTTAATAGTCCAGGCATGAAGTAATGAGGGACTGTACTAGGGTTATGGCATTTGTTGGGGGTGTGGTGTGATGTGGTGTGGTATAGATAATTGAGCACTGTGTTTCCTAGTTTAAAACTTTTAAGTTCATTTTTGTACATCTTCAAATTGGAGAAAAATGAGTAAGATATGTTTGTTCTTTTCATGTAATCTGATTTGGCTGTGGCTTGTGTTTTCACAGTCCCTTCCTTATTTATTATTCACATAATGAAGAAGGAACCAAGCTATACACATTCAACCTTACTTTTTACTCCTTGCCCCTGCCCCAGAATTCCTTCCCCCCTTCATTCCTGCTTGGCCAGAGGAGAGTAAGAATTCAGAATATATTTTTAATTGGATGGTTAAAAAAAAAACAACAGAAAACAAAAAACCTTCTCCCAACATATCTCCAACAGCTTGGGGTAGACCACTTAGAACCACCTCCAAAATCCCCAGAGAGTGAATTTACTGCTTGGTCTTCCCTTAAAGTAGTAAACCAAGTATTGCTCCTCTCTGGGAGATTTAACTGCTGGGTGGTTATTGACAAATGACAAAATTGTGTGTTGACTGGTACATCGTGCTTGCTCTGGGCTTGGATCCAAATGGCTTTCATTGAGCAAACTCAATGGAGCCTAATATTTCATTTATAACATCACTTTTCTCTGCTGTATTACCCAGGTCCTAAGTACTTGCAACCATGGAGGAAGTCTGCTTTTCTGGCACTGAGCAAAATGGCCAGGCATATCAAATGAGCTCCATAGCCCTTAATTGACAATGGCAACAAGTCGTACACAATCACTTGTGAAATTCTCATTCTCATCTCAAGTGACTCTGGATGGGGGTTGGCACGGGCCCCCTTTCCTTTCAAACATCTCAGATTCTGTTTCTCTCTTTTTTTGGCGAGCACTCACGCTGATTCTGGAAGAAGACCAAGATATATCATGTTGTTGCTTTTTTTCAATCTTGACTTTGAGACAAAATGCTGCTTAATTTTATAGGAGAGAGAGAGAGAGAGAGAGAGAGAGAGAGAGAGAGAGAGAGAGACAGAGAGACAGAGAGACAGAGAGACAGAGAGACAGAGAAAGAGAGAGACAGATAAACAGAGAGACAGAGAGACAGAGACACAGAGAAAGAGACATGGAGACAAACAGAGAAATAGATACAGAGACATAGACACACACACAAAGAAAGAGAGAGAGAGAGAGAGAGAGAGAGAGAGAGAGAGAGAAATCAGTTGCCATCTCTTCATATTAACTTCTCATTCAGGGCTCAATGCTATTGAGCAGCACCTTTTGAGATGGCCTGCTAGCTGCATGGTGGTCAGATTAATTTCACTTGCACCTTGGTTAATGGACTTTTTATAGTATACTTGTATACATGGACCATCCAGCTCATTTTCTGGATCCCCATTTAGAGAAATAAGAAATCTCCTGTTACTATACTTTACTTTATTATGTTAGAGGCAGAAGTATCATTTAATGAACCATAACACAGAATTCATTAAGACATTGGAGATAAACTATACATGTTAATTAGCAATTTCATACTAAGTAAAAAGAATCTATGAGAACACTCCTTCCATTTAAACCTCCTCTAACCATGCTGTTGGACTGTTCAGGCTCTCAATTAACACTCACATTAGAATTTTATCACCCCCCCCAACTCCCAGAGGCAACCTTAGAATTAAACTTTGTGCAACAAGAAAAATCGATTTGGCAATTTCTCACAGTCTACCTCCTCACCCTTTTTGGTGATTAGATGGTTTTCCTTTCTTTTTCCCCCAGTCATCTGAGCTGCTACTGCTTAATGGACTAGATGAAGTTTCTAGCTCTATCCCTATCAAGTGTTTTTATTTCAGTCTAGTAGAAATGGGAATCTCTCCCTATGCCCCCTCCACCATCATTACTATTTCTTAGTTCATCTATTCCTCCATCAAGCATCAAGTGTTATGATTATCTTCTGCCCTATCCATCTACTTCTCTATTAACAGTAGTATTAACTGTTTGAGACAAGGTATAATTTGGATGTAGTTTCATTTTTTGACAACAGATGTGTGTGTGTGTGTGTGTGTGTGTGTGTGTGTGTGTGTGTGTGTGTGTGTATTTGTACTGGCATCAGACTGATTTAGAATGTCTGGCCTTGACCAGATGAAACTAGATTTAGCTGGATTTCTGATCTTTCATTAGCATTCTAACAAAGTTCAATTGAATACTGGATCCCTTTTTATACAATGTGCTTCATGACTCTCTTTTGTTATGATTTTAATTCTATGGTTTTTAAGAAAGTATATTACTCAAAAATGTATATTTCTCATGCAAAAATTAGTCTTAAAGAGCACATTTAAATGATCATTAGAGACATTTGTTGGAATTAAAGCCAAGTGTTTAAAGAAGATTCAAGTTTGTAATGAAATAGGATGTCACATGTAAATTCATAGGAAAAGGTGATTAAAAAAACAATGCCCCCAACTATTGAATTAGTGATACAAATTTTATCCTCAAAAATTAAAAAATTAAGTAAAGAGTTTAGAAGGACTAGTCTGCTAGAAAAATTGTTAATGATTCCTTTACATTGCAGTTTAGGCTTTTTGAAGTTGGAAGAATATCAAGAACACTATTTCAAAAAAATTGTTAACCACTGTATCCTAGGCCATTGCCAGTTGTCTTAACTATTGCCCTATTCCTGGACTTCAACAAATTAGGAAGAGTGAAGATGACTTTGCATACTTGTCCCACTTAAATCTAATCCATGCTCAAGTCAAAAGGTAACCTGAAAATGTGATTGTTCCTTATCAAAAATGTAGGACAAAAACAATTAACATTCATCCATATAATATCTTATTTCAATGACAGCAGAATGAACTCTGTAACATATATTGATATATTGCGAAGTAGAATTGTTCTAGAATCACTAAAATCTCCACATGGCGATGTAATATTCCCATTCAACTTTGTGCCATATCAGCATTTAGTGAAAGCTTAAGAAATCCAAGAGATTACAATAACCATGCTTTGATGCTCAAGGACTTATTTATAATCCATTGAAAACCTACAGGCTAAAATTAAAGTTAAATATAGGAAACTGGACTATTTGTCAAGATAAATTTAATATTCAATGTGATAAAAGTACAGTTTCTTGATGAAGAATTAAGTGTATTTGTCTAAATCTTGTGAATTAAATGCCAATTCCTGTAAACAAATAAATTCAGTCAAAGGAGGATATAGTAAAATATTTTTAAAGATATAAAATCTTGTGGTATATGTATGTCATGGAACACTATTGTTCTATTAGAAACTAGGAGGGATGGGATTTCAGGGAAGCCTGGAAGGATTTGCATGAACTGATACTGAGCAAGATGAGCAGAACCAGAAGAACATTGCACATCCTAACATCCACATAGGGAAGACCTTAATGGACTTTCTCATTACAACAGTGCAACAATCAGGCACAATTTTGGGGTATCTACATTGGAGAATGCCATCTATATCAAGAAAAAGAATTGTGGAGTTTGAACAAAGACCAAAGACTATTAGCTTTAATTTCTAAAAATGTGATCTTATTATGTAATTTTGCTATATCTCATACTTTGTTTCTCCCTTAAGGATACGATTTCTTTCTCATCACATTCAACTTAGATAAATGCATACCATGGAAACAATGTAAAGATTAACAGACTGCCTTCTGTGGGGGGTGGGGGGGAAGGAAGAAGATTAGGGGGAAAATTGTAAAATTCAAAATAAATAAAATCTTTCTGAAAAAAGATATAAAACTTTGTAGAGTTTGTTATTTGTACCAAATATTGCATGTGCCAATCTGATCCAGTGTAGTAAACTTTATTAAGCACCTACTATGTGCTAGATACTTGGCTAACCACCAGGAATACAATTAATAAAATAAAAGGCAGTCATTTTCTCAAGGAGTCTATAGTCTAAAGAAGTAAGCAACATGCAAAAAGATGCAGAAATGGTATGAGGAAACAGTATATTAAGAAGAATCCAATATAAGTCACTTTGTTATGTGGAACTGAAACCAGTCAGGGCCACAGGTGCAGGCTGGAGGGAGGGAATGGAGGAGCTGAGTTTGCTTTTTGCCCTCTATAAAGGAAGCAATTGAGAAGAGTTTGGTTCTCCTCCCTCTAGCCCTCTAATTAAATAGAGGAGGCTGATGGAGGCAATGTCAATCAAAATTTGGGTTAGCAGTATAGTGATGAGCTTAGAAGTGATGAGTTTAACTTGGGGCAGCAACAATGGAGGAGCATCTTGTTTCATGAATACCAAACCATGGAGGGTGTCAGATATAAGCAGTGAACTACTATAGAAGAAAAGAAATAGAATAGAATGGAATGGAATAGAATAAAACAGAACAGAACAGAATAGACTAGACTAGAATAGAATAGAATAGAATAGAATAGAATAGAATAGAATAGAATAGAATAGAATAGAATAGAATAGAATAGAACAGATGAATAGAATAGAAGAATAGAACAGAACAGAATAGAATAGGATAGAAGAATAGAATAGAACAGAACAGAACAGAGCAGAATAGAACAGAACAGAACAGAACAAAATAGAATAGAATAGAATAGAATAGAATAGAATAGAATAGAATAGAATAGAATAGAATAGAATATCTGCAGAACATCAACATCATTTGTAGAACATCATCATCTGTAGAACATTTGTAGAACATCATCATCATCTGTAGAACCTCATCGTCATCTGTAGAACATCTGTAGAAAACCATCATCTGTAGAACTGTAGAATATCATCATCATCTGTAGAACATCTATAGAACGTCATCACCATCTGTAGAACAACATCATCATCTGTAGAACATGTGTAGAACATCATCACCATCTGTAGAACATCAGTAGAACATCTGTAGAACATCATCATCTGTAAAACATCTGTAGAACAGAATAGAGTAGAACAGAACAGAAAGGAGTAGAATAGAATAGAATAGAATAGAATAGAATAGAATAGAATAGAATAGAACAGAAGAGAAGAGAATAGGACAGTAGAGGGCAGAACAGAAAAGAATAGAACAAAATAGAAAAGAACAGAACAGAATAGATAGACCAGAACAGAATAGAATAGAATAGAATAGAGAATTGAATAGAACAGAGCAGAGTAGAATAGAACAGAACAGAACAGAATACAATACAATACAATAGCATAGAACAGAATAGAACAGACTAGAACAGACTAGAACAGACTACAATAGACAGAAAAGACTAGACTAAAAATTGACTAAACTATACTAGACTAGACTAGACTAGACTAGACTAGACTAGACTAGACTAGACTAGAATAGATAGATTTAAAGATAGATAGTAGGTAAATATAGACAGAGAGATATGTATATGTTTAAGTGTATATATACGTGCATATTTTTTGATGGCTTCAACATAGAGATATGAGGATTCTATATAGGATCATAAATTTAGAGTTGGATGAAACTCAAAAGTCATTAAGTTCAATATGCTTATAAATCATTGGGAGAAATAAAGGGACTTTCTTAAGGTCACCAAGTTAGTAAGCAAGAGAGTAGGACTCAAACCATTCTAATTCCAAATCCAGTTTTCTTCCCATTCCACTAATGAAGAGGAAAAGAGTCATTATTGCTAACAAAACCTTCAGTTTCTTCATTTTCCATTTCAGAAGAACTATAGTAAGTTTTATGTTGCCTGTCTCTACAAAGAATGTAAAACTTGACAGGGAAATGGGAAGGGAAGAAAATAAACATTTTAATATCACTGGATGCCAGACACTATGGAAGCACTTTGCAAATATTTCATTTGAACCTAATAACTGTGTTGCAAAGTATTCTCATCTTATAGTTGAGGAAGTTGAGTCAACAGAGATGAAGTGACTTGCCCAGGGTCAAATAGCTAGGAAGTATATGAAGTTAGATTTAAACACTCATTCCAGATGCACCACTCTATCCACAATACTATTTAGCTGGTTAAGAATGGCTAATCCTAAGAATAAGTCAATATGTTCTACTTTGAGATATAGTGAATACATTACAAAATGGTTTCAAATATTTTCCTATCATAAATTAAAGTTTATTGTAAGTCTCTTCAAATGTGTCAACATTGTGTTAGTTTAGGAACCTATTTGCTAAGGAGAAAAAATAAAGAGACAAATGAACCTTTGCTACTCAAGGGTGAACTAGGGTGAAGGGGAAGTGTCACTAGTCAGTAATATTTTTGAATCAAAGGAAAAGCACTAATTTATATGAATAACAATATAAATAGAAGCATTCTGTGTAGAGATGGCAAATACTCCTACAAAGGAAGAGACTGAAAAAAAGGAAAGGAAACATATGATGTTGTATTCATTTTATTTTGAAATGACAGAAACACTTTTCTCAGAAACTCTTTGTGTCTCAATAAGCAACTCAAGTGGACAATGGGTAGGTTCAATGTCCTAGTGTTTGAATGCTGTAGAACTCCTTAACCAGTATTAAAAATTAAATATTAGTTTTTTAAACAGGTATTTTTTAAAATTATTTTTCTTAAAATTGTGTGAATACAAGATAAATCGAATTGACTAGAAGAAAAACAAAAAATTCACCTTAGTCCATTTTCTAAGCTAATTATTAAAAAAATTAAATAATCTTTAAGATTTACACTTCAATTCGAATTTAAGAAAAATATAATAAAATTATTGCTTAGAAATCTGAGATTGAAAGGCAAAAAATGGACAACTTTTCTTCATTTCCACTGAATACAAGGACAAATGGACTAGCAATGTAGCACAAGGGATTTCATTTAAATAACAAGGAGAACTTTCTGCTCATAATGGGAGGAAAGAAGATAAAGAAGATAAAGGGGAAGTAACAAAAGGAAGGGAAGGGAAAAGGGAACAAGGGAAAGGGGAAAGAAAGGGGAGGGTGTGATATAGGAGGGCAAACACAATGAAAGGGGTGGTATTTAGAAACAAAAGACTGGGGAATATGGATAAAGGGGGGAAGGGGGAAAATACAAACAGAGGGAAGATAGCATGGAGGGCAATAAAGAATTAGTAATCATAACCTTGAATGTGAATGGGATGAACTCTCCCTTAAAACATAAGAAATAGCAGAGTGGATTAAAAACCAGAATCCTACAATATGCTGCTTACAAGAAACTCATTTGAAGCAGAGAGATACATATGGAGTAAAGGTAAAAGGTTGGAGCAAAATATATTTTGCTTCAGCTGAAGTAAAAAAAGCAGGGGTAGCAATCCTTATCTCAGACAAAGCAGCAGCAAAAATAGTGTTAAAATTGATAAGGAAGGAAACTTTATCCTCTTAAAAGGTACCATAGACAATAAAGTCATTTCAATATTGAATATATATGCACCCAGTGGGACAGAACTCACATTCTTAGAGGAGAAGCTGAAAGAACTACAGGAAGACAAAGACAGCAAAACTCTACTAGTGGGAGACCTCAACCTCCCACTAACAGATCTAGATAAATCGAATCATAAAACAAACAAGAAAGAAGTTAAGGAGGTAAATAGATTGTTAGAAAAAAATAGATATGGTAGACTTATGGAGGAAACTGAATGGGGATAGAAAGGAATATACCTTTTTCTCTGCAGTACATGGAACTTATACATAAATTGACCATGTCCTAGGACATAAAAACCTAATGATCAACTGCAGAAAGGCAGAAATAGTGAATACATTTTGCTCAGATCACAATGAATAAAAGTCATATGCAATACTGGGCCAAGGAGATATAGACCCAGAACAAATTGGAAACTGAATAAAAAAATGAGTGGACCAAAAAACAAATTATAGAAAGAATTAACCATTTTATCCTAGGTAATGATAATAATGAAACAACATACCAAAACCTATGGGATTCATTCAAAGCAACTCTCAGGGGATATATTATAGCTCTAAATGCTTACATGAATAAATTGGAGAAAGAGAAAATCAATGAACTAACCATGCAACTAAAAAAATGGAGAAAGAACAAATCAAAAATCCCCAATTAAATACCAAATTAGAAATTCTAAAAATTAAAGGAGAAATTAATAAAATTGAAAGCAAATAACTATTGAATTAATAAATAAAACCAAAAGATGTTGTTATGAAAAAACAATATTGATAAACCTCTGGTCAATTAGATTAAAAAAAGAAGGAAGAAAGCAAAATTGCTAGTATCATAAATGAAAAAGGTGAACTCACCACCAATGAGGAGGAAATTAAAGTAATAATTTGAAATTATTTTCCCCAACTCTGTGCCAATAAATTTGATAATCTAAGTGAAATGGATGAATATTTACAAAAATGTAAATTGCCCAGGTTAAATGAAGAAGAGATTGAATACCTAAACAACCCTATCTCAGAAAAAAGAAATTCAACAAGCCATTATTAAACTCCCTAAAAACAATCTCCAGGGCCTGATGGATTCACAAATCAATTCTCCCAAACATTTATCCCCCAGAGATGGTAAGAGAAGTCTGCAGACATCTCTGCTCTCCCTAGCTGTAGGACTCTGCTGTTTGCCTACACTCAGACCCAGGTTGCAGTTTGGGCCTCCATACTAAGTAGCCAAGCTGGATCCCTCCTTATAGCTCCAGGGCAGAGGGAAGTGGGGGGTTGCATCTACATAACAAAACCAGGCAAGAGAGTATAAGACCTTAGATGAATAAAGGTTCCAGTGGGGTGTCCCCTCCAAAAAAATCTAAAGACTTGGTAGTGCTGTCTTGGGCTGAGGAAATGATTAAACAACAGAAAAAAGAAGAATCTGACCATAGAGAATTACTTTAGTCCCATGGAAGAACAAAACACATACTCAGATGATGACAAAATTGAAGCTTCTATATCCAAAACCTTGAAGAGAAATAGAAAATAGGATCAGACTATGGATGAGCTCAAAAAAAGACTTTGGAAAGCAATTAAGGGAGATGGAGGAAAAATTGGGAGGAGAAATGAGAGCAATGCATAAAAATCATGAAAAACCAAACAAAAAGCTTGATGAAAGATATACAAAAAATACTGAAGAAAATATGTTAAAAACCAGTTTAGGCATAATGGAAAAAGTGAAACAAAAGGCAAATGAGGAGAAGAATGCCTTAAAAAGCAGAATTGGCCAGCTGGAAAAGGAGATAAAAAAGCTCTCTGAAGAAAAGAATTCCTTCAAATGCAGAATGGAACTAAAGGAAGCTGATGACTTTGCAAGAAATCAGGAAGAAATAAAACTCTTCCAAAGAAAATGTGAAATACCTCATTGGAAAAAACAACCGACCTCGAAAACAGATCCAGGAGAAATAATTTAAAAATTATTGGGCTATCTAAAAGTCACAACTAGGAAAAGGGCCTACACTTCATTTTTCAAGAACTAATACAGCAAAATTGCCCTGGGATCCTAGAAGCAGAGGGTAAAATAGAAATTGAGAGAATTCACCGGTCACCTCCTGAAAGAGAGCCCAAAAGAAAAACTTCCAAGAATATTATAGCCAAATCCCAAAACTCCCAAATCAAAGAGAAAATTCTAAAAGCTGTCAGAAACAAACAATTCAACTATTAAGGCTCCGTAGTCAGGATTACACAGGATCTGGCAACATCTACATTAAGGACTCATAGGGATTGGAATATGATATTCTGGAAGACAAATGATCTTGGTTTGCAACTGAGAATCAACTACCCATCAAAACTGAACATCCAGGACAGCTAGGTGGCATAGTGGATAAAGCACCAGCCTTGGAGTCAGGAGTACCTGGTTCAAATCCCTTCTCAGATACTTAATAATTACCTAGCTGTGTGGCCTTGGTCAAGCCACTTAACCCCGTTTGCCTTGCAAAAACCTAAAAAACAACAACAACAACAAAACAAAATTGAACATCCTCTTTCATAGGAAAAGATGGACTTTCAATGAAACAGGGGACTTTCAAACTTTACTACTGAAACAACCAGAGCTGAACAGAAAGTTTTATCTCCAAGTACAGGACTCTGGTGAACCATAGAGGGGGGTGGAAGAGAAGCACTAACAATGAGGAATGTAATGATATTGAACTGTTTGTATTCCTGCATGGGAAGAAGATATTGAAAACTCATATGAATTTTCTCATTTATAAGAGCTGTTAGAAGGAGCATATTTAGACAGGACATAGGAAGGAGTGGAATATAATGGTATAGTATAGTAAAAAGATAGAGTCAATGGGTGATAAAGGAAAGGATTGAAAAGGAGGATTGAAAGGAGGATTGAAAAGGAGATGAAGAAGAAGCTAAGAAATTTCACATAAAAATCAAGAAAAAGCTTTTTCAATGAAGTGGAATGGGGAAGGCAAGGGCAGGAATGAGTGAACCTTCATTATCATCAGAAATGGCTCAGAGAGGAAATAACATACACACTTAATAGGGTGAGGAAATCCATCTTACCCTTAGAGAAAAATAAGAACAAAAGGACGAGATAAGGGGAAATGGGGGGGAGGGAAGGGGGGTATAGGTGATAGAAGAGAGGGAAGACCAAGAGAGGGTACTCAAATTCAACATAGATTTGGACAGGGTCAGGATGAAGGAGAGAGAGAGAGTAGAATAAATGAGAGTGGGGAGAAATAGAGTGGAGGTACAGATAGTAATAGCAACTGTAGGAAAAATATTGAAGCAAGTTCTCTGGTGGACTTATGATAAAGAAATCAACTCACCCCAGAGACAGAGCCATTGAAATCTGAACACAGAATGAAGTAGTTTTTTTTTCTCTCTCTCTCTCTATTCTTGAGGTTTCTCATCATCTTGGTGGGGGGGGAGGGGTTTTATGTTTACTCTTATAACACATTCTATTTACATCAATGTATGGTATGAAAACAATGTAGAGATTGGGGGGAAGGAACTGATGGGGGAAAATTGTAGAATTCAGAGCATTGCAAAAATGATGGGTACATATTACTATTGTATATAATTGGAAAACAAATAAAATGTCAAAAATGAAAAAAATTAAAGGCAATAGTCCTTGATTTTTGTTCAAACTCCAGTTCTTTCTCTGCATACAGATAGTATTCTCCATCACAGACAGCCCCAAATTGTCCCAGATTGTTACACTGATGGAATGAGCAAGTCCATCAAAGTGGATCCTCACCCCCATGTTACTATTAGGGTGTACAATGTTTTCTGGTTCTGCTCAGCTTTCTCAGTATCAGTTCATGCAAATCCCTCCAGGATTCCCTGAATTCCCATCCCTTCTGGTTTCTAATAGAACAATAGTAATCCATGCTATACATATACAATAGTTTGCTAAGCCATTCCCCAATTGGAGGACATTTACTTGATTTCCAATCCTTTACCACCACTGCTATGAATGTTTTTGTACAAGTGATGTTTTTACCCTTTTTCATCATCTCTTCAGGGTTTAGACCCAGTAGTGGTATTTCTGAATCAATGGGTATGCACATTTTTGTTGCTCTTTGGGCATAGTTCCAGACTGCTCTCCAGAAATGTTGGATGGGTTCACAGCTCCACCAACAATGTATTAGTGTCCCAGATTTCCCACAATCCTTTCAGCAATGATCGTTGTCCTTTCTGGTGATATTAGTCAGTCTGAGAAATGTGAGGTGGTACCTCAGAGATGCTTTAATTTGCATTTCTCTAATAAGTAATGATTTAGAGCAATTTTTCATTATGAATATGGATTGCTTTGATCTCCTCATTTGTAAATTGCCTTTGCATATCCTTTGACCATTTGTCAACTGGGGAAATGGCTTTTTTGTAAAATTGACTCAGTTCTCTGTATATTTTAGAAATGAGTCCTTTGTCAGGAATACTAGTTTGAAAGATTGTTTCCCAGTTTCCTACATTTCTTTTAATCTTGGTTACAGTGGTTTTGTCTGTGCAAAAGCTTTTTAATTTAATGTAATCAAAATCATCTAGTTTGTTTTTAGCAATGTTCTCATCTTTTTCCTTATTCATAAACTGCTTCCCTTTCCATAGATCTGATAGGTAAACTACTCCATGATCTTCTAGTTTCTTTATGATATTGTTTTTTATGTCTAAATTCTGTATCCATTTTGAACTTATCTTGGTATAGGGTGTGAGGTGATGGTCTAATCTAAGTTTCTTCCATTTCCAATTTTCCCCAGCAGTTTATATCAAAGAGAAAGTTTTTTTCCCAATAGCTAGACTCTTTGGGTTTATCAAACAGCAGATTACTATAATCATTTCCTGATAGTCTATTCCACTGATCCACCACACTATTTCTTAGCCAAAACCAGACAGTTTTGATACTGATGCTTTACAATACAATTTAAGATCTGGTAGGGCTAAGCCACTTTCTTTTGCACTTGATTTCATTGAATACCTGGAAATTCTTGACTTTTTATTTCTCCATATGAATTTACTTACAACTTTTTCTAACTCATTAAAGTAATTTTTTGGAATTTTGTTTGGTAGGGCACTAAAAGGTTGTTTAGTTTTGGTAGAATTGTCACTTTTATTATATTAACTCAACCTATCTATGTGCAGTTGATATTTGCCCAGTTATTTAAATCTGATTTAATTTATGTGAGAAGTGTTTTATAATTGTTTTCAATAAGGTTCTGAGTCTGCCTTGGCAAATAGACTCCCAGGTATTTTATATTGTCTGAGATTACTTTGAATAGGATTTCTCTTTCTAGTTCTTCCTGCTGTATCTTGCTAGTCATATATAGAAAAAGTTGAGGATTGTTGAGAGTTTATTTTATATCCTGCAACTTTGCTAAAGTTGCTAATTTTTTTCCAGTAGTTTTTTGGATGATTTCTTGGGATTCTCTAGGTATACCTTCATGTAATCTGCAAGGAGTGAGAATTTTGTTTCTTCCTTTCCAATTCTAATTCCTTCAATTTCATTTTCTTCTTTTATTTCTGAAGCTAACATTTCTAATGTGATTTTGAATAGTAGTGGTGATAATGGGCATCCTTGTTTCACCCCAATCTTATTGGGAATGCTTCTAGCCTCTCCCCATTGAATATAATGTTTGGTTTCAGAGGGATACTGATTATTATTCTAAAGAACAGCCCATTTATTCCTATACTTTCTAGTGTTTTTAGTAGGAATTGGTGCTGTATTTTGTCAAAAGCTTTTTCAGCATCTATTGATATGATCATATAATTTCTGATAGGTTTGTTGTTGATATAATTAATTATACTAACAGTTTTTCTAATATTGAACCAACCCTGCATTCCTGGGATAAATCCAACTTGGTCATAATGTATTATCCTAATGATATCTATATAAAAAATGGAGATAGTTCTATAATTTTCTTTCTCTGTTTTAACTTGTCCTGGTGTAGGTATCAGCACCATATTGGTGTCATAGAAAGAGTTAGAGTTCCATCTTCACTTTTTGTCCAAAGAGTTTATATAGAATTGGAACCAATTGTTCCTTAAATGTTTGGTCAAATTCAATTGTGAATCCATCAGGCCCTGGAGATTTTTTCTTAGGGAGTTCAATGATGATTTGTTGAATTTCTTTTTCTGAGATAGGGTTGTTTAGGCATTTAATCTCCTCTACATTTAACCTGGGCAACTTATATTTTTGTAAATATTTGTCCATTTCACTTAGTGAAATTTATTGTCATAGAGTTGGGCAAAATAATTCTGAATTATTACTTTAATTGACTCCTCATTGGCAGTGAGTTCACCTTTTCATTTATGATACTAGCAATTTGGTTTTCTTCTTTCTTTTATTTAATCAAATTTACCAGAGTTTTATCAATTTTATTGTTTTTTTCCCTAAAAAACAACTCTTGGCTTTATTTATTAATTCAATAGTTTTTTCTTTTAATTTTATTAATTTCTTTTTTAATTTTTAGAATTTCTAATTTGGTACTTAATTGGGGTTTTTTGATTGGAGTTTCTTTAGGTGGGAGTTGACCTAGTAGATACCTATGCATTATGAAAAACAGAACAAAATAAAGCTGAATACTGTGTAGAGGGTGACATTTGGAGTGGGAGAAAGATGTGAAGCAGGGAGAGCAAATAGGAAGCTATTGCAGTATTGGGGGACTAAGGACAGATTGAGGAGATATTTGAGTAGAAAAGATTATTTGGTAATTGATTAAAGTCCTGTTACAAAGCAGTAGTGAGACCATAAGTCATTTAAAGTTTCAATTCCCTGGGTAATTTTGTAGGAAATCATTTCTACATCTATTTTAATGCCTTCTCTTTGAGACTGCCCCTCAACTTATCTCTGTATTTAATTATTTGCAAGTCATCTTCTATACTAGACTGCGAATTCCTTGAAATCAGGGGCTATTCTTTTACATGTATTTATTTATAATATCTCTTTTTGAATCTTTAAAGCTTAGAACAGTGTCTATCACTTAGCAATCATTTAATAAGTGTCAATTGACAATGACTATGAATGTAATTCTGTAAAGAGGAGCTGCTTATTTGCATCAGCAATGGAAATTAATTACATTGATGGAATTACAGTTAAAATGCGAATACTCTATTTTTATATATATATATATATATATTTTCTACACACACGTACATATGTGTTTGTATACATATATCAGGCAAACAATATATTAAGGAATGTCTAACCTTTTCTCCTCTGTCCTGCAACAATAACAAAAAACCCTTCAAGATCCACAGGCAGAATTCAATATTTACTCATAAATTCAATGCAACCCACAACCACCAATAAACACACCAACAAATTTGATGTCGTCTTGGTTGAATGAGCTAGGAGGACCTTAGTTGGACACACATAGTTTCAGAAAATCATCCAGATTTCAATCTTTAAAATTAATAATCATTCTGACAAAGGAAATAAGCAAAATATATCCACACACACATATATATCTCCAATAGGAATAGAGAATAAAAACAGGAACATAGTTAATTAAATAGTTTTTATATTAAAATGACCACTTTTTTCTTGAAAACATATGTACATATACATGCATATGTGTATAAATATATATATATATTTATACACATATGCATGTATAACCTTCTTAAAGAATACTAATAGTGGATCTCTAAAAATGGAAGACACAATATGGGGTAAATGTTGCCCAAATCTAACCTAACAGATATACTATACTAGTTAATCAATTCAACAAACTTTTTCCCCATTCTTATTCTGTCTGCTATCCAGGAATGTATATATGATTAAGTAAAAATGGAACTCTAGCTGTGAAATAAAGTAATGATTGAACAAAACACATATAAGTCAACTTTAAATGATGAAACAGAAAGACCATTATAGCCAAGAGAAATAGAGATGCATATTTTGGATAAATCTTAAAATTCATATCATCAAACCATTTCAGACTTTTAAGGTCAACTGCAAGGATTAAAATTCTACCTTAAATGTTCACTACCTAAATGGCATAAAATATCATTGTTTTCATTCTGATTAACTCTGTAGGTAAGTAACAGTTTTCTTATTCCAAAGCTAACTTCTTCTACTTACAGGTTTGCAGCCAATAAGATATGAAGTGGTGACTCAGCATAGAAATGTCATGCAGGAATGGTACAATCTTGCAGTTCTATAAACTATTTCTTTTTTTTTTAAGGTTTTGCAAGGCAAATGGGGTTAAGTGGCTTGCCCAAGGCCACACAGCTAGGTAATTATTAAGTGCCTGAGACCGGATTTGAACCCAGGTATTCCTGACTCCAGGGCTGGTACTTTATCCACTGCGCCACCTAGCTGCCCCTCTATAAACTATTTCTTATGTAGCTGATGATCAATGCATGCTGTAATTATTAGTGTTGTTGACAATGAAAATGTTATGAGAATATACTACAAAGCACCTGGACAGATTAAGTAAAATCAAATCAAAATCCTGTCATGGAGGCATCATATAAAATGATGGTACACCACAATTATTCAGATATCTGCTTGAACTCTCTTGCCAAGTTTGCAAGATAAGTGCGTAAGAGATAGGAATGGCCATAGACTAAGTATTATTACCACCTACATTGTGTATTACTTGGAACCTCAGACCTATCACCTAGACAATTTGGGTGCCATATCTTCCTCTAAGTTTGTCTCATTCCTCCAGCCTGCTCTCTCCCACTAACAGGTCTAAGTTTCTAGAGACAATCAATACACAGTTAAATGCAAACTCTTTCAATGTCCTAGAATAAGACTTGTTAGGAAACTTTTGCCTCATTTGTTATTTTGCTCTTGCATACTATCACATATGTATATATATATATATATATATCTATATATATCTATATATCTATCTATCTATATATATATATATATATAAACTACTCACAATACAATACATACTCATTGTGGATATTTCTTATATCACCATTCATTCATGATGTCACTTTTAGAACTCAAACAAAGCAAATTACTTAATTATAAGTCAAAAGAAGTAGTATAATAATTAATATATTCAAGAAAAATTATCTACATATTAAAATATATTACAATACTCATAAACCCCAAATCTCATTTGTACAACAATGCATTCAATAACTATAGTAAAAGAAGAAATTGTCATATAGGAACCATTCAGGTAAACACAAGGAAAGAAGAGAGATTTTTAGGATAAATCAAATTTCTACAGAGCAAGGTTCAACAATATTAACTAATTCAAGAAAATCTGTACCATATAAAAAACTTTTTCTCAGCTTACCATTTGTCCATTGATTCTTATCACTATTTCTCTTGATAAGTCCTTCTCCTGTACTCAAACATAGCTTTTATAAAGACAATTATTATTCTGAGTTTTTCAACCAGCCTGTGAAGTTTTTCACTCACATGCTGTGCTATCCAACCACCAAGGATCTCATAATAACCTAGTGAGAAAGTTCATTGGGATACCAGGCAAATGTAAAATTTCAATATATTTTCTTCTCATCAGAGAGAAAAAAATCCCCTATGAAGAGTTTCACCTTTATCTAATGGTAAGTAATATTAGAGAACAATAGCTGTGCCTGGAAATCTTGGCCAGTGAAACAGTTCTCAACGTCATCTAATTAGAAATCACTCAGCTGAAGTCTTCCCTTAGTTGACTGCTTCTGTCAAGGCTCCAACTGTCTCCAACTACTCATGTTCTTCTTCCTCTATTGTTGTCTTGTGTGATGCCTTTTGCTCCTCTACTACATTTGTTTTATATTCAGTGCCTTATAGCAGTGCCTCCGGACTACCAATAACTTACCTTTTATTAAAGTATTGTAATTCTCCAAATTTCTTTGTCAAAGTGACATTTGTTTTGTAATCATATCTCAGTCTCCACGTTTATTTGATTTCCATTTAGCTTTACCCTGTCTAATCTATAAAAATATACATACATGCACATGTGAATACAAATATACATATCGACACACATATATATGTATATGTAGCCATATTACATATGTTCAAATGTGAGATGTCCATGATATTTCATCTTTGGAGTTCTCAATAAAGCCCTTTCCCTCTTTTGTCTGTAGAACTGTATTTCTTTATAATTACATTTCTCTAATTTTAGTAAATAAAAGATCTTTCTTTTGCTCCTTTATGACATAAACTGTTTTTGTATAAGTGAAGCAACCCTCCACATTGTTCAGAAAGATCTCAAACCTAAAATCAGTTTTTTTCATCAGAATTGTCCAAACACTCATTACAAGCTGTGTTTCTTCATGTATAACAGTTTATATAAAAACAAAACTCTTTTTCATATTCTTACTAAACATAAAAATGTCTATCCACAACAGTAGCAATATTCTAAATCTTTTGACAATTAAAATAAATCTTTTTCTTTCTACAAGAACCATTTTTTTGCCTTCCTCATAATTAACTGCTCCATTTGAAGAGCCTTAAAGAGACAATATTTCGTATACATAGAAATTAATATTTTCTTTACTTGTGGTAATGATAATTTCATCATTCAAAATTTTGAGATTATAATGAAAGGAACTGTATTTCTTTTTTTAGTTTTTTTGCAAGGCAATGGGGTTAAGTGGCTTGCCCAAGGCCACACAGCTAGGTAATTATTAAGTGTCTGAGGTCAGATTTGAACTCAGGTCCTCCTGACTCCAGTGCCGGTGCTCTATCCACTGTGCCACCTAGCCGCCCGTAAGGAACTATATTTCTGAACTTGATTATGATCAATAAAGAAGACCTGGTCTGTTAGATATGGTAAAATCTTGAGGGGAAGTTACTTCCTCTACCTTATAATTCATGATTGAGAGGTTGAGGAAGTAACTTGCACAGTCTGACATGTATATGATTTGGAGAGAGCAGACTTGAAAATGAGTAGGAGATCATGGCCTAACATCCTTAAACCAAAAAAACAGAAGAAATGAAAAATTCTTAAAAACTCCCAAAATTCTAAAGAAAGCAATAGAAATCATTCTAAAGAGGAAAGAAAAGAGAAGTGTCTAAAAAAGACTGTGTTGATCAACAGGGAATTCTTGAACTTCATAGATTTAAACATCATGTACCATCAAAGTGTAAGAACAAGCATTGGAGACCTAATAAAAAAGGAAACAAAAGTTCAGAATTTAACTGAGATTATTAAGAAATGACAAGAAGAACAAAAAGGGTAAGGTATTAATGTGTAAAAGCAAGACTCAAAGAGAGGACAGAGCGATCGCTTGGGGGGGGAGAATTCAAAGAAAGTGGATAAAAAAGTGCAAAACTCCTCAATTTCTTTTGCTTCTGTTTTCATAGATAAGTAGAAAAATCTTTTATCTGGAAAGGGCAGAAAACAATTAGAGAATTAAAATCCAGAACAAAAAGGAAATAAAAGGAAAAACCTCTATACCTTTGATCAATTAAATAAATTATCTCAGAAGCATTAAGGCAAAGAAACATTCAATGCAAGAAAATAACTAATGGATATGATTACTGAAGTCAGTAATTTTGGAAAGAGGGAATCCTGCTGTAGGATTGGAAAAGGAAAGTATGCTGCCCAGATTTCCAAAGATGACAAAAAATTGAAGTATAAAAATTATAGGTCAGAGAATTTGACTTTCCTTGCAAAATCCTCACTTATATTATTAAAGTTACTCTGCTTTTATTTCGCACATTTACATATTTACTTCTGTATGTTTCTTCCCAATATAATTTAAGGCTTTTGAAAACAGGAAGTTTCTTCTTTTTTTGGTTCATAACACAGTCTCTGAAATATGGTTGATCTTTAATGGATATCTATTGATGTTTAATGCATATTTGTTGAAAGAATGAATGAATCATTTGGATAGGTATGATGATTTAAACTCATTAAGAGCATTTGAGTGAAAGCTAGATGGTTCAGTGGATAGAGCATTGGGCTTGGTACCAAGAAGACTAATCTTCATGTGCTCAAATCTGGCCTCAAATATTTATGAACTGTGTGACACTGGGCAAGTCCCTAAACCCTGCTTGCCTCAGTTCCCCTCTAGAAAATGAGTTAGAGAAAGAAATGGCAACCCACTTCAGAATCTTTGCCAAGGAAAACCCAAAAATGGGGTCACAGAAAGCTGGACATGACTCAGACAATAAAGAATATTTGAGTCATGGAATCAAAGACAGATAGAAAGAATCTTAAAAGTATTCTTGTGCAAATTATGATGAGAGAACTAAGGCTTAGATAGGTTGATTAACTTGTCCATGCTAATAAATTGCTAAGTATCAGAGTGGGAACCAAACCAGATCCTCTGACGACCAAATTAGATTTAATCAAACTAAGTGGATCAAGCTGGGAGAAAAACATTTTTCTTATTATATAGATAATTACTTTTTTTAAAATTGCATTTATCAAATATCTCCTTACTAAGTGCTAATATTTAGTAAAATATTTTTCCCTCCTTTTGTTATCTGAATCATCATTTCAATCCCTCTAGACCAGCATTCAGGGATCTTTTTTTTTTCTTCCAAGGGCCATTTGGATATTTATAACATCATTCATGGGCTATAGTTAATCAAACAATTAATTAATTCACTCCCAAAAAGGTACTAGATTTATTGAATTTCAAGTCCCACCCTCATTTACTTATGCTTAACCAAAACTGCACACTGCTTGGATGTGCCCCACCCCTGCTCTGGACCTTGACTTGCATTTAGGATCAGCATCCTCCTGATAAAAAAATACCTTGGGTCCATCAAAATTGAATCCTATCTTTTCTTCTTATTTGAAGCAAAATTTATCTTCCCAATTTCTGACACTTTCCTCCAAAAATTGTTTTTTTATTTATGTTGCATTTTTAAAAATAAAATCATATTGCACATTGTCTTTTCTGGTGAAATGCATGTTTCTTAAATACAGAGACATCATCATCATCATCATTATTATTATTGTTATTATTTGTTAGTTTCCATGCACTTAACAGATTCCTGGCACAAAATGCTTTATAAATGCTTATTGGTTAAAATTGGTGTCAACATTGAAGAAAATCACTAATGGAAGATCTCAAGGATTTGTCCCCACCTCGGATCATTCAACCTTTTCTCAATGATTTATAAAAAGACATAGGTGACATTCATGTGAATTTGAAAATGAACTAAAACTAGGAAAATAATTAAAAAATAAATGAAAGAATCAGAATTGAAAGAAGTTCTTAGGCTTAGATCAGATGGTGAAATTGAAAATGATAAAATCAATAGAAATAAATATCATGTCTTACACTTAGGTTCAACATCACAAGTGTAACAGTCTGGCAGATTACATAGCAATTTACCTGAGTAAAAAAACCTGGTAATTAGCATGATCAATATGGGTCAACAAATGATGTGGTAATCAGAAGAAGAAAAAATGCAATATATCAAGTACATGGAAAATAATTCTTTCTAAGCCTTAGGCTATAATAGGTTTGTTTCATTTTGCCCTGATCCAACCAATTCTAGGATATTGTATTAATGACAGATTCATAAATAGGACATTGATAAGACAGAGTATTTTCACATAAGGGTATTTAAGATGGTGAAAAGTCACAATGCAATATGTTAAAAGAGTTGGAGTTGTTTAGTTTAGAAGAGACTAAGGGAGAGATATGATAATTGTCTTCAAGTATTTGAAGAACTGTCATATGAACAAAGAATTGGATTATTTTCTACTTGGCTCAGGGGACAAAAAAAACACACCGCATAGAAGTTGTAGTGACAGATGTAGACTAGATATAAAGAATGATTTCCTAGCAATTAGACCTATTCAAAAGTGCAATAGGATGTCTTAAGAAGTAAAGAGTTGTCTGGCCTCAGACACTTAATAATTACCTAGCTGTGTGGCCTTGGGCAAGCCACTTAACCCCACTGCGTAGCAAAAACTAAAAAAAAAAAAAAAAAAAAGTAAAGGGTGTGCCTTCAGCAAAGTCAGCAAAGTTCCAAGCCAAAGATAAGTGACCACATGATGTAAGTATTGTAGGGATTTTTTTGTCATGTTAAAGCTAAAAGATGGAATCAACTCAGATATCCTTAGATTTTCTTATTACTGAAAGTAACTATAATTATAATACAATTATGAGGTTCTTTTGTTTTTTTGTTTTTTTAGGATTTTTGTGCAAGGCAATAGGGTTAAGTGGCTTGCACAAGACCACAGAGATAGGTAATTATTGTGTGTCTGAGGTTGAATTTGAACTCAGGTACTCCTGACTCCAGAGTCGGTGCTCTATCCACTGCGCCACCTAGTCACACCAATTAAAATACATTTAAATAGAAATATTAGACACTATAATATTCATTTCATCAAAGTAAGTAATCACTCACCTGCCATTTTGCAAACTCTTTGGTCATTTCTGTGAAGCTTTCCAAATAGGTTTTCATCTGAAAATGTTTCTTGAGTTCTAATTATTGACTTTTTTATAACTCATTCACTACTGGTAAAGGATCTGGGACACAAATTAAGTTGTTGAATTTAAAGTTAGAAGGTATTCCATATAATCCCATAAAAGAGTCATTCTTTCCATTTTTACTCTCGACTTGACTTAGTGGGGGGGGGGGCAAGATTCTATTCTTCCATTCCTAAGACATAGATTGGATTGGATTTTATTGTCTTTGGTTTTGTAGTTGGAAGTTCTCTAGAAAGAGTAAGGCCAGCCTGAAGAAGAAAGTATTTTAAATTTATCCAGAATGGTCTTTGCTGGCAGCTAAAGATCAACATCAATGAGCTCTGAAGATGTCTCTGTCTAGACTTCTCACAGTCTGTGTTATGAGACCATAACAGTGAAGGAAATAAGCATTGAAAAATATTCTCTCCTTAGGACAATGGAGCTGATTCACCTCAGGGAAGAAAAAAAGCATCTTTAAAAGCAAACAGCATCTAATTATATGATCTTCTCTTGTTTCATGTACCTTCTGAAGATGAATTTTCTTTCAATTCACAATAGATTACATATCTATCATCCACATTCAAATTACAAAGCACCTGCAATTACCTTGCAAGATTGAGGAGGGAAGGATAAGGGTTCACTCAGGTTGACTCCCAACAACAGCCAGCACAAAAGAATAATGTGAAAGGAATACACATGTCATGAAAAAAGTACATTAATTAATTTTATTTACATTTAAAAATATATTCATCCCTAGAGAATGCTGTTCAACATAGAGACAACAGCTGTTATTCAGGGAGGTCTTTCTTTCTCACATCTTCCAGCTGGGTTGCATAAGGACTTAAAGAGACCAAGTTTCTTTCTTTAGGTTAGGAGAGTTCGCCAAAATATCAAGTCAATGGAAAGTAATCAGAGATACTATACACACATACACACACACACACACACACACACACACACACACACAGGCACACACACAAACAGACACCCCTTTTTAGTTCAGATGAACTTGATATTCAGAAGACACTTTCAAAAAATAATTATTAAGTTCAAGGATGACCTATAACTCATTATATTTTCCCAGGAAATTATTCATTATCTGGTTGATAATGTGGCAGAACTATTTCAAAGCAAAAAGGTCTGTTTGGAAAACATGTAATGTTATGCTAGTCACTTAGCTGGGATGGATAGGATCTAGAAGTCTCCTCATTTTACCTGTTAAGTAATATCAGCTGGGCAGGAAAGGAAAGGAAGAAAAGAATATGTGCAAATCTTCCTGACCACATCAAGGTCTGTATATAACAAAAAATAACTTAAAAGTTTTCACTTAGATATTAAACATGGCAATATTACTTTTTAAATGGTTATTTATAAATTCTATACTACACTTGTGTTATAGAATAATTAAAGAAGAGATATTTTCATACACATCCGTTATACCAAAAGAAATCTGTAAGGGTTGTTTTTATATACAAGAAAATGGTAAAGCATTATTTAAAGGCAAATTAACTTTTGAATACAGTGGAATAGAGTGTAAACCTATAATTTCATCGTTATATGAAATTACAAAATAGGAAACTCTTTATAAGCAAGTTGGAATATTATCTGAAATTTATCATCTTAGAGAACTGAGCACTAGAATACTGAGTGCTAGTGGTTTATCCAAATTCACATAGGCATTAAAAGTAAGAAACAGGATATGAACTCAATTTTTTCTCCCTTTAATAATTAATTTCCATTCACTATTTCTATTGTCTTTTGATTTGTGTACAAGTTTCCATCCCCTTTTTAATAGTGAATAAAATAAAGTTAATAAAGATGAGCTGGCTTCTCCATGGTGACATAACTAATAAGAGATTCTTAGTAGTCATATTACCTGGCATGTCATACTCAGATTTTTCTTACTTTAAGTTCAGTATTTGTTAATTGACACACTAATGAACAAAACTGGGAGTTTAAATAAACTAACCATGTTATCTGGAAATCAAACAGTTTTTCTCACTTCAATTCCAGCCCTTTTTCCTCTAATGTTCCAAACTGAGATCTAGAATATTCCTAATATTAAATTATATCAAAATCACATTGATTTAGCATTTTCATTTGCAATGTGCTTTTTTATATATGTCCTCTCATTTAATTTTCAAAATAACCCTGTGAAGGAGGTACTGTTGCTGTCCCCATTTCATAGAAGAGGAAACTGAATCTGAGAGAAAATAAGGGATTTGACCAGAGAGTCACAGCTAATAGATTCCTGAGGTAGAATTTGAACTAAAGTTTTTGTAATTACAAATATTCAAATCTATCATTATACCACCTAATATCAAATCAACAGACAATTAATCAATTGTTTGCTTTGAGGTCATCTTCCAAGTATCTTCTAAGGCTGGCCATAAGCCACTTTTCTTGATACCCCAATTAATTTAAATGGGAATTGTGAAGGCAGACAATGAAACAAAGCATTAGAATCAACTTTTTTTTCAGATGAAATTGTTCATAATAAGACAATAACTATAGAGAAGAGTTGTGTCAGTATAATTGAACAAACTTTAGGCCTCCACAATCATTCTGTTCATTTTCTCTTCTCCAATATGTAAGAAAGTCAATGTGCTACATTAAAAAGAAGGGAAGAGATAAGTTTTAATATTTAACTTCACTTTAAAAAAGGGTGTCAGCATCAAATTAAAAAAAAGAGTCATAAATAGGAAGTGTAACCTAATTCAGTTATTTGTTTATGGTTTCTTTTCTAGAAAAAAACATCACTACATAAACTGATAAAATAAAAAAAGATATTTATGATTTATAATTTATCAAACTGCAATGTAGATCCTTCATTTTTCTCATTGTAGACAACACAAAGAATGAACAGAGAAGTCTAAGGATAGTTTCATGAGAGAAATTTGGTCCAGTAGCTTGAAAGATGTTTCAAGTTTGAATAATCTCTCTCTAGTTTTGATGAGTGAAGGATGGCTAACTCTAAGCTTTTCATAAATTATTTATCATATACATTTAATGGGAAAAATTAGCTTTTGCTTTTATGTGAAAGCATAGATATAAACTGGTTCGCTTTGAGTTAGAGGACCTGGACTCAAATGTTACATATTATCTATGAGATCTTGGATAAGTCATTTAATTTCTCTCTCCTAAGTTGTACAGTGGGGGTAAGGTGGGAAACTGGATAATATCTTTAAGAGCTCTTTGAGATCTAAGTCTATGATCCTATTTTCTAAAAATCCCAAAACAATAAGGACAAAATTCTAAAATTCACATAGAAAACTAAATATCTTTCTAAATTCACATTGATTAATATAAATTAATAATATGAAATAAGAAAAAGTAAAACATTTTAAAATCTAACAACTGGGAAAACTTTTGTTCACTAAAAAAAATTATGATCAACACTTCTCAACCAAAATATTTGAATCTGTGGTGATTCCAAACATCCCTATCAATTCACTAAGCACCCACAAAGACGTGTTTCAGATTCTAAAGATCTCCAATACTGAGTCTTCCAATAATTGCATATTCTACAGACACAGTGAATCTGGTCATGGCTTCTCCAGTGTATCCTATTCCAAACTGGTGGCTGCCATTGAATGAATCCCAAGTCTCAACAATTATGACAAAATTTAAATTACTAGAAATAAAGTAGCATAGTAATCATTTTCTTTGTATTTAAGAATAGTTTTGTGGGAGCAGAGCCAAGATGGTGACAGGAGAGGACCATTTCTTAGGTGTTCTCAATCAAAACTTATAAACTGGGGCAGCTAGGTGGTGCAGTGGATAAAGCACTGGACCTGGAGTCAGGAGTACCTGGGTTCAAATCTGGTCTCAGACACTTACTAATTACCTAGCTGTGTGGCCTTGGGCAAGCCACTTAACCACATTTTCCTGGCAAAAATCTAAAAAAAAAACTTATAAACTAAGGACTAACTACATTTTTGAGAGACAGACTCCACAGAGGGACCCAGTGAGACAGTTCTCCGACCCAAGGTAACCTGGAAAAGAGTGGAAAGGCTCCACTCCATGGGGTTGGAACGGCAGCCTGACAGAGTGAAGGAACTTCAGCCTCCCAGAGGCAGCCCCAGGGCACTGTGAGCTGTGGCTCACAGCAGCGAGGGCAGTTTTCTGACTTACACCCAGGGGAGCACTGGACACAACTTGGGAGATCAGTAGGGGGGACCTCTGCCAGAGCAAGCACGTGAAGCCCAGCCCTCAGTGCACACAGGGAGCAGCATGGACATGGCAGCCCAGATCCAGGAACCTGAAGCAGGCAGAGGCAGTATGCAGGAGCCCCCAAGGCATAAGTGCTGAGCCTAGTGAGGGGAGTGGAGAGAGACTGCCGAGATTTGTCCTCTGTTCTTGGAACAGGACTCTGGGGTTCTGACAACATTCAGATCCTGATCACAGTCTAGGCCCCCATAGAACAGCAGGGCCCCCTCCTCCTCAGTCCCGTGGCAGAGGGGTGAGCTTATGGTCATTCACAGACCAGGAGGGAGGACAGAGCATCAGACACAGAAATCCTTGTGGGGGGGTGTCCCAATAATACTCCAAAGCTCAGTAAGCACCCCAAAACCAGACATTGGCTGGAGAAATGAATAAGCAGAGAAAAAAGAGGAACACCATTGAAAAATACATTGTCTATGATCCCAAGAAAGATCAAAATACTCAATCTGAAGAAGAGGAAGTACAAGCTCCTGCATCTTAAGACTCCAAGAAAAACAGAAATTGGGTTCAAGCTATGGCAGACCTCAAAAAAAACTTTGAAAATCAAGTGAAGGAGATAGAAGGAAAAATTGGGGAAAAAATGAGAGATATGCAGGAAAAACATGAAAAAGAGGTCAGCAGCTTAGTCAATGAGTTCCAAAAAAAGTTGAAGAAAATGACATGTTAAAAGCCAGCATAAGTCAAATGGATAAAACAGTTCAAAAATTTATTGAGGAGAAGAATCCTTTACAAAGCAGAATTGGACAGATGGAAAAGAGATCAGAAAGCTCTCTGAGGAAAACAAATCCTTCAGATAAAGAATGGAACTGAGGGAAGTTGCTGATTTTACAAGAAATAAGGATACAATATTTCAAAAACCAAAAGAATGAAAAATTACAAAAAAATGTGAAACATCTCATTGCAAATGAACTGATATGGAAATCAGATTTAGGAAAGATAAGTTAAAAATTATTGGAATACCTGAAAGTCATGACCAGGAAAAGTGCCTTGACATGATTTTCAAAGCATTACTACAAGAAAATTGTCCTGATATCCTAGAAGCAGAGGGCAAAATAGAAATGGAGAGAATTCAACTATCTCCCCAAGAAAGAGATCCTAAAAAAACAACTCCCAGGAATATTATAGCCAAGTTCCAGCACTCCAAAGTCAAAGAGAAAATATTACAAACAGCCAGAAAGTCACAATTCAAATATTGTGGAGCTGCAGTCAGGATCACACAGGACTTAGCAGCAACTACATTAAAAGCTTGTAGGGCTTGGAATATAACATTCCAGAAGGCAAAAAAGCTTAGAATGCAAACAAGAATAAACTACCCAGCAAAACTGAATGTCCTTTTCCAGGGAAAAAAGATGGACTTTCAATGAATCAGGGTAATTTCAAATGTTCCTGTTGGAATGGCCAGAGCTGAACAGACGATTTGATCTTCAAATACAGGACTCAGGTGAAGCATAGAGAATGGAGGAGAAGGGGGAAATATGAGGGACTTAATGATGATGAACTACATGTGGTCCTGTATAGAAAAATGATACTCATAATACTCATATGAATCTTCTCATTTAATACAGCACATAGAAGGAACTTTTATAGATGAACCACAGGAGAAAACTGAATGTGAAGATATATTGTGGTATAAAAATTGAGTCAATAGATAAAAGTGAAATGTAATGGGAGAAAGAAAAAGGAGAGGGGGCAATAGGCCAAGATATTTCATATAATAAGATTTTTCTTTATTACAATGAGCTATTGTAATGATATGGAAGGGGGGAAGGCAAGGGGGAATGAGGGAATCTTCGCTCTCATCAGAGGTAGCTAGGAGAGTAAACAGCAGATATATTCAATGGGGTATAGATATCTGGTGTAAGAAGGAGAGAAGGGGGACAGGGGTAAGGGCAGGATGGGAGTGATGGAGGAGAAGATGGACCATGGGGGGAGAGTGGTCAAATATAACACATTTTCTTTTTTACTTCTTGCAAGGGGCTGAGATTGGATGGCCTGTCCGGGACCATAGAACCTGGTGGATGCTCGGCGTAAGGGGTGGTATATGGACTCGGGGCCTCTTGGCCCCAGAGCCAGGGATCTGTCTGCTGTGCCACTCAGCTGCCCTACAGCAGAGACAGACTGAAAGGAGAGAGAAAATATAGTACATGGTAGAAGAGAAGTACAAATGGAGGGAGTTGCAATCAGCAATGGCAAAAGGTTGGAAAAATATGGAAGTAACTTTTTTGATGGGCTTATCATAAAGAATGGGATCCACCTGTGACAGAGCTGGTGGTGTTGGAACACAGACTGCAGCACATTTATTATTATTATTATTATTATTATTTGGGGGGGGATTGCAGGGCAAATGGGGCTGGGTGGCCTTCCTGAGGCTGCACAGCTGGGTGATTGTTGAGTGTCTGAGGCTGGATTTGGACCTGGGTGTTCCTGGCTCAAAGCCCAGTGCTTTGTGTGCCACCCATCCACCCCTACTATTATTACTATTTTCTTTTATTTTGGGTCTTTTTAAATTCATTTTTGCAGGGCAATGCAGTTGAGGTAGCTTTCATGGGGTCACACAGCTTGGTGATTGTTGGGTGTCTGGGGCTGGATTTGGGCTCGGGTACTCCTGGCTCCAGTTCCGGTGCTCCATCCACTGTGTCACCTGGCCATAGCTACTATTATTATTGTTGTTTTCATTAATATTTTATTAATATTAATTTTTCTCTCCCCTTTACTTTATCACTCATGTGGGTCTATATTTTGGGGGGGAGGGGGTATTATGCTTACTCTTTAACAAGAATATTTTAGTAATGTATAAAAAACATTATTTGTACAAAATAAGAATAAATAAATTTAAAAAAGAACAGTTTTTGCACAAAGATGCACAGGCAAGTTGGCATACTTAAAAGCAGTAGTTCCCCTTCTTTAGAAGCTCTAGCAGTTCTGAATTTCCAATATGTTAAAATATGAACTTTATATTTATATCTCTTCTTAATCATGATACTTGCCTACCTTTCCAGGCTTATTGCAGATTACTGTCTATTATACAATCTATCAGACATTCCTGATACACATTATTCCATCTCCTTGTTCTGTAACTTTACAAAGAATAATCCCCAGGTATTGAATATATTTAGTTCTCACTCCAATATTTTAGAATTCCTATATTCTTTCTTTCTTTTTTTAATTTTTCTTTTTTTTGCAAGGCAATGGGGTTAAGTGGTATGCCCAAGGCCACACAGCTAGGTAATTATTATGTGTCTGAGGCTGGATTTGAACTCAGGTACTCCTGACTCCAGGGCCGGTGCTTTATCCACTGTGCCACCTAGCCACCCCTCTCACAAACTTCTTAAGAAAGCTTCCACTTTCTCTCTTTGTCAGGGTTACCAGTGATCTCTTATTTCCTAAATCCAATGTTTTTTCTCAGTTCTCAAACTTTTTTAACTCTTTGATAACTTTGACACTGCCAATCACACTTTCTTTTGGGACACTAGATTTTCAAAGCACTAAACTTTTATAATTCTCCTCCTTCCTATATATACCTATCTCTTCTTACTCTCCTTTGTTAAATCTTTATCCTGGTCATGCCCACAAACTGAAGATTTTCTCCAAATCTCATACCTACATGGTTTTTCCTTGTTTCTCTACACTATCTTATTTGTTGATATTATCAGTTCTCATGAGATCATCATTTCTATTCATATAATTCCCATATCCATATGTTCCATCGTAACCTCTCTTCTGAGTTCCAATTTCACATCAGAATTATATCACAATGAATTTTGAAAATCTCAAAGTGAATGTCCAGAGGCATCTCACCCTCCACATGTCCAAAAAATAGCTTATCATGTTCTCCAAAAACCCCTTTCCCCTTTCCCCAGCTTTACAAATAATTCTATATCTGTCTCTGGCACTCAGATGTACCATCTCTCTGTCATCCACAAATCCTCATTCTCATTCTTTATTGCTTTTGTTGTTCAGTCATTTCAGTCTTCTCTGACTCTTTGTGACCCAATTTATGTTTTTCTTGGCGAAGATACTGAAGTGGTTTGCTTCTTTTTACATATGAGGAACTGGGACAGATAGGGTTACTCACCTAAGATATGTCTGAGGTTAGATTTGAACTGACACTCTTACCATTACATCCTCTAGTTACCCCTAAATCTTGTCATTTCTATTTTTCTCATCTTATAAAAATATCCTCTTCTCTTTACCCATGCAGCTGCCATATTGGTGCCCATATCACTTTTCTAGATCCTTATTGGTCTCCTTGACTCATATCTTTCCCCATGCCAATATTCCCATTCTCTATTCCATTCAATTGTCAAAGTGATTTCCCTAAAACCAGGTCTAATTTAGCTCCCCTACTTTCCCTTCTGGGAAGGGAATATTTATTATTTTGATCATCATTCTTCCTCGGTCCCTATTATTTATATGTATTATCTTCTCTTAATAGAATGTAAACTTCTTGATGTTAATGAGTACTTCACTTTTGTATTTATATTCCCAGTTCCTTGTACAATATAATTGCTTCATATTTTTTCCCATTCATTTCATTTGTTGCTAACCACTGAGTGGCTTTTAAACAAGAAAGTCTACAATTCAGTTGGAGAGGGGTAGTGTGGTAGGGGAAGAACATTAGATTTGAAGTCAGACTTGGACTTCAAATCCCTGCCTTTATCATTGTCACTTAATTTATCAGGGTCTCAGTTTCCTTATAAGTAAAAGAAGAAGACTGAATAACCTGACTTTTAGTATGCCTTATGCATCCAAATCTATTATCTTTAGAATAAATCAAATCATAACCCAAGGACCTTTACTACCAAAATAAAATTTTATCGTGTCTTACATAAGTGTTGTGAAAATGCTGGAGACAAGGGTTATAAAGCTTCTTGAGCATCTGAGGAATTAATAAAAGTTATCAATTATGACCCTTTTTATTTATCCAGAAGATTGAGAAGTAATTTTCCTAATGATTTTGAAATATATGAGTCCCAAATATTCTATTGAATGACCAAAGAAAGGTTTACTTATGTTTAGTATAGTTGGTTTTTTATGAACTTTGGAAAATGGTAATGCATTGTATCTCTCAGTTGATAAGAATATTTAATGAAACAAAAATAGTCATTGTCTCAAATTGGTAAGATGAAAAAGTTTACTGAAATATGTAAATACCAGTTTTCAACAATAAAAGATTGTTAAATAACATACAAAACAAAAGACTGTCCCATATGGCTATGAGATCTGCCATATTAGAAGTCATTTTCTTCATTAGAAACAACTATCTCTTCCCAAACATTATGTATTCATGTAGTTGTTCTTTATGGGCATACACATACATTATACTTACATTTATTTTTTTCTGGTTGAGGATATTACAGAGGCTGTAGTCTCAGGACAAATTAAATTCAGGAAAGTTTGAGATGTGTAAGGCTATTAAGAATAGCTTCCATTGCTGTGGTTTCTGGAGTTCACCCACAATAAAATCTCAGAACAAGAAAGAGAGCAGTAACTGATACCTCACTTTTCCCACTCTTATCTCACTTATCCCCATCTCTAAGAGCTATTCTGTGACTTTTACCTCTAGTAAGTAATTAGTTCTGTAATAGGACCACAGCTTTTAACAGACCAAACAAACTAAACAAAGGCCACATCATCAATGAAGACTGAAGCAGAGTCTTGGAGCTTTCAACAACAAGAGTAGTTAAGAGGTTTTAATTGCTTTTAGTGGCTCTAAGTCACAAAGTTCACTTTTTTAAAAAAAAATTATGGATGTACATTTTAAATTTACATTTTTATATGTTTCATAAAACCTCAAATTGATTCTCTGAAATGAGTAATATTGTGAAACTTTTGAGAGCATATAGACTGAAAGCAAATATATTATATCCTGCAATATTCAAAAAAGTTAAAACAATAAAGCCTCTAAACTTTTTTTAATAAGAAACCATCTTTATTTTTTGATGATACTACATGACTATCTCTGCCTCCTTTCTGTCTTTTCTTTTCTCTTTTTATCTCTCTTACCTAGTTTACCTGCTTTCTTCATGTGCTACCTACATGATTCACCTGTTCTGAGTAGATTGACCAGTGCTGTGTGTGAACCATGAGGTACAATGCAGAACAACAAGAGTAGTTAAGAGGTTTTAATTGCTTTTAGTGGCTCTAAGTCACAAAGTTCACTTTTTTAAAAAAAAATTATGGATGTACATTTTAAATTTACATTTTTATATGTTTCATAAAACCTCAAATTGATTCTCTGAAATGAGTAATATTGTGAAACTTTTGAGAGCATATAGACTGAAAGCAAATATATTATATCCTGCAATATTCAAAAAAGTTAAAACAATAAAGCCTCTAAACTTTTTTTTAATAAGAAACCATCTTTATTTTTTGATGATACTACATGACTATCTCTGCCTCCTTTCTGTCTTTTCTTTTCTCTTTTTATCTCTCTTACCTAGTTTACCTGCTTTCTTCATGTGCTACCTACATGATTCACCTGTTCTGAGTAGATTGACCAGTGCTGTGTGTGAACCATGAGGTACAATGCAGAATAAAGACTCAGTGAAATATACTCAACGTCTTTCTTTGTTATGAAACCTTTCAAGGCAATCCCGTGTCTGTGTGTGTGTGTGTGTGTGTGTGTGTGTGTGTGTGTGTGTGTGTGTGCGAGAGAGAGAGAGAGAGAGAGAGAGAGATTCCTCTTCTAGCAGATCATGAAAGTACTCAAGTAAGAATCCAGGAAAATATTGGGAAACTCATTTGAAGAGTCCCAAGTTCTTGATAAAATGGAATAGCACTTATCACTTAAGAGTGACATCTTTTCTCCTTCAGATGTACAGGAAAAGATGAGGCTAGTAAAAAATTAAAACCCTTTGGAATGTCTTCTAAAGACTTTTGACCCCATGCCCTTTGATTTGAGCATTAGGAAATGTTAACAGAAAGTATATTACCATTTAGATTATGAGAGTACAAAAGTATCAAAGTTTTTAAAATATATATATATATATATATATATATACATATATATGTATACACACACACACACACATATATATATACATATATATATGTATATATATATATATATATATATAGAGAGAGAGAGAGAGAGAGAGAGAGAGAGAGAGAGAGAGAGAAGAGAGAGAGAGAGAGAGAGAGAGAGAGAGAGAGAGAGAGAGTAAGTGGTTGAGAAGAGATCGCCCTGCACCACCCCCTCCAGGAATTTCCCCTGATTGCATGGGATGTCAATGAGGCTATTTTGGTCTGTGGGTTCATATTAGGTTCATGGATGAAAGCAAGCTAAAAAGCAAGACCCAAAGTTTTCCTGTCCAGGGAAGCACTCTAGTTCAGCCTTAGTACATCCTTTTGTTCTTGATCAGCAACATACTGAAACACTTTGAAATGCAGTGAAAGTGATCTTAAGTAGTTTAAATCCAGAGTGAAGTTTCTGAAGTTTGGATGAATTTCCTATTGAATAATAGGCATTTTAAACTTTTGTCATTACTAAGGTGGGGGAAGGAGAGTTTTTATTGGTCAGTCATTTTTCAGTCATGTCTCACCCTTTGCCACCCCAATCTTGGTTTTCTTGGCAAATATACTGGAGTGATTTGTCATTTCCTTCTCCAGGTCATAATTTAGAAAGTTGAGAAACTGAGGCAAATAGGGTTAAGTGATTTGTCCAGAGTCAAAAAGCCAGTAAGTGTCTGAGATATTTAAACTCAGGAAAGTGGGTCTTTCTGAATTCTGACCCAGCACTGTGGCTACTGTAACACCTCGATTCTCTGGAAGGAGAATTGTTTCAGAAAAGAAAGTAAGATAATTTGTTCATTAAGTTCACAATCCTTAATTCTATTGTTGTTGCCCTGGTGATACTTGGGAATGATAGAGTCCTCAGAAAAGTCACATCTATAAAACCGTCATATTCAAAAATGAATTTAAATAAGTAATTATTAATAAAAACTGAACAAATTAAAAAATTAAATTCAAAAAACTGAAAAAATCATTCAAATTGGAGAGACATCAAGTTTTTAGAGGGCATGTGTTCAAATTCTGACTGCCACCTCCACCACCTTCTCAGTGTCTCCACCCCACCCCCAGTGTCTTAAATGGGCCCCAACTTTCTCGATTGTCATGTCAGGGAATTGGACTACTTAATCTCAAGAATCACTTCAATCTCTGAATCTATGCTCCTAGGATAGATAATCTTAAATGAAGTCCCCATCAAATCCTACCTCCAAAATGAAATCCATAAATAGTTCTGTGAAAATCAAATTCACAGAATGCAGAATGTAAGCTCTTTGAAGGCAGAAACTCTTTTTTCTTTTATCTTTGTATTCCCACATTCTTTGCTATACAGTAGATGTTTAATAAATGTTAAATAAAATTAAATTTTCAAGGGAATTAAAGTTGTTTTATGGCATATTAAAGATTTGGAAGAATGGGAATTTTAAAAAAAACATTAGGGAGGGGATAAAGAATTGAAACTAAAAATTTCCAAAAATCACATAACTCCTCCTCCCCCAACCCAGGAATGGATCCTTTGAAAATGAATGTAGTCATTAACCATCTGGTTTACTATAGGATGAACTAAAAAAGTGTCTCAGAATGGTCCAAACTGGCCTTCACTCATAACTATACTTTATTAGTCTGCTGGCACCAACATGCCTAAACACGAGGGAAAGTCCAGTCTGTGCTAGAGAACTGCACAGCTAACACCTGGAATGTATTCTCCAGAGTGAAAACAGCAGGGAACTGACCAGAAATAACCTCACTCATATTATTGCTTCAATTAGACCAAAACAACTTTCTCTTTGAAAACTTAATAATAAACACTGCAGGTCATTCACTTGTTTTGAGCCCCCTTGGGAGAGTGCAGCAGATGTATCCCCTTAGTCAGCCCCCTTGCCGTCACAGAGACAAGAGGCACAAATCAGAACAGATAATGATTTTAATTGGAACCAACAGCATCTACATGCTGTCTTTCGATCCACATCTTCCTGCAAATATATTTATGCGTGCGTGTGTGTGTGTGTGTGTGTGTGTGTGTGTGTGTGTCCATCTATACAGACATATCATTGGAAAAGATGGACCTCTCCTTTTGTCAAGCTGATTGGACAGAGTGAGGTAATTATTTCTATGCTGCACATTTTTTTCAGGTTCATCACCCGAATCATCATGGACTGACAATTTCTAAGCAAACTGAGGAATCTCTGAAAGCCTTATTTTGTGTACAAGAAGCCCAGATGAAAACAGCATTAACACAGACTGAAGCAGTTATGATCTTGTTAACAGCCAGGGTGTGGGCATAATGTTTTTTTAATGACTGTCCCTGAGGTCTGAGAGGGATTCTAGAAACACAGGGAGAATAGACACCCAACAGCAATCCCTAGAAAATTAGATTACCTGCATCACTTTTTTTTTCTTTTCCCCTCACCATCCGAGACCCACAAGGTGAGGCATATTTCCTCACTAAACTCACCTCTTCACCCCTCCCAACCTCATAGGTAATGCCAATTTCATTTGATAGATACAAATGACTTTTCCATGTAAATATTCTCCTGTAGCACATTTATTTCAACCAGGCAAGGGAGTGGAACAGGTGTTGTGTTTCTTACGTTAATTAATGTGAAAAATGAAGTGGTAGCAGACACATCACCTAAAAGCTTGGAATCCTGGCAAAGAAAGTATTAATTAAAATATTTTTTCTGTATATTTTTGAGTTCCCTGTACATCCTAGACTACAGAGGCCACTCATAAATATTTTCTCATTGAGAAAATGAATGATAATCGATAGAAATGTTTTAAATGAATGGCACAGTTAAGTGTTTGCTTATTGAATGAATGAATGGCAATAGGTACACATAAATATTTGCCATTTGAATGAATAAATGTATCATAGAGGGGGCCTTATTAGAACAACTTTCTGTGATCCTGTGACTAAAATGACAAAGTTGCAAAAATCTTTTAAGTGGGTCCAACTCGAATAAATAGTTTGTCAAATTGAAGGGAGAGTGGAATCATTAATGGGAGCAAAGGGATTATTAAAAAAAACCAAACAAATCTTGAACTCCTATTGCTTGCTTAGCAAACATGAATTATATTGTTTTTAGTTGATGCTTCCTTTTCCAGAACACAGCTTCAAAAACTTTTCTAGTATTCTCACTGGCTATGACTGTAGGAGCAAAACTAGATGCTTCTGGTCTGAGGATAAATGCAAAATAGGTAGCCAATACAAATTCTAGATCCACATCTAGAACATGGCCATATCTACCAGTAGATTTTTTAGAACTTAAGGTACAATATACTATCTATCTTCCTCAGCATGGGAATTTGAAGATATAAATATCTCTCTCTACCTATATATTACATACACGACAAAAATAGAGGTAATAGTGGTGAATTGTTTTAGGAATGTTGGGAGGGAAAGTAGAATAAAATCATAGATTTAGAGCTAGAAGAGAACTCAAAGGTTGTCTGGTTCAACCTCCTCATTTTATAGGTGTGGAAAGTTTAACTGGCTTGCCCATTTAATAATAGCCTCCAGCAGAGCTGGGATATGAAGTCAGTTCCTCTGACAACAGAAGGAGCTGCTTTAGTTTGATTAGTACAAACACTAAGGATTGAAGAGAACTGTCAGGTAGTTTGAATATAGCCAATAAAAACAGCAAAACACAAAGGAAAGTAATGAGTATTAGAAATCACTTTCATCCCAAATTGGTTCTTAAGACTTCTTAAGAGTATCCAAAGCATTCTCCAAAGGAACTAGTGGAAATTTTAGTACCTAGTTTCTCAACAAAGTAGTAAAGAGAATAAATGCCTTGAGGCTCAGATACAATTATTTTTCATTACTTTCTTTTAAGATAAAATTAGAGAATAAGGTCTTCTTTCTTCTTGCCATTCCCTGCCCCCTTCCTACTTCGCTAACTTTTAAGCTAGATATCGTAGCTTGGTAAGATTTGTTTTTCAGAAACTTTGTTGTTCACTACCACAAGATTTCCCAAGCTCTCCCAGTTCTAGTTTAAAAGCCCCCCTGGAGGTGAACTGCAAGCCCATTACTAATTACCATAACAATTTATTATAGGAGGGCTTTGATCTCTTCTCACCTACCCAGTTGTCCAGTTCTGCTTTGTCTCTAGAAATGAAAGATGTGTTTACATAACTAATTAACACAACAGATTGTGTTTTACAAGGTACTTGACAATAACTGGGCCAAAAGGTTTGATCTCTCTTGATAAACTAGGAAGTGTGTAGAATTATCACTTTCTGAGAGAGCCGGATGGGAGAAGCTATTGTCAAATCAAGTGCTATTGTCAAGTATGTTCTTTTTAATCTATTTCTTGATGTTCCCAAGAGGGACCAAACTGACAACCAAATATGTCAGTATTTTGAAGTTTGGCTTTAACTTGTTTATTTGTTTATTTTTAACAAGAATATAACATGGTAACAAAAAGTTTAATAAGCTAACTAAAGGAAGATAATCATATTTCAAAAATGTGAATTTTGTTTTTTGCTTTTAGGTTTTATGTTTGTTTTTTCTTTTTTTTTCCCTTCTGAATTCCTTGTTTGTCTCATGGACACTATTCTTGCTTTAGTTTGCAGGTTTTTATATGGAATGGGAAATTTAGATTGGTCGTTTCAAAGAATTTCCCTAAAAAGTTGAGAGTTTGATAAGGCATTATTAACAAAGGCATTTTGAATTCATGGAACTTTAAAAAATGTTTCTTTTTCAATTATTAAATAAAATTCCCAATTCATTTCCACTTCTGTATTTAGTTTGAAAATAAACTAATTTACTCTTTTCTTATTTTACTTTTCTAAAATATGTTTATTTATTTTAACATTCTTTTCTTTTTTATTAAAGATTTTATTTGAGTTTTACAATTTTCCTCTAATCTTAACATTCTTTTCTTTTGAAAATTTTGTATTCCAATACTTTCCCTTCCTTCCATCCCTTCCTCATCCACTGATAGAAAAAGCAAAATGATATCAATTAGTTGTACATATGAAATCATGCAAAACATTATTTCCATATTAGCCATATCACAATAAAAGCAAAAAAATAGAGAAAAAATTTACTTCAATCTTGCACTCAGATCTTATTTTTCTTACTGCTTTGCATGTCTTTCCATATTTTGTTTTATTTTCTGAAACCACCTCTCTAGTCATTTCTTAAAGCAAAATAGTATTCTATCACAATCAAATACTGTAACTTGTGCAATCATCCCCCATTGGACAAATGGATAAGCTTTCAATTTCCAATTCTGTGCTTCCACAAATAGAGTTGTTTTAAATATATTTGAATGAAATGGTCAATTGGTCAAATTGGATGCCTGGTTTTATGAACTTTTGGGCATAATTCCAAATTGTTCTCTAGAGTGGTTGAACCAGTTTACAACCCCACCAAAATTTATTAGTGTACCCATTTTTCCATATTCCTTACTAGCATTTGTAATTTCTAATAGCTCTGAGGTAGTATCACAGAGTTGTTTCAATTAGCTTTTTTTTCTAAATTATAACTATAAATTGCTTTTTTGTTTCTTCTTCTAAAAACTGCTTGACCCTTTATCAATTGGGAAATTGTTCTTATTCCAATAAATTTAGCTCAGTTCTCTATTTATTTGAAAAATTAGACCTTTATTAAAGAAATATACTGTAATTTTTAAATGGCTTCATTGTTTATGATACTTTTATCAAAATGTAGTTTTTATTGATTATATATTTTAATAATCTGTGGCGCAGAGGATAAAGCACCTTGGAGTCAGGAGGACCAGAATTCTAATATGACCTCAGATTCTTGACACTTATTAGCTGTGTGACCTTGGGCAAGTTACTTAACCCTGATTGCCTTGCATCCAGAACCATCTCCAGTAGTTCTGATTCATTTCTGGTTACTGGATCCAGATGACAGGAGGAGAAAGTGACTTAGTGCAGCACTTCCTCACTCACATCCAATTCATGTATTTGTCATGGCATCACCTCCCATGATATCCTGATCTTCTTTGACAATGAAGAACAAACATCAAACATCATCAACATTTTAATTAAATTTTTTTGCATACTTTTGCTCTTTTGCTTTATTCAAGATCGTGATTACTACTGCTTTATTTTCCTCAGCTGAAGCTTACATAATAGATTATTTTTCCAATTTGTTATTATAACTGTGTGTTTTTGTTATAAGTATGCCTCATATAAGCATAGATTCTGACTTCCATTCTATGCACTCCATCTCATTAACCAATAACCAATACCCAATACCCAATAACCCATAAAAATATCTAATTATTAGCTTCTAATTGTCCAGTTCTAATTTTAAGGAATTATTTCTTTCAGTGAGTTTTTTGTATCTATTTTTGTATTTGGCTAATGCTACTTTTAATGATGTCTTATTTTCAGTGACTTTTTGTATAGATTTTTTCATTAGGCCAATTCTAATTTTAATAAGTTCTTTTTCTTTTTTATAACAAGAGGTTCAGCATTTTTTCATTTTCTTACATCACTTTTATTTATTTTTCTAATTTTTCATTTACTACTCATGTTTCTTTTATTAACTTTTTATCAGGAATTCTTGTTGGGCTTGGGCCCAATTAGTTCCTTTCTTTATAGTTTTGTTGGCAGCCATTTTCTTGTCTTCTGATCTTATGTCTTGGCCAACTTCTTTTATTGTTGCTCTTTACTCATATTTTTCTGGCCTATTTCTTGACTTTAAATGTTGTAATATAGCTCACCTGGAGGTGGGGAGTGACTTGCCCATGGCTTTTTCATGTTGCTGCTGTTTTCAGAGCTAGTTTTGGGGGTTTGATCCTGGGAAAATTGTGATCACTATTTGCCTGGTCTGTGCTCTCTAAATTAATCCAGTTTGAAGAAACACAATTTTGGTACTTCTTCCTTCAGAATGGCCCAGTATTAGTATAGTTTTAAAACTTTATAAATATATTCATATATATTTGTAGATAATATTTATGTTAGAATCATATATCATTAAGGCAAAAATGCATCTCATATCTAAAGGTTTAAACAAGATTTAAAAAATAAAATAACCTTTGCTGTCTTCAAAACAAGTGAGTATAAATGGTTTTAACCATTCTCAATTTTCAAAGTGACTACCAAATCAAATTTGGAGTGGTTCATTCTTAGTTTATTGGACAAAACAACAACTATGGAAATAAAGGAAAGGAAAAAAAGAAAAAGAAGGGAATAGGGTAGATAAGGGAACAGATTACAGTAAGAAAAAAATTAGGGAAGGAAAAAGAAGGGAGGGGAAAGATTAGGGACAGTTAGTGGATAAAGGAAGGAAAGGAACTAAGGAAAGGTAGAAAATAGGGAGGTGGAGAAAAATAGAGAATAAGAAAGGAAATAGGAAACTGAGAAGGAATTAAGGAAGAGTAGATAAAGATTTGTGCTTACAAACATTTTGACAAGTTAAGTGCAAATGTATCAGAAACATGTGGATTAAATTTCCCTTGAAACACACTTGAGTTTAAAAATTAAGGGTAAAGGGGCTTGGCAAAAAGCATTTTGGTTTTTGCCAAACCCAAAACATTTGAAAAATAATTCAAGATAGTCAAGAACCCAGATTGTGGTTGGATTCACTCCTCCAGAGTCAATTTACAATTTCCTCATGTTGGAATATGATCTTTTAAATATAAATTTAACATAAATAACATACTTTTAAAAAATCTAAGTCAGATTTCTTTTTACTGATTTTTATCTTAAACTGAATTAAAATAATCAAGGTATCAATGAAACAGTGAGAGAAGAAAAGTAAGAAAACATAGGGTATCTATTCCTATGACAACAGTGGAATATATACCTTTATATATAAATGAAAGTTTTTCAAATCATGGGGAAAACAAAATATATCTGGGGTCATTGCTACCTATAAGCAGAGTATTCACTGTTCAAAGACTATTATACAGGAGGCCAACATGAAACCAAAAAAGTGGGCACTGAATTCAACTGGTTTTGATGACTACATTCGTAGAAAATTTAGATAATTTAGAAAATATCTTTAGGGCATCCTATTCTAAATTCATAGATTACCAATCTCTCACTCCAGCATCTGGTACTGAGTTTTGTCATCCGAAAATTAATTGTCTCTGTTATGTCAGCTGTATAGACCAGTTATATTTTACAGATGATGAAAATCAATTGTACTTGTTTTCTTACAGCTCATTTTCCCCAATGCTATAATCTCTGACTTATAAGTCAAAGACTGGCAAAGTGAAAACTTAAGGATGCATACTGACCCAGTTCTTTCTATATAGATGGTATAAAATGGAAAATTTGCAGACTGTGTAGCCATGAGGATATGGACTGAGTTCCATATGTTGTATTCCTATCTAGTCTGATATTATAAATAGCAATAATTCATTTATTTAGTGCTTCGAGACAAAAAACTTCTGCTATCTTGAATCCTTCTAATTGCTAGTGCCCTCCATAATAAAATTAATTTGTATGTGTTCTTTTTTATATTTTGTATTTACTTTTTCTTAATTTAAGGCAATGGGGTTAAGTGACTTGCCCAAGGACATGCAGTTAGAGAAATATTGTGTCTGAGGCTGCCTTTGAACTCAGGTCCTCCTGATTCCAGAACCAGTGCTCTATCCACTACACCACGTAGCTTGCCTTGTATTTGCTTTTTAAAAAAATACAAATTTCCCTCCCCTCCCCAAAAGGTTATGAGCTACTAAAGGATAAGGACTGTTCTGCTTTGATATCTCCTGTAGTTACTACAGATCCTAGCACACAGGAGGGATTTAAGTACTGTGGAGTGAATGGATGGATGGATGAGGTAGAGAGGCTCTGAGAAGTAAAGTTACTTGTGCATGATCATAAAACTAGTTATTCAGTGATGAAAATCATAATCAGATATCCTGATTACTGGTCTGGTACCTTTTTCATTCTATAAACTCTTCAAAATAAATTTCTGATTGCATTTGTTATTTTGAAAGAATTAAGTGAATATTTCTTAAATCCTTGCTGTGTGTGTGTGATAATTTATTAAGCCAAATAGCTCATTGTGTTGTTTATTTGGATTTATCAATTAAAACCATTAAATTAATCAATTTATTAAATTATAACAGGGAAACTTCCATGCCTCAAGAAGAATCCCCTCTCTAGCTGGTGATCTTTCCTTTGTTGGCATATTTCTAGTGAGAGAAAGGTCAAAGTATGGTAAAACAAGAATTTAATAATACTTATTGCTCTCGAGGGGGGGGGTCTACATTTTTAATCAGGCAAAACAAGAAAATAGTTAAAAGAGGTGAAAAGTAGGAAAGGAGAGTTATCTAGTACCACTTAAAGCATGCTATTCCACTTTGTAATGCTCTAAATAACTGCAATAAGTTCAATACTACCTGTGAAACTTCTACTCGTTATTAGGTTCTGCTCTGAAAATGAACAAAAAAAAAAAACTTGCTGATGGTTTTTACCCTAAATCTCTGTAGTGAAACCTTGGGTTATATTAGCTTTCGAGATGCCACATACCAAAGTATCATATTACTACTGACTCCTATTGAGTTTTCAATTCACTATAACTCTCAACTCTTTTTCAAATGACCCACCACCTAATGTTGCCTCTTTCATCTTGAACTCATATACTTCAGTGCATAAGATTTCTCTAAATGAGTCAGATCAAAAATTTGTTTACTGTCATCTATGTAAGAAATGAAAACATATTTTCAAACATGGACACATCATTTTCTCTTTCATTTCATAAAAGATTTATTATTTCTGGTAGTCACTTTCATCCCAATACATGCTCTCAGTCTTATGTTCATGCTCTTGCTCTTTCCTCACTCATCCATGGGATTTTTAGAGAAGATATATAAAGGGAGTATCACTCCACAATGATATGGAGATTTTTTAGGCAAAAAATCAAAGAAATCTAGTTCAGTTCAGTAATTTGAGAGAATAATGGGGTGAAAAATATTACCGTTCTACATTCATTTGGTAAACTTTACCATCTCACAGGGGGAACATAGGGAAAATGAAATTAGAAATGAGGCATATAACTGATTTGATCATATCATTAAGATAATCATTTTTACAGCAACAAATAGGAATAGAATGCTTATGTACTCTTTCTGATACATTTTCTTCGAGTCAACTATTTTCAATTTTGTTTTCTACATGTACTGGCATGCTCCCTTTGATGACATCTGTTGTGATGTCACATTTAACAGATGTGAGTGGAAGTTCAAATGCTAATATCTGGGAGAACAAATGTATCTTCTGGCTCTAAAGAAAGCATGATTTCAGAATGAACCCTTTTAGTATTAAAATGATGATTTGGACAGCCAAAATATCACATTCTTCTGCTGACTTTCCTTTTTCAGTTTTTTTTTTAAGAAAACCAAATACATAAGTGAATTGGGCTTCATTAGAATAGCTATAGAAATTTTATACATGGAGCTAAGTCTCTATGTGAAGGGTCAGAAAAGAGAGGACCACAAGGAGAGATTCCAAGTAATGAGTATAGATTTAATCAAGTACTTTTGGTTTTAAGTTTTAAGAAATAGTTTTAAGTTAAGTTTAAGAAAAGTATTAAGAAAAAGCAATACATTTAGGATTAAAGATTTTTTGAAGGAGTCTTATCTATCACCTAGTCCAATTCTCTGCTCTTATAAGTAAAGAAATTGGAGCTCAGAGTATTAAGTAACATAAGAAGCAGAAGAGACAATTTTCTGTTTTTTCCCTTTTGTTGAATGTTATTTTATTTTAAGAGGAAATAATTTTAAAAGTCAATACCTCTGATTAAAAATTGTTACTCTTTCTATTGGAACATACACTGCCTCTTCTACCCACATCCCTTGGAATACTCAGATTGTTAAATTACTTTCAATTTTGTGAGGTTTAACTAGTATCCTAAAACAATAGAATGGACAAATATGATTTATTTATAATTATTCAAAGTTCCATTAGCTGAACTTCTGCATATAAGAAAATTGTGTTTATTCTGTGGACCACTCATTTATATGAAAAAATAAGTCAATTGGTCAAGCACCTATCATCTTCCAGGCACTGTACTAGTCAGGAATAAAAATACAAAAAAGAAAACCCACAAAAACAAACAAAAAAAACTCATGGTCCTTGAATTCAAGAATTTATATTCTAATGAGAAACAATAGCAAGCACATAGAAAGAAACTATATGTGTACATATGTATGTATGTGTGTGTATATATAGATATAGATATAAATATAATAACTACAATGTAGGTACAAGGCGACCTTGAAGGTAAAGGCACTAGTCATTTGGGATGTGGATGGATAAGGAAAGGCATTTTTAAAATGATAGATAGCCAGAATTTCATAGGAAGACATCTAAGAAATAACAACAGTTTGCTGAACCTGAATCATGCTACGTTTTATGTCTAAAATTCTTTCACATCTTACTTCTAGCTGTCGAAATTTCTCAAACTTCAAAATTCAGTTCAACTGTTACATGAAACCACCTTCAATTTATCCATTTGCTAATGAGATTTCCTACTTTAGAGATCTCATGATCTCTATTAGTAATTTATAATGCATTTTATAAGCATTATAATTACCCTTACCAAACTTTAAGTCCACTGAAAGCAGAAACCAAGAATTGCCTAAGTTTTTTAACATCCCTAAAATGGTGGTCTATAGAAAGTAGTTGCTTAAGAAATATTAATTGAATTACTGTTGAATTCAACAGTTGTTTGAGGTAGAAATACTTTTGACATATATATGTATATATATATATATATATAGATAGATAGATATGTATATATTTATACTACTACTACTACTAATACTAATAATAATAATGTTTGTCCTTCATTCTTGAAGAAGGCCATGACATCAGAGAGGCAATACCCTGACAAGTACATGAATTGGATTTGAGTGAGAGGGTGTGCTGTGCTAAGTCCCCAGTCTCAGTTTCTCTTCCAAAGCCATCCTGGGTCCAGTGACCAGATATGAATCAGGACAGCTGGAGATGACCATGGATATGGAGCAATCAGTATTAAATGACTTGCCTAAGGTCATATCAAGTGTCTGAGTTCAGATTTGAACTCATGTCCTGGCTCTAACCCCAGTGATCTATCCACTGTGCCACCTAGTTGCCACATTTACAGATATATGTTTTTGTGTATACATGAAATACTGAATTTGACATAATAAAGGATCTTCTCAAAGAATCCTTGGCACAACCATTAGAGGCAGGTGACCAGGCTGAATAGGCTTTAAGTCTGACCTTGAGTAGAGTCACACTGTTTTACTATGTTTTGTAGTATGAGATGCATGTGGAACAATTTAATACTAGAGTGAGAGTCGTGAAAATAGTTTTAGATTATTGAAATATCAGGTTGGAAGTGAGGCATTTTCATTAGAAATTCTAGCAACCAAAAAAAAAAAAAAGACTCAGATCTAGGGGTAATTCATTAAGGGCACATTATTCTTTCTTCCTGTTCATATAAATGCAAAAGATAAGCCCCTTTAGAGTTGCCACCTGTGGGTTATGGGATGACTGGCCTCCTTCTTCCACTCTTGGACCCATAATGCTCATTCTTGCCATAATGAAGAAGCTGATTGATGGATGTCACCTTTCCTGCTGCTGACACCCTTATCTCTCCCAGCTTTTCGGCAACAGACATGACCTCCTTCCTACCAGCTGGTCTCCTTGTGAGAGACCTGTCCATCACTCCATTTCCCAGATCCATCTGTTGTCCCCTCCTCCTCAGCCTTCAGCCCATATGCCCACTGGCAGCAACCAACATGTCTGTCTGTCAGTAGCTCTGTAATGAGACCAATTTATAAGGTCACAAAATCCTGACTTTTCAGGAAGAAAAAAAATCCCTATCCCATTTGCTGGTTGAAAACTCCCTCAGCTTTTTTAGTTCTCATGACTGTGGGAGGTCGAGTTCTAATAAATGAAAAAGAATATTAAAATGAATTTCCAGTAATCATTTTTTTCATTGAAGTCCCTAATAGGGAGCTTTCCTCCCACTTTATTTTCTGGGCAATACTCTATATTGTTTTGCTGAAATTGACCTAAGGACAATAATGATGTTTCATCAAAAACTTAGGTGTAGAAACCACTTAGTTATATATGCTTTGAATGAATCTCCATCTGGTCACCTGGATAAAATGCTGATTTGTCAAGAAGGTTTATCCACAGGATGGTCAGGGCCTGTCAATAAGGATTTCTGTGTTTGTAGGGTACAGGTTAGTTTTGCCCAAGAACATTTTGTTCTTTAGTGGATTGACACAAATTAAATACTGTGTCAGGTTTGCCAGAGGCTGAGGGACTCATTACATTTTATGGAATTCTAATAAATGCAATCAAAATATTTGTAAGCACAATGCAGCCAGTCAGAGACATTTTCTGATTCAGAGTGTCACCTAGAGTTGATTTCATTTCAGTTGTAACCTAGCAAGAGTGTCTTTCCCAAAAGAGAACATAAAATTGAAATGAATTGAAATCTATAATATGTGGATGCTATTTTAGAATTAAGCAAAACATATGAAGATCAAATTGTAAGGAATTAATAAGCATCCAAGTCATCTTTATACTTGAATAGTTATTGGATTCTGTTTTTTTTTATGCAATTAGAGATACATGCTGTCAAGCTTTAAAGTAATGGATGGTGGATCACTCAACCTGGCATCTTGCTCATTAGAGGCATTTTTTTCTCTCTTTTGGCATACAAGTGTCTTCCCAAACTTTGAGTCTCATCATGATTTAAGTTTAGACTAAAACAGACAAGAAACCTTGTTCCTATCCTTAGTTAATTTATCATGTTCACTCTGGACTTGAATCAATCATGAAAGATGGAAGAGTTTTTCTTTCCTCTCTCTTTGCAATCATCTTCTTCCTTGTCTCCTTCACCTTCACCCCTTCAACTTAGGTTTCTGGTCTTGTCTGACCTATATTGTAAATTCCTAAATTGCTGAGATCAGAGCTAATCTATATTTTTAATCATTTTGAGAGCCTGCCTGGGGCAATAAACCACTAGGTCCAGAGGGCAGAACCTGAGTTCAAATTGGCTTCACAAACTAGTCCTGTGACTGAGACAATCAATTCAATTCTGTTTCAATGTCTTTAAAGTGTGGATGACAGTAGCACCCATCTCACTGGACTGTTGTGAAAATTAAGTTAAATAATAATCAAAAAGCACTTGGGGTATTGCCTGGAATGCAACAGACATTAAATTGAAACTGGTTTTCTTCCTTTATGGATTACCTCCCTTCATTAGAATGGAAGTTTCCTTTCTTTTTGTTCTAACTTTCCTTACCATTGCTCTCTGTTTCTAAGAATTAATTTTGATAAACAAATGAAGGAATGTACTTAACTATTATCATCCCACTCAAGAGAGGTTCTTGATTTTTTTTGAATCATGTTACCCCAAGGCATTCAACCTATGTATCCTTTAATATCCTATAGTTAGACCAAAGTATCACTTAAGCAAAGTTTTTTTTTAATTCACAGTTGAATAAAATGGTAAATTTCAATCAGAGGTTACTAAAATAATTTTACAACCAAGTTTTTCAAATCTCCTGGGATCTAAAACCCTTTGCCCTGGTTTAACTTAGGCCTCATAGAAGAATTTCTAAAATAGACTATTCTACAGAGATTTTAGCCTTGCAAATTTTGAACCTAGAGTAAAATTTAAGGAGGGCAGTCCTGATTTCCCAAGGTACATTTGCTTTCACAATTAAATTTTTGAACTCCAAAACAAATTTGTACATTGTAAGATAAATGAAATAAAGGGGGTAGAGAAATTGAAAAAATACTGAGACATTAAGAGCAATACCATAAATAAATTAATAGACCAAGAAATACTCTATCAGATCTATGGAAAGGGATAAAGTTATGACTAAACAAGAATTAGAGCACATTATAATCTGCAAAATGAATGATTTTAGCTATATCAAATTAAAAGGGCTTTTTACTAATAAAATCAATGTTGCCAAAATTAGAGGGAAAGCAGAAAACCGGGAAATAACCCTCACAGCTAAGAATTCTGATGAAGGTCTTATTTCTAAAATATATGGAGAATTGCATCAAATTTATAAGATCACAAGTCATTCCCCAATTGATAAATGGTCAAAGGATATGAAAGACAGTTTTCAATGGAAGAAATTATACCTATATATATAATCATATGGAAAAATACTCCAAATAATTATTGATTAGAGAAATACAAATTAAAACAACACTGAGGTATTATCTCACACCTATTAGATTAAGCCAGATGATAACAAAGGAAGATGATCAATGTTGAAGAGGTTGTGGGAGGATTGAGACATTGATGCATTGCTGGTGGAGTTGTGAACAGATCCAACCACTCTGGAGAGCAATACGGAACTATGCCCAAAGAGAAATAAAACTGTTCCCAGCAAGTTCAATTCTATATCTATATTCAGAAGAAATTTTATAAAAATGGGAAAAATCTTACATGTTCCGAAATATTCATAGCAGCTCTTTTTTGTAGTGGCAAAGAATTGGATATTGAGGGGATGTTCATCAATTGGGGCATGGCTAAAAATTATGATACATGAATACTATGGAATATTATTGTTCTATAAGAAACCATAAATGGTTGGACTCTAGAGAAGCATGGAATGAGTTAAAAGATCTTATTCTAAGTGAAGGATGCAGAACCAAGGGAACAACGTAGACATTGGCAACAACATTGTGAGATGATCTACCTTGATGGATGAAACTCCTCTCAGGATGTTCAGAGAGCTAGGACAAAAAGGCACACAAAAAAATCAGCCCTTCAGAATCTGATGAACACTTTAGAAAAATGATCTCTTATGTATCTCTTTACCTTAGTCCTAATTCCTCATACTGAAAATTACTAATCTATAAACCTGTATATCACTGCTGAGGAGAGAGTGGAAGGAATTTTTTTGGTTTTTTAAAATTTATTTATTTATTTTCATCTATATGCACATGCATATTTCAAAGTTAACACCCCTGCTTTTCTTTAGGGCTTTTTCTCTCAAACACAGTGATGTCATCTTGGATTTCTTCAATTGAGAGATAAGACCCAATTATACCCTATTCATTCTCTTCAATTATGTTCTACCCTCTGTCCTAGAAGAAGTAAAGTTCTAAAGAAGTAGATGTGTTATATCTTCCCTTTTAGAGTTTTATACAGTTTGATAGTATTGACCAACATGTTTTGTTTTCTTCTTCCCCTTCCATTTATTTTTTACTAGGAAACTCTTACATTGTGTATTTGGTGATTGAATTCTCTGTTCAGTTCTGGTCTTCATGTCTGGAAATTCTGGAAGTCATCTATTTAGTCAAACAACCATCCATTTTCCTGACAGTATATGCTGAATTTTGCAGGGTAGTTCATTCTGGGTTGTAATCCCAGGTCCTTTGCTCTCTGAAATGTGCTATTCCAGGTCTTCTAATCCTTCAGCATTGAGACTGATAGGTACTTTGTGTGCCTGATTCTGTTTCCTTTATATTTGAATTGGTATCTTTTTTGCTGCTTGCAATATCCTCTCCTTTAATTTGAGAGTCCAGGAATTTGGCTATTTACAGTCCTTGGCATTTTTATCCTAGGGTTTCTTTCTGGAGGGTTTCTGTGGATTCTTTCAGTAGTTATATTGTTATCTTGTTCTAGTAGATTTGGACAGTTTTCCCTTATAATTTCCTGCATGATGCTTTCCTGATTCTTTTCTTGATCTAGGCTTTCTGGTACTTCAAGGTTTTGCATTTTCCAGGTCATTTGTTTTCCCTAAAAGCTACTTGACATTTTCTTCAATTATTTTCATCCTTTTTATTTTGTTTGATGGAATGTTGTAGATTCATTGGGTTCTATTTCTTCAATTCTAATTTTTAGGGTTTTATTTTATTTAATTAGTTTCTGTGTTTCCTTTTTCAGTTGGTTATTTTTACTTTTAATGGAGTTGATTTCTTTGGTTAATTTTTCATATTTTTTCCTGCATGGCTTTCACTTCTTTTTTCAATTTTTCTTCTTCCCTTATTTGGTTTTTAAATTTTTTAAGTTCTTTGATGAGTTTTTGCTTTGAGTCCAATTTATAAACTGTTTTGATACTTCCCCTGTAAGTGACTTTTTACTGCTTTCTTCTTCAAACTTGGCATTGCTGTCATCTTTGTCTATAAAGTAGCTTTCTATATTGAGTACTCTTTTTAGCTTTTATTTGTTGTTTTAGTTCCACTCCTGGGGTGCAGGGAGTATAGAGCCAAGCTTTTTAAAAAAAAATTCATTTTTATTTAAGAAAATTGGGTTCTCAAGCTATGGAATCCACAACAAGGACAGAAACACATAGCAGCTCCTGGAATGAGGACAACTTACTTCAGATTGCTGTGACCAAAATCAAAACTCATCAGACCTCTAAGACATATCAGGGAAAATAGAAGCCAGTTGCAAAATTTCCAAGAAACTGAGGACCTAAAATGCCCTGACTACCACATCCAAGATATGGAGAGAAGGAGATAAATAAATTTCAGGTAGGAACTGAAATAACTCACTTAAGTAAAAGCAAGAATATACCATATATAATGAAGAGATATCATGATATAGCTAAAGGTTAAATCCAAATGCAGAGAGGATTTCCACAAGTACAAGGAGAGACTCAGGGTAGGGAGTGGGGAAAGAAATGGTTTGGTCACAAGGATTACAAGAGCACCTGGGAAAACTGAAGCAATAGACTAAGATGAAATTAGAAATCCTAAGTGAAATCAAAACTAATGGAAAAATTGGAATGAGAATAAATAAATATAAAGTAGAAATCTTTATTCAAGTAATGGACTTCCTGAAAATTAGGATAGACCAAGTAGCACTCAATGACCCTCAAGAGCTGTCAAGGAATTTTAGAATAAAAGATTTGGCAAATTGAAGAAATATAAAGTATTTACTAACAAAAAAAAGGACCAAAGAGAAATCTTAAAGAATTATCAAACTTTCTGAAACTATGGTCAAAATAAAAGAAAATTTATACAAATACAATGGTTCCAGATACTATTAAAGGAAATTGCCCAAATTTACTGGAAGCAGAGTATAAATGAAATCAATCATTAACAACCTAAAATAGACATCAACCTTAGTCAAAGTCCAGAGTTCTGAAGAAGGAAGGAGAAGAAAAAAGGATAAGGAAAAGAGGAAGAAGAAGAAGAAGAAGAAGAAGAAGAAGAAGAAGAAGAAGAAGAAAGAGACAGATGAAAGAAAGAAAGAAAAAAGAAAGAAAGAAAGAAGGAAGGAAAGAAAGGAAGGAGGAGGAGACAGAAAAATAGCAAGAGAAGAAAGAATGGAAAAAAAGAAGAGAATATAAGAACCCACAAGGTTCAAATACAAAGAAACTAGTCAGAAACAGGTGACTTGATATCCTTTAATAAAGAGAAAATCTTAGAAAATTATATTTTAATGACAAAAATATTGGTTTGTAACCAAGCATGATAAACCGAGTAATAAATAAAACATAATAGATTCAGCAAATGCTCCCAGAAAAACTGCAATTTTTCTACAATAACTTTTAACATTACAAATTTAAAGAACAAAACCCATTAGATACTTTCAATTTCAAGTACAGGTGTCAAAAGGAAGCTAGAAAAATAAATACATTTAAGTAATTACAAGAGGTTAAAAATTATGAAGTGCTTACTGAAATCTAGCTAGATCTCGTTTCTACCTTCCTAACACTGAATTTATGACATTGTTTCCTCTGCTTACAGAACCATCAACTTTTTTCATGACCTTATCACCTTTCACTTGAATTACTTACATGACCTTCCAATTGGTCCCCCTACTTCCATTTTTCCTTCTTCCCTTTCAATTTATCCTCTGTTCAATTGTCAGTCATTTCCTGAAGCTCAAGATTGACAATATAGCCCACATACTTAATAAACTAAAGTGGATGAACATTTTTAATATATTAAAATACTTAGCTTAATAGAACAAGAAGTTGAAAACTTAAATGCTCAATTCTGGGGAAAGAAATTGAACAAACTATAAATGATTTCCCAAAGGGAAAAAAGAACCAGATGTATTTACAAGTGATTTCCAAATTCAGGCCCCTCAATAAGTTCTTTGCTTAATTGGATCAAAAGCTAATCTCCCCTAATGCCTCCTCACTTCTCTCTAAATTCCTTCCACTATTCAGTTCAAGTTAGGTCTTATAGACTAGAAACTAAACTAAAATGCATTTTCTAAGATTTCTGCATACTAGAATAAGAAGTCATGAATGACCTGCATTCCTAGAACAGCTCTAGAACTCAATACTTCTGAAGATTTGTGAGGGGTTAGATTTATTAGGTGAGTAGGTAAGTCAACAAATCGATAGTGCTAGTTGCATTTGTATTAGACACGCCTAAACAAACGAGACCATTCACAGGAAAGAGATAGAAATAAGAAGACATGGAGAAGAGACAGACAAAGATAAAGAGGAAGAAAAACAGAAAGACAAAAGAAAAGACAAAAAGGAAGAGAGGCACTGAGACAGAAAGAGACAATTGCAGAGATAGATATAGTCAGAGGCAGAGAGAAAAAAGTGAAAGACAAAGAGAGAGCCAGAAAGGCACAGAGATACTGAACAAGTCACAGAATTATGTGGAAGAGCAGAATTTATTCTTTTCTTCTTAGTCTAAAGCAAAGTCAGGTATGGATAAATTGTAAAGAGATATGGACAAGGAGTTTTCAGAAGAGAAAAAAAAAAGCAATCTGTAATTATAAGATAAAATCATCTAAATCTCTACTTACTGGAGAAATGAAAATTAAAGCCACTCTGATGTAACACGTTATACCTATGAGAAAAGACAAATGCTAGAAGGGATGAGGGAAAATAGGTACACTAATGAACTCATGTTGATAATCATTCTAAAGAACAATTTGGAATTGTGCCCAAAGGTCTCCGAAATTGGGCATACCTTTAGAATCAGAAATATTATTGCCAGATCTTTATCCCAAAGAAATTAAGAGATAAAAGGATCTGCATTTATAAAAATATTTGTAGCAGTTCTTTTCAGAGTGGAAAAGAATTAGAAATTGAGGGGATGCCCCTCAATTTTTTTTGCAAGGCAATGGGGTTAAGTGACTTATCCAAGGTCACAAAGCAAAATAATTATTAAATGTCTGAGGTCAGATCTCCCTGACTCCAGGACTGGTACTCTATCCACTGCACTACCTAGCTGCACCCCCAGTATCCCTCAATTAGACAAAGGTTAAACAAGTTCTTTTGATAGAGTATTATTTTTCTATAAAAATGATTGGGGAGATTGGTTTCAGAAAAACATGTTAAGGCCTATATGAACTGATGCAAAGTAGAACCAGGATATCATTGTACATAGACACAGCAGTGTTATAAAGATGATGAACTGTGAAAGATCTATCAACTCTGATTAAAAACAATGACCCAAGTCAATTCAAAAGGAGCTATGATAGAAGATGCTAGACACATCCAGAAAAAAAAAAAAACACTCATGAATCCTGAGTGCAAATTGAAGTATAGCTTTTGTTTTCTACTTTCTTCATTGTCTTGGGTTTTTTTGGTTAATGTAGAAATATGTTTTGTATGATTTCACATGTATAATTGATTTCACATTTTCATGATTTCAGTTATAATTTATTATTGCTAATTACCACTCTAGAGTTTAACCTGATATTTTCCTCTTCTTTGAAAGGATTTGATTCTCTGATTTGATCCTCTGAAAGAACCAAAATTAAAAAAAATAATTAATATCAATTTGATTGATAATTCATATCAATTCACATATTTAGTTATAACATGTTCCTTAATAATTTCAGGCCTATATTTTTTTATTCATCAACTAAGCTATAAGTTCTTTGAGAGTATATGTCATTTAAAGGTTTACCATTGTGCTGAATATTTATGGTGATGATTCGTTGTTTCATGATTCATATTTTGTCCTTTGCTCTTGAAGAAGACTATAAAAATAAGAGAGGGCAGGACATGCAAGTGAGTTGGATTTGAGTGAGAGGTTCTGTGAAAAGTTATCAACCTCACTTTCATCTCCAGATCAATCTGGGTCCAGGAGCCAGATATAGATAGGGATGACTGGATATGGTCCTAGATGAAGGTCTTTCCCTGGTCACAGTTTGATTGAGGCAATACCTATTCAGTCATTACAGTTGGATGTGATGAGAAGAGGCTAAGTATGACCACTTCCAAAAAAAAATAATCTGAGAGGGTGAGACTCTCAGGGCTTCTCAGTGATTAAAAAGAACCTCTTTTGTATAGTCCATTTATGAGGCATTTGATACAGGCAGGTGTGCTTGATCTAGGTATAGAGTATAGCACAGAGAATTTGGATTATGAATATTCACTGAAAGAAAAAGGAATATTGTACTTGCTTCCTTATGGAATGCTTAAACAAAACAATGTTTTTCTGCTTGGATTAAAGTCTATTCTTTTTGGGAAATGTGAGAGAGATAGGAAAAGTATTTATTAAGCAACTATTATGTGTCTGGCACTATGCTAAAAATTTACAAATATTATTATAAAATATCAAGCATTTTTAGGTCAAATTAATCTGATAAAGATTTAATATCATGAGATAACAAATATATATATATAATATTATATTCATGTCTACATATACAAATATATTTTATATTTCATATATTATGTGTGGGTGTGTACATGGATATATAGAGATATTGATTGTGTGCTCAATGCAGTTTCTGAGACTAAGATGCAGCAAATCACAGATCAATTCTCTGTTGCTTTTGCTAATTTTGACTTAACAATTTATACTAAGAAAACAGAGATTCTCCACCAGTCCCAGAGAATTCTGAAAAGGAACGCATTCACATGGACATCAGGAGAAGTGATACAAGACACTTTCCCAGTCTCTCTGAATGTCTTTGGTTGGAATCAATTTCATGGCTTGGAAGACACAGGCATAGGACCATACATAATTACATTTTCATATCAAAGAAAGTGCTATGAGTGAATCAGAATTGCAGTGAGCTACAAAATACATGAGGTGCATAAATTTAGAGACTCCTCCATTCTAAAAGTTCATGTGGAGTATTTGAAATTACCTGCAGTAGAAGCTTACAAAATCAACACATTGATGTCATTTTAATCCTCTTTGAGAAAGAAACTCAAGGTTTCTTGACTCCAGAATTCTTAAGTACTCTGCCGATAACTCAGGAAGTGAGGTAGAACTGTATTCTCAGATTTTTGTGTGATTTATAGAATATTTTGGAAGAGCAGAAAGTTCTACAAACTATTAAAATGTTCATTTCTGAAAGAAAATACAGGAAAAAAATAAATACAGAAATAATTACAATGAGACTATTCTTTTGATAATGAATCATGTGGTATGATCTATTTAAAATTTTAGAATGTCATTCCAGATTTGTACTCTTTAGACATTGTGCTACTATATATTGTATATGATAAGAAAGATGCCTATGGGCTACATGGGACACTCATCTAAGATCATGGTTTGGCAATCATTATATTAGTTTACCTATTAGGCTTCCATAAACTCCTAAAACATAGAGGCCTTATACACACAGTTATGCTTCCTTACCTAGCTGTATTTTGAACCTTACAGTATTGGCAAATAAGGTAATTATCAAAGGTAAAATTAGTAATATTAGTTTAACTTTAAAAGTATTCCCAAAAGTCATCAGCTTATGCTATTTTTATTAGTGTTTCCTCCCAAGAGACTGACAAGTCAGAAAACAAGTGACCTCAATTCTTTATATTTTTCACTCTGCATAAATTAAAACTTTTGAAGAGCAATAATCTATTTATAAGACTGCTATAAATATCAAATAACAAAAATACATTTGTCAGGTCGCATTGAGTAGACTTCTTCACATTTGTCTGAACATGAATGGGGGAAGGGACTGTAGAATAGGAATCCCAATTTCCCAGATTATGGGGCCGAGAGGTTTCATAGCTTCAGTTCCCAAAAATAGCATAGAGGAAGACAAAAAATAGTTCTTCATGCTGATTGCATTGTTACAACTTAAATTGTACTCAGATGCAAACTCTGACGTGCCAAAAATCGTGAGGGCTGAGCATGAAAGATCAGAAAAGTGACATCTGGTATTGGATGCCCCACCAGACATGACTAATACCATTGGTATTGTGTAGGTTTTAACCCTCACTAATTTAATATTCAAATATGGGGGTTAGGCCCCCCCAAATTCTGCAATAACACAAGACTCAGACTTTCTTCAGATCTCCTTCTCTTTCTGAGTAGAACTGTTTATAAAGACTGTCTATCTTACCAGCTGACCATGACTATCTCTTTTTATTTACACATACTAGGAAAACTCTTTAATTTCATGACTCTTACACATGGTGGAGCTATGAGGGTGCCTTATGAACTCATCCATAACATATAAGAAATAAATAACCACCCCATAACTTACTTCTCAGATATCTACTTTATGCCAGAACATTTTAACTTTACACATACATATGCGTGCAAATTTATTCCTGTAATGATAATAAAAACCTGATGTCCTCACTATAGCTTTTATTGCTGACAAACACACATATATGGCAATGCATGGGGAAGGGATGTTCTGATTAATTGAATATTCTGTTTAACAGAGAGTGGTTGTTTAGACCATACTTGGCTTAGCAATTTTCAAAGAATCAGTATGCAAAAAAATCTACTTAGCATTCAAATTTACTTAAATTCTTCAAATATTAGCAAGGGTGCTTTCTTTGCTGATAAAGATTTCTGTGTCTAAAATATTTTAGCACCTGATAAGCTACCTTCTGGTGATAATTATTTCTGAATTTTGCTAGGATTAATTAACCACAGAAAGCTTGCATGCAGTATTCTATTCCATTCTTGAAGTCTTTTGAAATTTATAGGACAATAGAATTTATAGCTGGAGTGAACCTTAGAATCTTCTTGAGTTGTTTTCTCTTGGGATCTATGATCATATAAAATATTTTGATAAATATATTCGAATAAAATTAGTTTACTTTGGAATCATAAAGACTTACATTTTATATTTAAAAGCATTAAATTGAGAAGGAATCCATGGTCTTCATTTGCTTGACAAATATGTCCATAACAGCAATAACAAAAATAAGACCTAACGTCTTCATTTCACAAATGAGACAATTGAACTCAAGAAAGATTAAATGTGCTATCTAAGATTCTAGCATTAATAATAACCTCATAAAGAGGTTTCACGATAGAAGAATCTGAGAGAGTCTGGTTATCCTATCCAGTTTCAGGAAAGAAAGAAAAACTCTAAGGTACATATTTATTAAAAAGCTATGGGCAGTGTGATTCCAGAGGAGAAAAAGAATCATAGTCATGAAAAGAACTGCCAGATATGGAATATTTGACCATGAATTGGCACCTGAAGAAGTGAAATATTTGCTGTTAGAATATCAGGAAGTTTCAGGGCCAAGATGACTACTGAGGGAGATCATGCCCATTTGGTGATAACAGTGAAGAGTATCACAAGGTTTGCAGAATTAAAAGTTGTTAGAAGGGTATAAGTAGAAAAAGGCCTTGAGAGTAAGCTAGGTACAGATCTTGGAAAGGGGAATAGTTGTTGACAAATACAGTTCTGGGACTTCTAATATCTATGTATGAGATTAATTGTTGCTACTATTTGATGGGTGTGATGAGTAAGAAGTAAAAGAACCAAGATTCAAAAGCTGGAAGGGGAAGGAATTGTTACTTCCACCAAAAGATCAATATAACAATCTTTTTGCTAATTGAACTAAAATGCAAGTTACTCTTATGATCTTGACAAGTCTTTTAGAAAACATACTACATATAATTGATTAATATGAGTTTAATGTTTTCAGGGGGCACCAAAAACCACTGTGTAAAATTAAATATGTGGACATGACAGGGCATGAGTCTGAGGTCAGTTCTAATCCATTATTGAACCAAATTTATATGAACCTAGAATTCTAAGTCACAAATTACTCTGAGTAGCAAGAAGGTACTACTAAGTTTTTAGAGAAAGGTGAGATGGTGATTGGTGAAGGCAAAAAAAAATTACTTCACCATCACTAAAGATTACTTTTAACTTCAATTATTAGTTCAATATATGTAATGAGGATCTCATACATGAACAGATCCTCCTCCCAGTAACTTTCTTGGATGATAAATATCTCCATATGTAGCATGTTCTGGGTGAATACTGAGGATTTGTAGGGAGAAACTTTGGAGTTTATGTAGATATTTTGTAGGTGTTATTGGTCATCTAATTATATGGTGGAAAGGCTCAAATTGTCTTTAGAGAGATTCAAAAAGACTTTCTAGTTTCATCTACTTTCTCTTCGTTTCATTCTCATCTGGAGATTTTAATGAATTTTTCTCTCTATTCTTCTCTCCCCCTAGTTTTCTTTACTCTTCCTCCCCTCTCTTTTTTCCTTCATCCTTTTCTCTCCCCGCTTCTTCCCTATTTTCTTTTACTCTCTCCCATACCCCTCCTCTTGTCTAATGAAAAGGTCATGAATACATCCTTATGTCCTTTTCCCCCACTAAGGCCGAACTATACTTGAATCTTTAGCCTTTTTATTGCTTCCTGTGGCATAAATGCTGGGCTAGCAGAAATACCTAATCTATTACCCAGCCCCAGGAAAACTAGGAGATAAGCTTCAAATTCATACAATCATGATATTCTACTCCCTTTACCTAAAACATAAGTAATTTTTGGTTGTGTACTTCTGGACTTGTACAAGTAAAAAACTGAAATGATAGTTCATCCAGTTCAAAATGCTAATTTTGAACTTAAACTTGGTGGGACCAATGCAATTTAGAAACTGAGCTATGATTCTATTCTATTTCCATGAAGAAAGATTTAGTATAATGGAAACTGTCCCAGATATGTTGGGGAAAAAATTTGTAAATGTGGTCTTACTATATCATTGAAGAAAATATTTCCTAGCAAAAAACAATTAAAGTTGGGGCAACTAGGTCATGCAATGGATAGAGCACCAGCCTGGAATCAGGAGGACTTGAGTTCAAATTCAGTCTAAAACATTTATGAGCTATGTAACCCTGGGCAAATCACTTAGCCCCAAATTGTCTCACAAAAACAAAACAAAAAAGAATGCAAGTTAAAGTAGCTAAATAAAGCTGGGATGCTAGTAATTGGTCTCCTAACAAGGAGAGACAATTAGTCAGTACAAGTCTGACCCAAAGGTAATGTAAAAAAGGCCTTTACTCTCCGTTTCTTTGGCTATATTCTAAACCTCTATAATTTCTCCAATCTTTGTTTTTTATTTGGTAGTTAACATCATATATTTCCTCTTCTGTCTTATGTTTAAACTCCCTGAAAAGTTGTCTACAACTATTGCTTTTACATCCTTTATTCTCAGTTCTTTTTCTTCTACATCTCTTGTTCTTCACTTTAATTTCTAACCTCAATATTCAAACTTATTTGCTCTCTCCAAAGTTATCAATTATCTTTTAATTGCCAAACCCAATGGCTTTTTCCCAATACTCATAAATTCTTGACCTACTTTTGGTCATCCCCTTCTCCTGGACAATCTTTTCTCCCTAGATTTTTAAGACACTACTCTTGCCTATCAGAATGCTTACTCTTGTTCCTTGGTGAATCTCCATTCAACTTCTTGAGAGCAAGGATTATTTTTTTTTGCTTTATTTTTGTATTTGTCAGTGCCAGATACAAATGGGTTTCTTAATAAATGCTTATTGATTTGTCTTGTTTATGCCTGTTCACCATGGGTATAATCCAAGTTTCTGTTCTGGACCTCTTTTCTTTCCCCTCAAAGCTACTTTGCTGGGTTATCTCATCAGTTGCATTAGATTAAATTATTCCTATAAAGATCATTCTTGGGTCTATTTATCCAGTTTTAATTTCTCTCTGATCTCTGACTTCACATCTCCAACTGCATATTAGTCATTTCAAACTAGATGTCTTATAGACGTCTTAAATGTGTCCAAATGCAACATTTCCAAACAATATTCTTTATCTCCCTCCTCACCCTAAACCTCTGTTTTCTTTCTAACTTCCCTATTATTGTCAAAGGCATAACTATCATCTCAGATATCCATGGTAATAACCAAGTGTCATTCTCAACTTCTCAAAGTCTTAACAATTATACTTTTTAACCTTTCTTTTATAACTTCCCTTCTCTTCTCTGAAAGGGTCATCTCACACATGGATGATTATAATAACCTGATTTGTTTCCCTGGTTCCTATCTTTTCTCATGCTAGTACTGTCCAATTAATTGCTCTTTCTAAAGTTCAGGCTTGATTATATTATCCCTGTATGCAATTAATTCCACTGCTTCCCTTTTGCCCTCTAGATCAAATATAAAGTTCTTTGATTCTGAAGCCCCTTTGTAACTTGGTCCTTTCCTAACCTTTCTAGTCTTTTTACCCCCTAGCAATACTGGCTTTCTAGATGTTCTTCATTTGAGATACTTCATCCACTGATTATATTCATTGTCAATGGCTATCCCCCATGTCTGGAATCTTCCTTTCTCTCCTCAAAACTGAACTTCTTTTAAGTGTTGCATGAAATCCTATTACCTGCCAAAAGTCAATTTCTTCATAGTTTCATAGTCCTAGTGTCTTCTGAAAATATCTCCAACGTATATCTCCAAAGTATGTAGTTAATTTTCCTTTTGTTTTCTCCCCCATTAGACTGAGAGCTTCTAGAAAGCAAGAACTATTTTCAGGACACTGCTTCTTCCTGGTTCCTCTCCTATGTGCTCATTGTCATTTTTCTTTGCTGGATCTTCATTGAGCAGATACTCTATCCCCAGAACTTAACACAATGTCTGAAATAGAGTAGGTGCCTTATAAATGCTTCTTTTCTTTACTTGATGGACTTGAATTAATGATTTTTCTTGGTATTCACCTTTTGTGATGTGTGTGTATTTTCACACATGTACATATATGCATATACCCAGTATTTGGTGAGAAGTCCAATTGGTGAATATCAGCTAAACAGATTTTTTTTTAAGAAATAAAAATACCCCCCTGACAAGAAATGATTGATTAAGTGGGCAAAATTCCAGATATATTTGTCACTGCCTATGGAAAACCACCCCAGGGTGCTATATTCAATGCAACTCAATAAACATTAATTAAGCACCTTTTATGTGCCAATCATTATGCTAGTATATTAAAAATTTTTTAAATCTGCCCTCAAGGAGTTTACCCTCAAAGTATTTTGCACTGCCAATCTGACCCACAGCTTCTAAAGGCAGATCATCAGAGACTTGCTGTCCCTAGTATGTTAAAAGAAATTCTTGAGACAGGATAAGATCAAGGCACAACATGAGAATTCTCAAAAGCCAGTCTTATAGAATCAGGTTATATTTTTCAAGGACAGAGATGAAAGTGAAGAGGGAGAGAAAGGCATTTAGTGGAACTAGAGGTTGGCTTTTTTGTTTCTGTGCTGAAAAACCAGTTAACAATGGTTATAAAAGGAAATTAAAAGCCTGGAAGCAGTTTAGGCTTCTGTTATTTCTTGAAGTTTCGAAACACACCAGCATCACACAGGGCTGTGTTTCATGTGGTATGACAATATGACAGTCTTTGTGGACCAGTTCTGGATTCCTTTGAAAGGTTTCCATGAGCAAATCAGCATTCTCTTTATTGCTATAACCCATGATGCTGGGTGTCCATATTTCTGAGCCTCAGTAAGAGAGCATTGTCCTGAACTTGTCATGAAGTGCACTCAAGCAATACTCACATAGGGATTTGAGGGAAAGAAAAAAGGCTCAGTTAAAAAAAGTGGTGGAGAGGTTTCAGTGAGGAGAAACCCATGGGATGATCATCAAGTAGCAAGCTCAATAAATTTTGGTAATTCTTTTGACAAAATTGTCTCTTGAATCCTGGATCCTGGTCATGGAGTCTTTAATGTTTAAAGAGTTACAAAATGCATGAAAGAATTTGGAGTCAAAGAACATTTGTATTCTTTTCGTTTTCATTATATTCTCTTTACTAAGTTAAATGCTTGGTACATAGTAAATATTTAATAAATGCTTACTGAATAACTCACCTTTGTTTGAATCTCACATCAACTGCTTCCTACCCATGTGAACTTAGAAAAGTCATATAAGTTGATTGAATCAGGCCAAAGATCATTTATTAAGCTTCTAATGATGTGGTAGGCAATATGCTTAATGCTAATCCAAAAGGCAGTTCCTGTTCTCAAATGGGGGAACAAATGTGTAAACAACTATGATCAAGCACAATATATACAATATAAGTTGAAGACAAGAGAGGGAAGGCACTAACATTAAGGAGATCAGGAAAGGCTTCTTGTAGAAAAGGGGACTTTTAGCTAGAACTTTAAGGAAATTAGAGAGAAAAATTTTCCTGAATCGACTAGATGGCACAGTGTATAGAGAGCATAGGGTCAAAAGTCAGGAAGACCTGAATTCACGTGTGACCTTAGATACCTACTAGCATTGTCTCAGTTTCCTACTCTGTAATATGGGTATAATAATATAGTGTCTACTTACTTCCCTGGTGGTGATGAGGATAAAATGAGATAATTGTAAGTTACTTAGCACAGTGACTGACACCCAATAGGCAGTATAAAAATGTCAACTATTATTATTATTATTATTATTATTATTATTATTATTATTATTATTCATTAATATGACAAGTTTCAAATATGGCACTGGATTGCAGAGTATATCGATTAGGAGTAAAGCATAAGAAGAATGAAAAGGTAAGAATGGCCCAAATTATGAAGGATTTTGGATGCCAAACAAATTCTTTTACTTCATTATAACTGACAGGAAACCAATGAAATTTATGAAATGGTGCTTACATGGTCAGACCTGTGTTTTGGAATAATGATTAATTTGACAGAAATTCTTACAGAACTACAGTTCTGATGGATGCCTATTTTTTGATAGCCACAAAAGCGATTCAGTCTCTCATAACTCTGATATTTTTGTTTGTTTTAATGGGAATCTTTTAGGAGACATTTAAGTATATTTACTAGAGAATAATACTGACATTAAAGTGGAGTAGCAGGAAGTATAAATAACCAAATAAGGATATCAGGAAATATGTACTAAGAATGTTGTCATTCATCCTTCATCTTCAAAGAGGTCTAATGAAATCACAAGGTGATATCTTTTTTTTTTATGTTTTTGCAAGGCAAATGGGGTTAAGTGGCTTGCCCAAGGCTACACAGCTAGGTAATTTTTAAGTGTCTGAGACCAGATTTGAACTCAGGTACTCCTGAGTCCAGGGCCACTGCTTTATCCACTACGCCACCTAGCTGCCCCCAACAAGGTGATATCTTATGTAGAAATAGATTGAAGTGAGGTAGAGCTGAAGAAAGTGATAAAAAAAGTGATAAAACCTCACTCTCTCTTTCAGAGTCACTGAAGTCCAGTGTGAAGCAAGGCAATGTTCTGGAATGCAATGGATGTGTTAAGTGTCTTCAATGTTTGATCAAACTCTAAGAACTTCACAGCACCTCCTTTAGCTGCCTTCATGATGGTTGGGAAAATTTGTTCTCATTCACTCTTTTTGCTGTACGAAGTCTTCTCATGTTTAATGTAGACATTCCACTAATTCACTGATGGGTTTGAGGCCTATTGGTTGCCCTTGGTTTAGTTTAGCCCTTTAGCTGACTTGGTATGTTTGGTTTGTGGCTGCTACACATGCCTCAATTTCATGGAGTCACAAATGGGGGTGTATGAGGTGTTTAGGGAGAATTTACTCCTTTCCTGTGACAGCTTGTCTAGTCATTTTCCAGGCTACTCATTCATCTTTGACATCTACTTACACATGACTGGTATTAATAACCATCACAAAACCACAAAATAAGTTAATTTCCTAAGTAGAAGATTATAAAAGATTAACTCAAATGATACTATGATAGTTTTGTGACATTTCACTGTGAGTTAACTAAAATGCATTATTAACAACGACTTGTCAAAGAACATTGATCAGTCCAATCTTATCTAGAATATGTCTAATTGAGAAATTATATTTATTATTTAATTAAAAAATAAAAAAATAAACTATTTGAGTTCTTCTGACAAGATGACTGATAGGTTTGTGTTTAATTCAGTCCCATTCATCACCTCAGGAGAAGAAAAAAAAAACTAAAATAACATCAAAAGCAAAGATAGGAAGAGCGGCTAGGTGGTGCAGTGGATAAAGCACCAGCCCTGGAGTCAGGAGTACTTAGGTTCAAATCCGGTCTCAGACACTTAATAATTAACTAGCTGTGTGGCCTTGGGCAAGCCACTTAACCCCATTTGCCTTGCAAAAAACCTAAAAAAAAGCAAAGAGGGAAAGTAGAAACATCAAAGAAACATCATCAGAGGGAATTCGGAATAAAAGAAAAGTGTGTGAAGATTTCAAAGGAGAAAATTAGTGGTGCAACTACAAGAAACATTCAGAAATGATAACTGAACAACACAAGAACCTATACCATGGTTAGAGCATGTTCGTCCAATCTGTGACCCATGGACTGTACATAGTACTCAAAGTCCATTCATGTAGCACTATTACATTTTGTTATTATACTCATTGTTAACATGGGTTACTTGTAGTCACAAATAAACATGTTGGGCAATATGTCCCAGAAGAACTAAAAAATCGGACTACCTGTAGGTTAGAAGTTCAGTTTAAGGTAAAGGGGAAAGAAGAAATAAGAATAGAAATAAATATTCTAGTAAGTGTTCAAAATATAATAATAACTTAGAACAAATAATAACGGGCAACTTCTGGGGCAGAGAAAAGATGGTGGTGAAATGCTAAGAAGCTCCCAGAACTTTTTTTGAAACAACTTTAAATGAAGCCCTCAATAGACCTTAAATTGTCAGAACCAACAAAAAAACCAGAGTGAAACAAGTTCACAACTGAAGAAATTATGACAGTACTTTAGTAAAGCTCTATTTCATGAGGGTAAAAATGGAATATAGACCAGTGTAAGAGAGCTGAAAAGTCAGCAGAAGGCTCTTAGCCACAGCTCAGGTCCAGGTTCAGCAAGCTAGTAGTGCACCAAGGTCATCAGTAAGGGTCCCAAACCGGGTTCAGAAAATATAATTCAAGCCCCAGGAATGCTGGGGCAATAGATTGGATTGGGTTGAGCTACCCTAATGCAGGGAACAAAACACTAGCACCTGAAATACCATACACAATGTCATCAGCAAGCAGTAAGCCAGGAACCAGACTCCTAACTCCTTCACAAAAAGCCTGGGGCTGTGTCCCTTTTGCTTTAGCAGCAGACCTCAACTATCAAAATGAACAAAAAAAGCACCAAAACAGTGTGAGCCACAAAAAGCTATTTTTCTCAGAGGGACAATAAAGGTGCCAAGCCAGAAGAGAAAAGCAGTGAGAAAATGCCTACATGGGAAGTCTTATAGGAGTTTTCAAATTAGTCTCAAATCCAAAAAAAAACTCTTGGAAGAGCTCAAAAGATTTTTAAAAAAGCAAAAAAGAGAGGAAGAAGAAAAATGAAAAAAAAGAAATATCTTGCAGGACAATTATGAAAACTTGATTAAAACTAATAACTTTAAAATCAAAGTTGACCAAATAGTAAAAAAAATCAATTTTATAAGTAAAAAAAAAGTCAACTTGTAATTGAGTATAACTCATAAAAAGAAACATCAACCAACCAGAAAAGGAAACACAAATGTTAACTGAAGAAAATAAAACTCTGAAAATGAGAATTGAACAAATGGTAACTAATGACTCTATGAGACATTAAGATCCATCAGAAAAAAAAAAACTCAAAGGTTGAAAAAAATGGAAGAAAATGTAAAGTATTTCTTAGGGAAAACAACCCACCAGGAAAATAGATCTAGAAGAAATCATTTGCTGCTTATTAGTCTAACTAAAAATCATGATCAGAAAAAAGAGCCTGGGCAATATTATACAGGAAATGATCATGGAAAACTACCCTACTATTCTAGACCAAGAAAATAAAATAGTCCTTGAAAGAATTCCTCAATCACTTCCAGAAACAAGTCCAAAATCAAAAACTCCAAGGAATATTGTAGCCAAATTTCAGAATCTTCAGCTAAAGGAGAAAATATGGCAACAAGTCAAAGAGAAGTAATTTAAATACCATGAAGCCATAATAAGCATTACATAGGATTTATCAGTTTCATTATAATATTTTGGTGGGCAAAGGACTTGCATTACAACCAAGAATCAACTGCCTTGTTATTCAGCAAATTCTTTAAGGGGGAAAGATGAATTTTTCAATGAAATAGAGGACTTTCAAGCTTATATGATAAAAAGAACAGAACTGAACAGGAAATTTTATCTTCAAATATAAAATTCAAGAGATGTACAAAAAAGATAAATGGAAAGAAAATGTTCTAGTCAGAACTAAGGAAAATACTCATTAATGAGACTAAATGAGAAGACAATATCTAATTTCTTGAGAAGGGTATTTCTCTTAGAACAGTTGTAAGGAATACAATTAGACAGAGGGTGTGGGATGATGATTTACTTTAGCTCATGAGAATTGGAACAGTTGGAGGGAGAGTATCCATAAAGAGGATGTGAATAGAAATTGATTATAATATGATTATATTTATGGCTCTTCAGAATTGTACTTCTCTCAGGACAGCTGAAAGGATTATATTCTGACAGAGGGTGTGGGTAATAAGACAGACATAAAACAATTAAGATTTGAAAAAAAGAATACTGTGGAGGAAAAGGTGGAGGCATTAGAAGATAAATATCATCACATGAAGAGGCATAAATGACTTATAGCAGATTGAGAGTAGGTAGAGTATGAACATGGAGTAAATCTTACTCTCAACAGATTAGCTCAAAGAGGGAATGTTATACGTACCCAATTGGGATCAGCAATTTATCCTTCCCCGTAGGGAAATAGGAGGGAACAGGAGAAAGGAGAGTATGAGGTAGCAGTAGTCAAAAGCAAAACATTGGTGAGGAAGGATAAGGGGAAAGGAAAAAGAAACCTACAAATAGGGGAAAGATAGGGTGAAGGAAAAGAAAAAAAGTTTTCTGCTCAAATCAATGCAAACAAAATTGGAAGGAATGCAGAAAACTGGGAAACAATTTTCACAGCGAGTGTTTCTGATAAAGGACTCATTTATAAAATAAATAGAGAACTGAGTCAAATTTATAAGGGTACACATCATTTGTGCATACCCTTTGATCCAGCAATACCACTACTGGGGTCTATACCCTGAAGAGATGATGAAAAATGCTGAAAACATCACTTGTACAAAAATATTCATAGCAGCCCTGTTTGTGGTGGCAAAGAAATGGAAATCAAGTAAATGTCCTTCAGTTGGGGAATTGCTTAGCAAACTTTGGTATATGTATGTCATGGAACACTATTGTTCTTTTAGAAACAAGGAGGGATGAGAATTCAGGGAAGCCTGGAGGGATTTGCATCAACTCATGCTGAGTGAGATGAGCAGAATCAGAAAAACATTGTACACCTTAACAGCAACATGAGGGTGATGATCAACCTTGATGGACTTGCTCATATCATCAGTGCAATGATCAAGGACAGTTTGGTTCTATCTACAATGGAGAATACCATCTGTATCCAGAGAAAGAACTGTGGAGTTTGAACAAAGACCAAGGACTATTAACTTTAATTTAGGAGAAAAAAACTGATATTTTATTGTCTGACATTGCTATCTCTTATACTTAATGTTTCTTCCTTAAGGATATGATTTCTCTCTCATCACATTCAATTTGGATCAATGTATATCATGGAAACAATGTAAAGATTGGCAAATTGCTTTCTGTGTGAGGTAGGGGGAGGGAAGTAAGGTGGGGGAAAAATTGTAAAACTCAAAATAAATAAAATCTTTAAGAAAAGGAAAAAAAGAATACATATCATTTGCACAATCTAAACAATGCAAACATTGCTAGTAGTCCTTCAGTATCAAAGAGGATCATAATTACCTACTAAGGTATTTGTGGCATGAGTTATACAATTATGTTTATTATAGTGAGGGGGTAGACATCCTTCTCACTTGCTTTTCTCAGAACAGCTCCACCCTATGGCCTAATTGATAGGAAACAACTATTGGAGATTATTTGGCTGCTGTGGGAATCTCTTGGCCTTAAATTGGTTTTGCTTCTTCCCATTTCAGCAAGGTATCTTGGTTCATTGTCAGTGGAGAGCAAGCACCAGTATCTATCTATCTATATCTATCTATCTATCTATCTATCTATCTATCTATCTATCTATATATCTTTATCTATCTAGAGAGAGATATCTAAATCTATAGGATATCTACATCTATATGATATATCTCTATCTCTATCTATCTAGATATCTCTATCTCTCAATCTATCTATATCTATATTGATATTGATATATCCTAATGTGTCTCTCAATGACTTAGTGATGAAGATGATGATGATGATGATGATGATATTATTGAAGAAGACCATGACATGAGGGGAGGTGAGGCCATGACAAGCATATTAAAAAGATTTTAACGAGGGTAGAATGCTGAGCTAAGTCACCAGTTTCACTTTTTCCTCCAAAATCACCTGGGTTTAGTGGCCAGAAATAAATCAGGACATGTAGATGGTCCAGGATTTTAGGCAACCAGGATTAAGTGACTTGCCCAAGGTCACACAGCTAGTAAGTGTCAAGGGTCTGAGACCAGATTCAAACTCCCATCCTTCTGACTCCAAGGTCAATACTCTATCCATTGTATCACCTACCTGCCCTGCTTGATTGGCTAATTGTCAGTACAGCCTTTCCTCTTATTTGTTACACCTTTGAGTCACTCATCAGTATGACATGTTGGGCAAAAGCTTTAACACTAAGACACTATCTGCTTGCCATCCATAGGACTACCCTTTTCTGCAGTTAATATACTCCCTAGAGTGCAATCTCATCAATTGCTCCCAGAACCACAGTGCTTTCCAAAGTTCAGGCCCCTCTCTTGGTTTGAACCCATTCTAGGGCAGCCCTGATCTTCACAAGATTAAAAGGAAAGAAGAAAGCTGGATAACAGCTTTATATCCAGTTCTGAGAAAGATCTCCTTTCTCAAATACATGGAGAATTGAATCAAATTTATAAGAATCCAAGTCATTCCCTAACAAACGCACAGTTGTCAGATGAAGAAATTAAAACTATCAGTTCTCATATATTGATTAGATAAAAGCAAATTAAAACCATTATGAGGTACCACCTAACATATATCTGATAGGAAAATATGACAGAAAAGAAAAATTGTAAATGCTGACAAAATCTGGGAAAATTATAATACTTATGCATTGTAGGTAGAGTTGTAAACTGACCCAATCAACTTGGAACTATGCCCTCAGTGCTATGAAACTGTGTATGCACTTTGATCCAGGAATGTCACTACTAGGTCTTTATCCCAAAGAGATTATAAAATAGGGGAAAAGATCCACCAGCACAAAAACATTTATAGCAGTTCTTTTTGCAGTGGTAAAGAGCTGGAAATTAAGGGGGTACCTATCATTTAGGGAATGATAGGACAAATTGTGTTATATTGACCTGATTGAATGCTATTGTATAAGAAATGTTGAGCAGGTGGATTTCAGAAAAACTTGAATAGATTACACAAACTGATAATGAGTGAAATGAGCAGAACCTGGAGGACAGAGTATATACATAATAGCAATATCACTGTGTGATAATTGTCTATATAAACTTAGTTCTTCTTAGCAATACAGTAATCCAAGATAATTCCAAAGATTCATGATGGAAAATATTATACAAATGCAGGGAAAGAACTATGGAGAATATAGATCAAAACATATTATTTTCACTTTTTTTCCTTTCTTGAGGGTTTTCCCCTTTTGTTCTGATTCTTCTTTCACAAAATAACTAATATGAAAATACGTTTAGCATAATTGTAGGTGTATAGTCTATTTCAGATGGCTTGCTCTCTTTAAGAGGGAGAAGAGGAATGAAGGAAGGAGAAAAATGTAGAACTCAAAATCTAACAAAAATGAATGTTAAAAACTTTATTTTATGTGAATAGTAAAAATACTATTATGTGTAAAAAAGAAAATAGAATACATGAGAAAGAAGGCATAAAACTCTGCCTACCAAATTGAAGGTCTACAGAACCATAATATTGATATTAGTTTCATTTTTTATTTTTCATATTTATATATAAAGAAAGTTTTCAACATTCATTTTTGTAAGTTTTTAAGTTTACATATTTCTATAATCCTCCCTGCACTTCCCCCACTCCCCTTGACAATAGGTAATGTGATATAGGTTGTAGAAATATAATCATTTTAAACACATTCCCATTTTAGTCATCTTATGAAAGAATCAGAACAAAAGGTAGAAAAATCATGAGAAAGAAAAAAAGTGAAAATAGTATACTTTGGTCTACATTCAGACTACATAGTGAATGGTATTTTCCATCACAAATTTTTTATAATTGCCTTTGATCATTGAACTGCTGAGAAAAGCTAAGCCCTTCCTAGCTGATCCTCACACAATTCTCCTAATAACATATAGAGCGTTCTGGTTCTCCTCATTTCACTCTGAATGCATTAATGTAAGCTTTTCCAGGTTTTTCTGAATTATACCTGCTCATGATTTTTCATAGAATAATAGTATTCTATCACATTCTTATATCATAATTTGTTCAGTCATTCCTCAATTGATGGGTATCCCCTCAGTTTCCAACTCTTGGCCACTACAGAAAAACTACTATAAATATTTTTGCACATGTGAAGCTGACCTCATTATTGCATGCCTGTGAAACCTTGTCAATTTACCAGTACAATACCTGAAAATGCAAACATTTCCATTTTAACTGTCTTAGGAAGAGTCTGAAGATCAACAAGTCACCAAAGTAATTTCTCAATCTGAACTTTCAAGCATTCAAATTCTACTATAAAGAGTGCAACTCTGATGGCCTGGCTACAGTGTTCAAATGGCAAACTTATGATTTCCAAGGTGCTCTCATGGTAGTCAAAATAAGTAATAAAGGTATATTTTTAAGGTTTCCGCTGGAAAACTTTGATATTGATTATGTGACACTGGAGACACTGATAAAGAATTATCTAGTATGTTGTGCCTAACAGCAAAGAAGATACTGTGCTCTAAGAGCAAAGCAGACATCTCCCTCTCAAATGATCATATGCACTATTCATGCCCAACCTGTAGTAAAGTTTTCTGAGCTCGTATTAGTCTGATTAGCCACAATTTGACATATTATACAATGTTTCTGATATCCTGATATCAAATTGACAAGTGACAGTAAACAATTTGAAAGTAAGGACTGTCTTTCTTGTTTTTATTAGTATCCCCAGTACTTAGCAAAATGTCTCATGCATAGTAGGAACTAAATAAATATATGTTGAATTAAATTGAATTAATGTGCATAATAATGTTTTAACTAAAAATATTTTGATTTAATAATTCTGTATCATAATTTTCAGTGTAAACCCTATATTCCTTTACCTTTTTTAAGGTTTTTGCAAGGCAATGGGCTTAAGTGACTTGCCCAAGACCACACAACTAGGTAATTATTAAGTGTCTGAGGCTGGATTTGAATCAGATACTCCTGACTCCAGGAGCAGTACTCTATCCACTGTGCCACCTAGCCATCACATATTCTTTACCTTTAAAAGGGAAGCCTAACTCTTTTCGACTTGCCAGGCCTCAAAATCGTGACTCAGATACAGCTTCATCTTAAAAATTCCCTCATCTAAGGCCTTCTTTTCTTGGAATATTCAACTATCCCAGAAACCTTGTCACCCTTGAATCTCCCTCTACCAATCCATTTCCTCTTTCCCTTAGTAAATGTACTCCTGAGACCTTCATTGTGCAAAATGCCATGAACTGTCAACCATTATTTCCTTCTTGGTTCTGCTCTTGACTTTCTGAATTTTACAAACTTATCTCCATGGGTATTTTCATCTTCCTTCAACTCTTTTTCACCTCTATTTTGGTGTCATTCCCTCTCCCATTAGAATAAAAGTTCCTGAAAGGCAGAAACATCTTCCTTTTTACTTGTTTTTGCCTCATCAGTGCTTAGCATAATTCCTGGCTCACAATAAATATTTAATAAGTACTAATTGCCATTATTTAGTGTAAATTTGTATTTAGGTAAACATGATATGTTAGCCTATAACAAAAAAGATTTAAATGTAGTTTATTTTCTATCATCAGAAAAATAATTAGATGATTTTTCCATTCACCTATGTTTTATTTATACTTTTTCTTGCTTAATAATTATGTGATACATTAGGATAGGCAATGGCAAAGAATGTGTTAAATATTTTTCTATCAGGCTATGAAAAATGTGAGCTCAAAACAATTTCAATTTCAGTAGCAGACAGAATCAGAATTAAAACCTAAGTAGAGTACATAAATATTTAGTCTACAAATTATATTTATACTTTTAATAAAAAGAATCTGCTAAGAAAGTTTGCAATGTGAAAAAAGAGTTGAGGCAAAGCACTGTAGTTCGGCGTAAGATAAAAAAAGATGGGAATGGAAAAGAAAAGAGAATTTTCCATGGTTACATTCTTTTTTTTTTTTAGGTTTTTGCAAGGCAAATGGGGTTAAGTGGCTCGTCCAAGGCCACACAGCTAGGTAATTATTAAAGTCTGAGACCGGATTTGAACCCAGGTACTCCTGACTCCAGGGCAGGTGCCTTATCCACAGCACCACCTAGCCACCCCCATGGTTACAGTCTTGCTTGTTCATATTAGAATCACAAAATCAGAAAAGAAAATTCTGGTAAAGCTAGGGTTGTAGGATATAGTTTAAAAAAAGAATATATTTATAAAGAAGGTTTTGCCAAATGTGAAAAAGTTTATTCCAAATACCTGCAAACTTTAATTTTCCTTCAAAAGTTCATGATTTCAGCAGTATGGATATTTGCTCCACTGACCTAAACTCTTCCATCCATTGACAGTTGATTTTCATTAATTTCTGTGGCAAATATCTATCTATATCTATATATATCTATATATATATATATATATGCTCATATGTATATTTATGAATGTATATATTATAGATCCATTTAGAAATTTTACCATATATACATACATATACATTATATATATATATACATATATTTTAACACATGCATATAAATATATATCATATCTATATCTATATATATCACCTAATGACCTTTATTCAGATGATAGCCCTTTGGTCTTAATTGCCCTAACCTTCAAGTGAGAAAGACACATGATCTATTACCCAGTCTGAATATTACATTCAAAGCCTTTTCAGCTTTTCAGAACCTTTTTTTGAGCTTATACTCTGGTGATATAGTCTATGAGAAGTCAGGGATACCTCTAGTGACCACTAATGCTAATAAAGGAAAAAAGTGATTTTAAATATTCATACTTGATTTAGTTACAATATGGATAAGTTCTATGTTAGCAATAGTATACTCCAGAATAAAGAAGTCATATTTTGAAAATATTATGTAGGAAAAGTTGGAATGCTCTATAGTTTCCTTAAGCTGAACTGGGGTTTAACTCCTTTCCCACTATACTCAGGCACCACTCCCATTCTTATTAGCATCCAATGTGTCCATAATTGCTATTGAATGAATGATATTCCTCCACATAGCTTGCTCACCTGGTGGGATGTGGCTCCTTTCCATATAGGAGGAAATCAGAATATTTGTTTTGTGAAACAAGTTCATTATCAATGGATTCATTTCTCCACACATTTCATAAAGGTAACAGTATATCTTTTACATGAGATATATGTAAAAAGCTCTTTAAAGGATGAATTAAAACTTCTAGAACACATGATAAATAGGAAAGACTACTTAAATACTTCAAACATCCCTGAAATAGAAAGTATTTCATTTTGAAGAGCCAAAAAATGATTCTACAGAATTAGAATACCAATCCTATCATATTTACTTTAAAAATACCAGCCTTTGGTATGAAGATCCCTCAGATCATTCTTCAAGAATCCTGATATTTTCCTCTTTGATCAATACCAACTTAACCTTTGCCCCTACTCAACAGGAGATACCTCTTGCTTCTTTCATCTGTTGACAATCAATGACCATCTGCTCATTTTTCAAAAGAAGGAGGTTTTGACACTGATTTCCTGGACAGGTGGGGACCCAGGAAATTATATGCTGCTTTCCTAAATCATAGATTAGCATAGTCATTGAGATGCAAGGTACCAAAAAGGCTAGCTCAGTTTCCTCTCTTTATAGATGAAGAAATTAATGGTTTTAGTGACTTATCCAGGGTCATCAAATACCTTAATTTAAAAAATATTGTATTTAATTTTCAGTTTAAGATCCAATTTTATCTTTAATAAAAATTAATTTTAAAAAGATCCAATTTTTCAGTTTTTGAATCAGTATCAAGAAAAGAATTCTAAATTGTATTAAGAGGAATAAGACACTTTTCAAACTCTAAATGCAGGAAAAAATGATGAGCATATAGATCTGGGTATAGTCTTAGATAAGAAACTTGTAGGCTGATGATAATAAGAGAATTATAGATTCTAGATGGAATTTAACTGTGAGGTGATATAGTTCAATTATCTTACACCAGTGAAGAAATTGCAAAAATAGAATATAATTTGACTAAGGATACAGAAAATAAATGGCATATCCAGGTTATAAAACACAGTCCTTCGGCTCTAAAACCAATCTTCTTTGCATTAATATTATGCTTTCTCACTATCTGACCACAAACAAGTTACCAAACCATTCAGCCTCAGTTTCCTCATCTACAAAATGAGAATACCTCCCAAAGTTACTTTGAGGATCAAATGAAACTGTATGTTTGAAGGGTCAATCAACCAATTACCCTATTCCACTTAACCCTGATTCTTTACACAGGTGAAAAACATCTCTACTAATTCAATCAATTAGCTAGATATGAATAAGAACAAAATATCTTGAATAAATCATGAATAAATCAAGCAGAAGCTTTGAAATATATGAGAAAAATCCTTAAATAATTTAGAATTCATTGGTAGCTATTGGAGGAAATAAAATGCAAAGGAAGTTTGTTTGAATTGGTTAAGAAAACTTGATCCCAACTATGTTTGATATAAAACAGCAAGCCAGTTTGAAACCCTGCAAATTTAATGTTAAGCAGTTTGGTTGACCTATGGCCAAGGCCCTAAGAAGGTATCTCTTGAAGGGGGGAGAGAACACTTTGACCTTCTTCCAATTCCCTATCTCTTCAACCAGAAAATGATATGGAATTTAGAAAACTGTGTGATTTTGGACCCCTCATCAGTGTCCTTTGCCTAATAATATCACCAGAATAGTAGATGCAATATCTATTCTGGAGTGTAAGACACATTGTCTATAATAGGGAAAAACAGATTCCAGATTCTATAATGTACCAAGCAGAGAGGTTTCACTGTGTCTACACAATACGTTGTTTGGTGTATAGTGTCCTGGACCTGGAGTTTTGGAGTACTGTGTTCATAAAAAACCCAGTATTTGACTTAGACACTTAGTAATTCTGTAATCCTGTACAAGTCTCTTGAACAAACCTTTATTTTAGTTTCTCAACTCTAAGATAAAAAGACCACAGCTAAATAGAAAATTTGGACCACTCACAGGAGACTCAAGAGATAAATTGAAAGGTAAAAAAGAGAAAAGAAAAAAAACACTGCTATCCAATAAGATGAAAGTGGCTATATCCCCACCTGAAAGAAAGATTCTAATAACTCTTGAGAATTGTAACTCTGTTAGAGAGAATATACTTCACAAAACATAATGGACATTCATGACTTGCCTGTGACTCTGACAAAATGAATTCAAAGCAATATCTCCTTAAAAGGTGGGGAACAGTAAAGAGACAGGAGAATGGAGGAGACTGAATGGGTAAATCACATTACATGAAGAAGTACAAAGGTCCTATTGCAATAGAGGGGAAGAAGGGAGGAGGGGATAAAAGTCTGAATCTTACTCTCATCAGATTTGACTCAAAGAAGGATTAACATATACACAATCAGTTAAGTTAAGAAACTTTAATACTTTCAAGTATTAAAAGGAGTGGGGGAGGAAAAGAGGAACTAACAGAGGGAAGGGAAGGGAGAAGGGGCAAAAGGAAAGGGAAAGCAAGTTGAGGGGGCTGGATTTAAGGGGGCAAACATACTGAAGAAGGTGGTATTCAGAAGCAAAATACTGGGGAATATGGATAAAATGAAAAAAGGGGAAAATACAAACAGGGAAGATAGCAGGAAGGGCAATGAAGAGTTAGTAATTACTAACTTTGAATCTGAATGGGATGACCTCTCCCATAAGATGTAAATGAATAGCAGAGTGGATTAAAAACCAGAATCCTACAATATGCTGCTTACAAGAATCTCATTTGAAAAAGAGAGATACATATAGAGTAAAGGTAAAAGGTTGGAGGAAAATATATTTTGCTTTAGCTAAAGTGAAAAAGGCAGGGGTAGCAATCTTAATCTCAGTCAAAGCAGCTGCAAAAGTAGGTGTCATAAAAAAGATAAGAAAGGAAACTATATCCTCCTAAAATGTATCATAGTCAATAAAGTAATTTCAATACTGAATATGTATGCACCCAATGGTATAGCATCCAAATTCTTAGAGAAGTTAAGGGAGTTACAGAAGACACAGAGAGGAAAAAATCTACTGGTGGGAGATCTCAACATCTTTCTCTCAGATTTAGATAAATCAAACCATAAAATAAACCAGAAGAAACTTAAGGAGATAAATAGGATGTTAGAAAACCTAGACATGATAGACCTTTGGAGAAAATTGAATGAGGATAGAAAGAAATATACTTTTTTTCTGTAGTACTTGGCAATTACACAAAAATTGACCATGCTCTAGGGCATAAAATCCTTATAATAAAATGTAGAAAGGCAGAAATATTGGATACTTCCAGATTGTAATGCAATAAAAATCACGTGCAATAATGGGCCATGGAGAGATAGACCTAAAACTAATTGGAAACTAAATAGCCTTATTTTAAAGAATGAGAAGATCAAACAACAAATTATGGAAAGAATTAATGATTTCATATAATAACGACAATAATGAGAAAACATGTTAAAACATTTAGGACATAGCCAAGGAAGCTGTAAGGGGTTATATTGCATCTTTAAATGCTTACATGAATAAAATAAAGAAAGAGGAAATCAATGAACTAAGCATGCAACTAAAAAAAATTAGAGAAAGAAAAAATTTGATCCCCCAAATGAAATACCAAATTAGAAATTCTAAAAATGAAAGGAAAAATTAATAAAATCAAAAGCAAGAAAACTATTGAACTAATGAATAAAACCAAGAGTTGTTTTTATAAGAAAAATAGATAAACCTTTGTTTAATTTTATTTAAAAAAAGAAAGAAGAAAAGCAGATTGTTAGTATCATAAATGAAAAAAGGTGAACTCACCACTAATGGGAAAGAAATTAAAGTAATAAATCAGAATTATTTTGCCCAACTGTATGACAATAAATGTAATCATCTAAATGAAATCGATGAATGTGTAACAAAAATATAAGTTGACTAGATTAAGTGAAGAACAAATTACCTAAATAACCTTATCTCAGAAAAAGAAATTCAACAAGTCATTATTGAACTCCCTAAGGAAAAGATCTCCAGGGCCAGATGGATTCACAAGTGAACTCTATCAAACATTTAAGGAACAATTGGTTCCAATTCTATATAAACTCTTTAGGGAAAAAAACTCTTTGGAACTCTGCCTAGCTTCTTTTATGACACCAATATGGTGCTGATACTTAAACCAGGAAGAGTCAAAAAAGAGAATGAAAATTATAGACCAATTTCCGTAATGAATACAGATGCAAAAGTATAAAACAAAATCTTAGCAAATTAATTTCAGCAGATTATCACTTAGATAATACACTATGAACAAGTAGGATTTATCTCACAAATGCAGGGTTGGTTCAATATTAGGAAAAATGTTAGTATAATTGGCTATATCAATAAGAAAACAAACAGAAATCATATCTCAAAATCTCAAAAGCTGCTGAAAAAGCCTTTGATAAAATGCAGCACCCATTCCTACTAAAAACACTAGAGAGTATAGGAATAAATAGATTGTTCCTTAAAATGATAACCAGAATCTGTATGAAACATCAATAAGTATTTATATGCAATGAGGATAATGTAGAGGCATTTACAATAAGATCAGGGTTGAAACAAGGATGCCGGTTATCACCACCACTATTTAATATTTATTAGAAGTGTTAGCTTCAGTAATAATAGAAAAAAAAGAAATTGAAGGAATTAGAATTGGGAAGGAAGAAACAAAACTCTCACTCTTTGCAGATGACATGATGTTATATCTAGAGAATCCTAAAAAGTCATCTAAAAAAAGCTACTAGGAAACAATTATCAACTTTAGCAAAGTCACAGGATATAAAATAAACACTCAGAAATCTTCAGCATTTCTATTTATTACCAGAAAAATACAGCAGCAAGAGCTTGAAAGAGAAATTCCATTCAAAGTAACTTCAGACAATATAAATATCTGGGAGTATACCTGCCATGGCAGACTCAGAAACTCTATGAAAAGAACTATAAAACACTCCTCACACAAATAAAATCAGGTTTAAATAATTGGGCAAATATCAACTGTTCATGGATAGACTAAGCTAATATAGTAAAAAGAACAATTATACCTAAATTAAACTATTTACTTAGTGCCTTACCAATCAAACTTACAAAAAATTATTTTAATGAGCTAGAAAAAAATGTAACTAATTTCATATGGAGATACAAAAAAGTCAGGAATATCCAAGGATTTAATGAAAGAAAGTGCAAAGAATGTGGCTTTGTCTTACCAGAACTAAAATTGTATTATAAAACATCAGTCATCTAGTACTGGCTAAGAAATAGAATGATGGATCAGTGGAAGAGACTAGGTGCAAAAGAGATAGTGAGAAATGATTATGGTAATCTGCTGTTTGATAATTCTAAATATCCCAACTTCTAGGATAAGAACACACTCTTTCTTAGATAAAAAATGTTGAGAAAATTAGAAGTTAGTATGGCAGAAACTTGGATGAGACCAACATCTCACACCCTTTACTAAGATAAGATCAAATGGGTACAGGATTTAGATTTAAAGACAATATTATAAGCAAATTTTGAGAACAAGGAGGAGTTTCCCTGTCAGATCTATGGAAAGCAAATAGGTTTATGACCAAGGAAGAGATGGAGAACATCATTAAAAACAAATTATGTAATTTTGATTATATTAAATTGAAAAGCTTTTGCACAAATAAATCCACTGTCACCAAGTTCAAAAGACATGTAGTAAATTGGGAAACAAGTTTTATAACTAGCACTTCTGGTAAAGGATCCATTTCTAAAATATATAGTAAACTTAGTCAAATTTATATAGAAAACAAGCCATTCCCCAATTGACAAAGGCAATTTACAGAATAAGATATCAAAGGTATTCATAGTCATATGAAAAATTTATCTAAATCATTACTGATTAGAGAAATGCAAATTAAAGCATCTCTGAGGTACTATCTCATACCTCTCATATTGGCCAATATGACCAGAAAGGACAATGTTCAATGTTGGAAGGCAGGTGGGAAATCTGGGGCACTTAATACATTGTTGGTGAAGATGAGAACTGATCCAACTTTTCAGGAGAGCAATTTGGAATTATGCCCAAAGGGCAAAAAATGTGCATATCCTTTGATCCAGCAATACCACTACTTGGTCTAAATCCTGAAAAGATCATGAAAAAGGTTAAAAACATGACTTGTACAAAAATTTTCATAGAGGCTCTGTTCGTGGTAGGAAAGAATTGGAAATTCCCCCAGTTGGGGAAAGACTGAATAAATTGCAGTATGTATATATATACATTATGGAGCACTATTGTTCTATTAGAAACAAGGAGAGATGGGAAGTCAGAGAAGCTTGGAAAGGCTTGCATGAACTGATGCTGAGTGAAATGAACAGAACCGGAAGAACATTGTTCAGCATAGACTTGCTCATTTCTTCAGTGCAATAATCAAGTACAATTTTAGGGTATCTGAAATGGAGAATAGCATCATATTTCAACATAAAAGCACCACATTCCCATCCCTCTGAACTTAGAGAAATTATTACAGTTTGTAACTTCTATAGGAGGCAAATTTTCTGAATGTAATATGGTAAGTTATCTTGCCCCTTTTTTAAGATCAAAATATCAAGACACATTTAGTTCTGGCTCAGAAAGGAGACTGCTTTTTTCCCTCAAAATTTCCTTTCTGAGCACTTATATAACCCTAGAAAGTTTTATATTTATATCAAAGTATACCCTTGATATTTGCTTCTGAAACTTGGGGGGAAAAAAGTATAACTATGTTGTTAATATATGTACATGAACTTATATCTATGTGTACATACAAAAACATATGCACATTGCATACATATATGTTATGCAATATATGATATGAATTTTATGTCTATAGATATCCATATAGAGATATTATACTATAGTATGTATCATAAATATTATATATGGATATGTTATAGATATCAATATACTTATCTATGCATTTTTATATTTATATATGTGCACATGCACACATCTACACATGTGCACCTACACATGACACATGTGGCCATTTGCATGCATCTATAAAACACACATTTGCATATATACACATGCACATACATATTTTTTACACATGTAGCAAATGATCTGAATTTCCTCTCTCACTTGACATTTGACCTGGCAGACAGAATCCCTAGCACATGCAGGGACTGGGTTTGAGGGACTGGAGGTTGATTTTCTGATATTATAGCTCCTGAATCTCATTGTTGGGTCATGTTCCAAAATGCTTAGTGTAGTTTTAAACTATAATCACTAAGACTTTAAAGATATCTGACATAGTTCTGTATTCTCCCTTAAGTAATTAGATATATACAATCAGTCAAGACGGGTTAGTATTTTTGGTTTTCTTATCACTCTAGTACCTAATCCATCATACTTATATGTGGAAGTTAACAACCCATAACTCCATCTTTATTTGAATGCAATAGAGCATATGATTTAAACATCTTTGGACTTTTTTGCTTCCTCAGCTATAAATGATAGAGGCAGACTCAATGTTATCATAGGTTCTTCCAGTTCTGTGTCTATATACGCTCTTCTATCCAATGAGCTCCCTCTATTTTATAACACAACAAACCCCTGAAAGGACAAAAATATTTTTAAAAAACCCTGGCAAGAGTCATTCTGGAATAAGAACAGAGAGATAAAAATGTGTTAACACATGTAACTCTCTTCAACTCTAAGGGAAATATATTTTTATTACTTCTGGGATGAATTCATATTTTGATGTGATTGATATGGAAAATTCTGACTGGGAGGTTTGAAAAGAGGACGAGATTTATGCTTATTAGTATGTTTATGAGTTGTATGCATGTCTCAATAGACTCAGTAAGCTTTCAGAAATCAAACAAACAAATAAGTGATTAAAAGAATAAACAAGCAAGCAAGCAAGGAAATAAATAAATAAAATTTTCACAGTTTGGGTCATTATACAGATTTTCCATTGCTGTACCAGGGATTTCCACATGTAGCTAAAGAAAATCCTCTTGTTGTCGTTTATTGGAAGGAAAAAGTCCAACTTTGATAATGATGTAATACTCCTTTCAACCCTTGAACTCCATAGAATTGTATTTAATCATTGTCAATGTCCCCTTACCAGAAACGATGCATTTTCCACTTCTAATGTTGGTTGAAAAGCTTGTGAATACTTTACAAGGGATATGTCACTGTTTTGGTTTGGGGGTTTTCATGTGATAAATAATTACAGCTGTGAAAGAGCCTGAGAAATACTGTATCACTTGGGGAATAATGTTCTCTTTGAAAAAAGAAAGAATTGAAAAGAAAATGAAAGATTTGACATTCTTGAACCCAGGAAAAAAATCAATCAACAGAAACATGTCTGGAAGATTTAAAAAATGGTCATTGAGAGAATTTTTTCTAGCTTATAGAGCCATAGAATTATAGAATGTTAAAAATGTAAATGACCTAAAAAAAGTCTAACAGTTTTATTTTGCAAATGTTGAAACCTTAGTGTAGTCCAGAGAAATGAAATGACTTTGTCCAAGTTCAGACATAAGTAATGACTGGTAGTCTCAAGACTTTTTTCATATATCTTCTAAAGTGTGTATGTTATTGGTGGAAATTATGGAAAAGAATAATATTTCTATCTAGATTATTTTAGTCTTGCTTGTAAGTTGGCTTACATTTTAATCATGGGAACTATGGAGGAGTTTAAATAAACCTGTTATCTCAATTTCACTTAACTCTATTGTAGTTTTTGCTAAGACCAGTCTTATGATTTGAAATAAATCTGGAATATACTGGGAGTGAAAAGAAATTGTTTACTACAATTCAAATTAAAGAGTTTGAACCAATAGACCAAGTAATGGTAAAAGAATAACAATTCACAAAACACTTAAAAATGCCAAAGGAAATTGAAAACTAGCAGACCATATGTGGATAGTTGATTTTTGCAGAAAAAAGAGCTAAAGGTGACCCCCAAAATTATTAAGCTAAAAAGCTGGTGGATTTCTTTCTCAATCATGGAAGAATACCCACATTAGAAAGATGAACAGATATTAATAGAAGTCCCTACTTCAGTGGATAAAACAGCTCATTTAGAATCAGTATCAGAGGACAATGGCAAGTTTGGAGGAAAAGAATCACAAAGTGTTCTGGCCATGTATGGAGATATAAATATACCCAGCCTCACCGATCCCTGGCCAAAGTTGAATGCAAGAAGTAAGCCCCTTCATTTGTTCTGTAGTCTCATCAGTTTTGATATATGTATTCCTCCAAGTATGTTTTCCAGATCCCATATGCCTCTTAGACAAGATGGTCACTATACCATTCAGTGTATGGGGGACTGTCATTTCCTTTTTTCTTTAGTTTTTTATTTGAAGTAATGTCTCCTCTGTTTTTGCTAGTAGAAAAGCATTGGTAAAGGCTTAAGAATATTGGTTTTAATTGGATACTGACTCACTTGCCTAATATATCTCAAGTCACAGGTAACAATCTAGGGAACTGATATATCAGAAAGTATCCTATAGTATTCACTAATACATTTTAAAGGTAACTTTTGAATTATCTACAAGCACTTTGAAAGGAAATCTTTCATGAGATCTTGTGTTATCCTAGTGAAATCATTTTTATTTGCCACTTTCTTTTTATCTGATTTTAAAATATTTCCTGATTTTTTTCTCTCGTTTAATGTCTGCATAGGTCCCATAGTAACAATATGCAATTTGGACCTTGCTGATTATTGTAATATTGTATAGATGCTTATTCCCTTATCCAATCTCCCAAATCCAACAATTGTTCTCATATACTATGACAAGTATAGAATTCAATCCTTGTCTATTAAATCATTGAAATTTTTTTAAAGCATTTATTGATGCTTTTTGGTTTTAGATCACAGTTAATTCTGGAAAAAACTGGTCTCCTTCCCCTTTCCTTCCATATCAAATACTTGCTTATAACAACAAAAGACAAGTAAACAAAAATATCTAGCATAGTGATAGCATGTGAGAATGATTATTACATTCTATATTGGTAGTACCTAATTCCTGTGCTCTGAGTAGACAAGTTTCTATTGTCATTTATTTTCTAGGATCATCATTGACAAGATACAAAGAGTTTAATTTCCTTTAATAATCATCTCATTTATACAGTTGTAATCATGTATGCATATTCTTTTTGGTTCTTTACTACATGCAAGTTCTCCCATATTTCCTTGAATTTCTCTTCTAATCTGAAATTCTTTTACATACTTATACTGGTTCTCTTCATGCTTTCTATAATGTCTCCATTCCTCAAAACATTCTCACTTGTTTGGATTATTCCTGCTAGCTATCATCCATTAGTTCTTCTCTTCTTAGCTAAACTCCCCAAGAAAGCTATCTTAAATTGATGTTTCTACTTCCTCTCTTTTTACTCTCTCCAGTCCCTCTGCAATCTGGCTTCCAACTTCATCATTCAAATGTCTCTTTCCTTCCAAAGCTAATGAACTTTTTTCAGTCCTCTGACTTTCTGTTGCACTTGGCACTATTGATTATTCTCTCCTAATGTCTATTTTCTTCTCTTTAAGTTTTCATGATAATACTTTGTCTTGGTTCTCCTCCTACATCTCAACTTCTCATGCCCCTTTTTTGGTTCTAGATCCTTGAAGCCCACCTTAACTGTGAGAATTCCCCAAAGCTCTGGCTTAACCCTTTCCTTCTTTTTCTCTTTGCTCTTTTTCTTGTAATCTCATCACCTCACATAGGTTCAGTTATTATCTCTACATTAATTATTTCAAAATTGTTATAGTAGTATTTTGCAACAAATGCAGGGATGGGGTAGGAAATGTATGTCCAGGTTTGATTTAAATTATTTTCCTCTATTACATTCATAAATAAAAGAATAAATCAAGTCCTGAACTATGGTATTTTCTTATTTCTGAGATGTGGTCTCCTTCTGAGGTTCAATCTTGCATATCCAACTCCCCATTAATCATTTTCAATTATATGACATATAGGCAATTTCAGTTTAGCCTGCTCAGAAAGGAATTCATAAAAATTTCCCTCTGACAAAATTGAGTCTTCTCCTCTAAGATTTTCCCAAGGTCTCCTCTAAGGTCTTCCAAATTTTTATCTTTTTAAAAAGCTTATCCAATGATTTACAGATAGCCTTCCCATTATAAATTCAAGGTCTTGGAAGACAGTTTCATCAGCATTTTGGAACTTGGCACATAGTAAACCATTAATAAATAACTGTTGATTGATTGATTGATTGATGTTCTCTAAATATTTGGAAATGTGAATGTTTGATTCCCTGTCTACAGAAGACCAACATGAGTCCCCCTTGCAAATAAGCTTTCTCCTCTAAGGTTTTCCTAAAGTTTCCTCTAACGTCTTTCCATTTTTTATTGAGAATACTACCATTCTCCCTGTCATAGTCTTGTAATTTCACTGACCATGTCACTCCTGTATCCTTGCTCATGAAAGATCCAGTAGCTCCCTGTTATCTCTGGAATCAAACATAAAGTACAACCCTTGATTTCTAACCTTCTTCTTGCCTTGAACATGTCCTAATTTTCCAGTATTCTTATATTTTATGTCCCTTTATGTTCTAAAATGCAGCTATACTGGTCTACTTGCTATTTTTATATGACATTCATTCTCCTTTCTCTGGGCTCTTATGGTGTAGGCTTTGATGTCTGAATTACTCTCACACCTCAACTCTGCTTCTTGGTCTCCCTTGCCATTTTAAAGACCCAACTCAAATGTAACCTTCTTGAGGAGGCCGACACTGTTCCCCCTGATAATTGAGCCTTCTCCTCTAAGTTTTTTCTAAGGTCTCTTCTAAGGTCTTTCTATTTTTTATTTATTAAATGATTTATAGGTAGCCTTCCCATTATAATCTTAAATTCTTTAAAGGCAGATACAGTTTGACTTTTGTATTTGTATCTCCAGTATTTTGGAACTTGGCACATGGTAAGCACTTAATAAATGACTGTTGATTTATTGATTGATTAATTTTAGAAGTTCTCTAAATATTTGGAAATGTGAATGTTTGACTCCATGTAGACAAAACATCTGGAGAACTGACTGTTTTTTTTTTCTTGTCATGCAGATGGTTTGGCATCAAGAATGCTTTAGGGGACTTCCTATTATTACAGAGTCAAAGAGTTGAATGTAGAAGGAGACAAAGCAGCACGAATCTTGCTTATTTTTAAAAGTAATTGTATTTTGTTTCTATATATTGGTAGGTCATCTAATTCATCTCAAGCAGTCTTCTATATGACTATTATTCTATTTTTCTTTTTATTGAAATGATATAGAGGCTAATTAAAAAAATAAATTTCCATTGTATATTACTTAAATGTTCAAAACCTCAATATCATATAGAAGCATAAAATATAATCCAAAGTGGCAAATGAAATGAAATATCCTGAACAAGATAAATCACAGACTTGACAGGTAGAAATCTTTCTCATGACTTTCCTGCAATGGAATTATTAAACACTTCAACTTTAAAAGTAACTTTTAAAATATTATACAATAATAAAATAAATTATATTTACATAGAATGCTAACTTTTCCAAAACACTCAACAAATATTATCACATTGATCCTTACAACAACTCTAAATTTTTGTTGTTCAATTATGTCTGTCTCTTCATGATACCATGGACTAATTGTCCAAAGTATTTTCTTGACAAAGACATTAGAGTTGTTTGCCATTTCCTTATCCAGCTACATTTAGGGGGGAGGGGGTGGGGATTAAGCAATTTGTCCACAGTCACTTGCCTAGAGCTAATAAGTGTCATAGGTCAGATTTGAACTCCAGTCTTTCTGATTCTAGACCCAGTGCTCTCTCCACCATACCACTTAACTGCCCATGAAGAAGCCTAGGAGTTAGATATTATTAACTTCACTTTACAAATGAGGATCTTGGGCTACAAGAGATTAAGTGACTTGCTCATGATCACATAGAATGCATGTTGAGGCAGAATTCAAGTTAAGGTGTTCCTTTCTTCAGGTTCAGATCTCAAATCACTGACACACCTCAATGCCGTAATAGATATAATACCAGATAAGCATCAAAATAAAATTGCAGATAGACATGCTGAAGTACTGTCTAGAACCATACAGAACACTAGGGAGCATAATTTCTACTGAAGTTCACAAATACTGGCCAAGACTTCAGCACAATATCCTTCCTTACAGTTACTCTATTTGACTGTTTACAGATCAAGATAAGCAAGGCAGACCCCCAGATAAAATGATGGTCAGTGATTGATTTTTTTCTTTTGCATATCTAGATCTTCCATTTTAGTGCCATTTCACCCAGTCTATCCCCATCTACCTACAGATATCCAGTCATTTCTGTTTTTTTAAAGCAAAACTTTCTATCAAAACAGGGAAGTTCATAATTCTAAAAAGCCTGTTTTACTTGATAAAACTTACTCAAACCAGTGTGTTAAATTTCCCAGTCATTTAATATTTTAAAACTTTTATTTGTAGTTGTTTAGCAACTAAAGAGTGCTGTGGAAGATGTTTGAGGATTAGGGAAGGGATAGTTGGGTCTTCTTTCCACTGAAAAAAATTTTGATTAATATTGTTCTCATGGAAAGTAATACTATTTTTTATAAATTTTAGGGAGCTTTCCTTATCCCAGTATTCTCTTTCATTCATTATTAATTCTAACTCCAGATACAGGAGACTTTGAAGTTTTTCTGGTTAAATTTTAGAGCTAGAAGAATCGTTGAGATTGTCTGAACCAACTTCTTCCTCTTATATCCGTTCATGTCCCATTGAATTCTCAACTCAGATTCCTCTATGTTACCATCACAGTCTTCTTGCCAATAATGTGATTACAAGGAAAGAGTGCATAGTCCTGATTCTAAGAAAACAGTTGGTCAAAGATGATCCCAAATAAGAGTAAATGGAAGGGATTCATGGGAAAGGACTGGCAAGATGGAAGTACCTGAAAAGAAATGATTAACATCTCAGAGAAACAAGTTCAGATTCCACTGTCACCCCCCCTACCCTGTCCAGTGCCTTCCCTCTTAAATTCTTTCCTTTATATGTTACATATATACATATACATATATATATATGAATGTATGTGTGTGTACATAGTATTTATTTTAGTATATTATCTCCAACATTAGAGCATGAGCTGCTTGAGAACAGGAACCTTGATTCTTGCCCCTTTTTTGTATTTTGAAAACTTAGCTCATTAATAGGTACACAGGGAGAAATAAATGTTTTATGATTGGTTGTCTAAAATCCAATATTTTTGTTCTTCAACTTATGTGGTTTAGCAATTAATGATACTGGTGATGATCTCTTAAGTGTATTTCAACTCTAACATTCTATGACACTTTTTACCCTTAGGAAGAATGGAAATAAGGATCCACACAAGAGAAGGACACAGCATGTGGGAATGGCTATCACACATTAGAAATTTGGAATTGCAAAGGAGAATTAGAGAAAAGAACAAAATAAAGACAACTATAAATTTAAAAAAAAAAACCTTTTTTTGATAGTTGAGATTTTTTATATATTCCATCATGGTATAATGAGACCATAAAAAATATCACACTATGGCAAAGTTATGGAGGTTGTAGACAAGCATGGGCCAGTACAATGGTCTATTAGATCTGCAAATAAATAGGGAATGACTAGATTGAAAATTGCACAGATTCATTTAAATATTTTATTATGCCTAAAAAATACATTATTTCAGGCATAACTATTGACTCAAATAGTATGCATATACATGTAAATATATATGTAGAGAGAGAAATAGAGAATTCAAAAATTTTGACAATAAAAGTAAAATTAATCATAATTATTTTATGTGAATAAATGAAAAAAAGAGTATTTGAAAGAAATCAAGAAATAATGTTACTATTAAATATTTTGGCAAAAATATCTTTAAAAACTCCACTTAAATGAAATGAATGAAAAATTATAATATAAAATACTTCTATTAACTGAACAAAAATTAGAGAATTTAAATACCACTGTGTCTGAAAAAAGAACTGAAGAAGTCATAAATGAATGCCCAAGTAGGTTAAAAAAATTCCAGGATCAAATAGATATGCAAATCCCTTCTATCAAACATTCACAGAATAATCAATTCTAATTTTAAAACAATTTAAATTTTTTCAAAAGAAAAGAAAAAATCCTATAATAATCCTTCTATGATACTAATACAACTTTGAAAAAACAAGGAAAGGCAAAATGAAAAAAAAAACAAACCTAAAAGTCACTTTCCCTAGTGATTCAAAAAATGGTAACTTATCAGTAAAGAAATTATAGGGGGTAGCTAGGTGGGTGGCCCAGTGGATAGAGCACTGGCCCTGGACTGAGGAGGATCTGAGTTCAAATGTGACCTTAGACACTTAATAATTACCTAGCAGTGTGACCTTTAGGAAGTTACTAGACCCCCCATAGCCTTGCAACAACAAAAAAAAAAGAAATTGTATCAAGTTATCATTAAGTTTATAAATTATGATCAGGCTAGATTTATTCTAAGAAGGTAAGTTTGGCTTAATTTTAAGAAAATTACCAACATAATAGACTGTATTAATGATAAGAACACAGAAATCATAAAATAATATCAATAAATGCAAGGAAACTTTTGAAAAAAAATGTAGCAGCCATTAATTTAAAAACAAACTAGAAAATAAATAAATAAACTCTTAATATAACATATTTAATAACATATTTAAAATCAAAATTTTGCATTATGTATAATGGGATAAACTGGAGTCTTTCTTAGTAAGGTCGACAGGTAAAAAAAGAATGTCCATTGCCACCACTATTATTTCATATAGTGTTAAAAGTACTATGTATTTAAAAAACATCAACAAAAAGAAATGGGTAGGATAAGCAAAGACAAAGAAGAAGAAAACTTGTCAATTTTTCCATCTGATATGCTGATTGACTTAGAATACTCTAGAGTGTCAACTTAAAATTAATTGAAATAGTAAGTACTTTCAGCATATTTCAGATTGTGACATCAGCATTCCCATTATCTTTCCAATAAGATCCAGTAGAAAGAGAAATTTCATTTAAAATAACAGAATGATGAAAGACTTGAATGTCAATCTATCAAGACATATACAAGAACTATATTACTGAAATTATAAAAAAGTTTTAAAATCATAGATATGAAGCTAAATGTTTGGGAAAATACTAATGGTTTGTGAGTTAAGTGTCTGAGATTTGAACACATTTGACAATGATTTGTCTTCCTGATTCAAAACCCAGGGTTCTACACACAGCATCACCTAACTGTCCCATAAAAACGATGATACTGTTTAAATTAGGGATTTAGTTGATTTCATAACAATGAAACTACGAAATCAATTTATAGAAGTAGGTAAAAATATAACAAAATTTATATGGAGAATCAAAACGTCAAGAATGTAATGGGGAAATTATGGGCACTGGAACTAACAGTATCAGTTTTCAATCTATATTACAAAACAGTATCCATCAAAACTATTTGGTTCGTGAATAGATCATTAGTGGAAAAAGATTAAGTACCAAACATATATAGAAGCAAATAAAACCAATAACCCAGTGCTTTTGTAGATCAAAAAGGAAAGATGCTGTTCCTATACATTAATGCAACTAAATTACTTCACAAGAAACCATAGAAAGAGGAGAGATGTCTTATATAAAAGATAGCATTAAAATTATTTATTTTATATCATCTAAGATTGTTGTTAAACTTTGAATCATTAATTGCCTATTAACATTAGGTATTTCAAACTGCATGTTTAGATGTCTTAATCTCAAAATTTCTAAAACTGAACTCATTATTCCTACCTCATCCCCACCAATCCTTCTCTCTTCCATACTTCTCCATTTTTGTAGCTATACTTGCTTTGGTTTTCACAGGTAATGACTCTCTACCTGGTTCTAGATGGTTCTTGTCCTTAAGAAGACCAAAATGATATCACCAGTTTTGAGATAAATTGCAATGTGTCTGACTGGGGCTGGTCAAACCAATGGGAGCTTGAAATGCTCTACCACAGGTTGGGCACAAATATCCTTGTGAACATCTAGGTGGGTACTCTAAACTTGCATATGTCATGTTTACTTTGAGCTGCTTCAATTCTACCTTCCTCATAGAGTACAACACCCTCACTGATGAGGGTGCACCGTGCTGGGCAGTTCTGTGCCAGTGTCTCCAATGCTGTATAATCAGTTCTAAAGTTCTTCAATGAGACCTTCAGGGTGTCTGTATCACTTCTTCTGACCTCCTTGTGAGCGTTTGCCCTGTGGGAGACCTCCATAAAATAGGTTTTTTTTGGGGGGGGTAAGCGTACATCTGAACACATGTGTCCAGCTAGATAGTTTAGCTTGAGAAAGTACCTCAATGTCTGCTATCTTATCCTGCCAGGTGATCTTCAGAATCCTCCTAAGACAATTTAAATGGAAGTGATTCAGTTTCCTACCATGGCACTGGTAGACTGTCCAGGTTTCACAAGCATATAGCAATGAAGTCAGCACAAGGGTTCTGCAGACCTTCAGTTTGGTAGTCATCTAATACCTCTTCTCTTCCATACCTTTTTTTCAGAGGCTCCCAAATTGAGCTAAATCTGGCAATGCACGTGTCAACTTCATTGTCAATGTGTACCTCCTTGGAAAGGACACTACCAAGGTACTTGAACTTGTCCACAGTACTCAAAACTTCTCCATTTTCTGTAATTGATGGTTCCATATGTGGATGGTTTTTCGTGGCTGATGGAACACCTGTATTTTCTTGGTGTTAATTGTTAAACCAAAATAAACTCAAGCAGCAGAGAATTGATTCATACTTTATACCATCTTAGCTTCAGAGGCTGCATTGAATGCACAATCATCAGCAAACAGAAGACCATGGTCCAACACTCCTTCAACTTTGGTCTTGCCTTGTCTTTTCAAGTTGAAGAATTTAATACAAGTGTGGTAGCTGATCTTGAGGCCAGTTCATTTTCAATGAAGGTGTTTGATAACATGATTGAAAACATTATGCTAAAAAGTATGGGAGCAAGGACATATCATCGTATTACTCCATTGGTGACTGGGAAACCTTGGGAACACCATCCATTATCCAGAACCTTGGGCAGGCACGCCATCATGAAATTGATGTACAATACTGGTGAACTTCTCTGAGCAACCAAATTTTGACATAGTTTTCCATAACCTTCATGACTGACAGTATCAAAAACCTTAATCACATCTTCAAATGTGGTATACAGACATTTCTTTTCTGTTCCTGGCATTTTTCCTGGAGCTGTTGGACAGCAGTTACTGTAGACTGCTCCTCAACTCTTTGTGAAGTCATGCTGACTTTCAGGGAGATGACCATCTACCAGGTTAAGTTTTAGCCTATTGAGAAGGACTCTGAAAAGAATCTTTTTTTTTTAGGTTTTTTGCAAGGCAAACGGGGTTAAGTGGCTTGCCCAAGGCCACACAGCTAGGTAATTATTAAATGTCTGAGACCAGATTTGAACCCAGGTACTCCTGACTCCAAGGCCAGTGCTTTATCCACTATGCCACCTAGCCGCCCTCTCTGAAAAGAATCTTACCAGAAATGACTCAAAGATAATTACCCCAGTGATTGTCACAGGATATTTAATTCCCTTTATCTTTATAGACATGGGCAGTGGAGGCATCCTTGAATTCTTGGGGAATAACCTCTTTATGCCATACAAACTGGAAAATTTCAATCAGTTTTTGGATGAGCAATGGACCTGCTCCCCCTCACCTTGTAGATCTCAGCTGGAATAGAATCAGCACTAGGTGTTTTGCCACTTGAAAGTAGCCTAATGGCATTCAAAATCTCTTCTTCAATTGTAACTTCAGTTTAAGAATGATTGATTGATTGATTTCAACTTGAGGTAAAAAGTCAGTGACTTCTGCATTGATTGATGATGGTCTGTTAAGAATATCATGGGGGGCCGAGGCAAGATGTCGACACGAAGGGATCGAATCTTGGGAGCTCTCTGATAAAAACTCATAAACTAAGGACTCTAACTGAACTTTCAAGAGACAGAACCCACAGAGGGACCCAGTGAGGCAGTTCTCCTACTCAAGGTAACCTGGAAAAGAGCAGAAAGGCTCTGCTTCCCGGGGCAGAGGGGCAGCCCACCTGAGGGGTGGCCCACCTGAGTGAAAGAACCTCAGCCTCCTGGAGGCAGCCCCAGGGTGCTGGGAGCCTCAGCTCACAGCAGCGGGGGAGTCTCCTGAGCTGCACCCCGGGGAGCACCGGAACAAAGTGGGGGAGCAACTGAGGACCTCTGCCAGAGCCACCACGTGGAGCCCAGCCCTCAGGGCACACAGGGAGCAGCTTTGTCTTTCTGCAGCCCAGACCCAGAAACAGAAGCAGGTGGAGCCAATAAGCAGGAGCCCCCAGGGCATGAGCCCATTGAGCAGAGGGAGGGGAGTGAAGAGAGACTGCAGAGCTCTGTCCTCTGCCCCTGGAACAGGACTCTGGGGCTCTGACCACATTCAGATCCTGATCCAAGTCTAGCCCCCCCCCCCCACCATAGAACAGCAGTGCCCCCTCCACCTCGGCCCCGTGGCAGAGGGGGGCGCTTATGGTCATTCACAGACCAGGAGGGAGGACAGAACCTCACACACACTGAGACCTTTGTGGGAGTGTCCCAGGAGCACAGAAAGCACCCCCAAAAATCAGGCTTAGGCTGGGAAAATGAACAAACAAAGAAACAAGAGGAAGACCATTGAGAAACATTTTGCAAATGAGCCCAAGAAGGATCAAAATACTCAGTCTGAAGATGAGGAAGCACAAGCTCCTACATCTAAAGACTCCAAGAAAAACAGAAATTGGGCTCAGGCTATGATAGAGCTCAGAAAAGACTTTGAAAATCAAATGAGGGAGTTAGAAGAAAAACTGGGAAAAGAAAGGAGAGAGATGCAGGAAAAACATGAAAATGAAGTCAGCAGCTTAGTCAAGGAAATCCAAAAAAAAATGCTGAAGAAAATATCATGCTAAAAAAACAGCTTAGGTCAAATGGATAAAACAATTCAAAAAGTTATTGAGGAGAAGAATGCTTTAAAAAGCAAAATTGGCCAGATGGAAAAAGAGATAAGAAAACTCTCTGAGGAGAATAAATCCTTCAGACAAAGAATAGAATTCAGGGAGATTGATGAATTTACCAGAAATCAGGAATCAATACTTCAAAACCAAAAAAATGAAAAATTAGAAGAAAATGTGAAATATCTCATTGAAAAAAACAACTGATATGGAAAACAGACTTAGGAAAGATAATTTGAAAATTATTGGAATACCTGAAAGTCATGATCAGGAAAAGAGCCTTGACATCATTTTCAAAGAATTACTACAGGAAAATTGCCCTGATATTCTAGAAGCAGAGGGCAAAATAGAAATGGAGAGAATCCACTGATCTCCCTGAGAAAGAGATCCCAAAAAACCAAACTCTAGGAATATTATAGCCAAGTTCCAGAATTCCCAAGTCAAAGAGAAAATATTACAAGCAGCCAGAAGGACACAGTTCAAATATCGTGGAGCTGCAGTCAGGATCACAGAGGACTTAGCAGTGGCTACATTGGAAGCTCGTAGGGCTTGGAATATAATATACTGGAAGGCAAAAGAGCTTAGAATGCAGCCAGGAATGAACTACCCAGCAAGGCTGAATGTCCTCTTCCAGGGAAAAAGATGGACTTTCAATGAACCAGGGGAATTTCAAAGGTTCCTTTTGGAATGGCCAGAGCTGAACAGAAGGTTTGATCTTCAGATTCAGGACTCAGGTGAAGCATGGAGATTGGAGGAGAGTGGGGGAAATATGAGGGACTTAATGAGGATGAACTGCATGTATAGAAAATGATACTGATAATATTGATATGAACCATCTCAGTTAATAGAGCAGGTAGAGGGAGCTTTTATAGTTGAAGCACAGGAGAAAGCTGAAGTCGAAGATAAAATATGGAGTAAAAATGGAATCAATAAGGAAAAAAAGGGAAATGGAATGGGAGAAAGAATAAGGAGAGAGGGAATAGTCCAAGCTATTTCACATAATAAGATTTTTTTTTATTACAAAGAGCTATTGCAATGAAATGGAAGGGGGGAGGCAAGGGGCAATGAGGGAACCTTTGCTCTCATCAGAGATGGCTAGGAGATGAAACAGCAAATATACTCAATGGGGTATAGACAACTGGAATAAGAAGGAGGGAGGAGCAGGGGGAAGGGGTGGGGATGTGAATAAAGGAGGAAAGGATGGACCATGGGGGGGACAGTGGTCAGATATAACACATTTTCTTTTTTTACTTCTTGCAAGGGGCTGGGATTGGAAGGCCTGTCCAGGACCATAAGGCCAGGTGGATGCTGGGCCTCAGGGGTGGTATGGGGGCTCAGGGCTTCTTGGCCCCAGGACCAGGGATCTGCCTGCTGTGCCACTCAGCGACCCTGCAGCAGAGTCAGAGCGAAAGGAGAGAGAAAATATAGTACATGGTAGTGGAGAAATAAGAAAAGATGGAGTTGCGATCAGCAATGGTAATGGTGGAAAAATATGTAAGTAATTTTGGTGATGGACTTATCATAAAGAATGTGATCCACTCACGACAGAGTTGATGGTGTTGGAACAAAGACTGAAACACATTTTTTGTTATTATTATTTGGGGGAGGGTGCAGAGCAAGTGGGGCTGGGTGGCCTGCCTGGGGCCACATAGCAGGGTGATCATTGGGTGTCTGGGGCCGGATTCGGACCCGGGTGCTCCTGGCTCAAGGGCCAATGCTCTGTCTGCCTCCCAGACACCACTACTATTATTACTGTTTTATTTTAGTTTGGGTCTTTTTTTTTCTTCTTTTTGGTTTTTTGCAGGGCAGTGGGGATCGGGTGGCTTGCATGTCACATGGCTGGGTGATTATTGGGTTTACAAGGCTGGATATGGACTCGGGTGCTCATGGCTCCAGGGCTGGTGCTTCGTCCATTGCACCACCTGGCCATACCTACAATTATTACTATTTTTTTTTAATTTTAATTTTTTTTCTCCCCCTTTACTTTTTTGCCCAAGCAAGTCTATCTATATTCATGGGGGGAGGGGCATTTTGTTTACTTGTAAACAAGTATGTTTTATTAATGTAAAGAAAAACATTTGTACAAAATGAGAATAAAAAAAATAAATTAAAAAAAAAAGAATACCATGGACATGTTCAGCCATCTCTCTAGGATCACATCCCTAATCAATGTGGATCAAACGGCACTGAGTATTTGAGATGTGTCATATGTCTTTGGCCCATAAATAGCCTTCAGGGCATCAAAAAAGCATTTTGATTTGTTATCATCCGTATAAAATTGAATTTCATCTGCCTTCTTACTGACCCAGAGTTCTTCATCTCTCTAAGCTTCATTTATATTTTACCTTTGATGGAATTAAATGCTGCCTTCTTAGAAATAGATGAACTATCCCTCTGATAAACCCTATGGAGTTCTCAGTTTTCATTTAGCAGCTTCTGTATTTCTCCATCATTTTCATTAAACCAGTCTTCGTGCCTGCAAGTGTTCTGGCCCAGTTGAGCAAAAGCAGTGCTGTACACTAGATCTCTGAAAGCTTCCCACTCTTTTTCTGCTCCACTGTTGCCAACTGTGTGTTGATTCAGTTTTTTCTTTAACTTAGCCACAAAGTGTTCCCACTCAGAGAGATGTCCTAATCTCTTGACATTAATTCCTCTCGTGTACATTTTGCCTTGGTGCCACCTCTTTGGATGAATGTGAATATTTAGCTTAGAAACAATGAATCTGTGATCAGTCCAGCATTCTGGACCATAGATTGCCTTTGTCACTCTGACATCCTGTCTGTCTCTTCTCCTTATGATCACATAGTCTAATAGATGCCAATATTTGCTAAGAGGGTACATCCAGGAAATTTTATTATGTTTAGGTAAACGGAAAACAGTGTTTGTGAGGAGAAGATAATGAGATGCACAAGTCTTCAGTAGTAGGTGACCATTACTGTTGTTGTTTCAAACTCTACTCCTCCCAAGTATTCCCTGCCATAATCTGAATCTAACATTAAAATCACCCAGAATTATAAACTTATCCTCTTTTGGTACATTGATGGTAAGGTTCTCCAGGTCTTCAAAAAACTTTTCTTTAACTTCATCAGTGTTTGTCATGGTGGGAGCATAGGCACTGATAATAGTAGCATGACATTTTCCTGGAAGTGGCAAACTCATTTTCATGAGTCTGTCATTTACTCCTTTTGTAAGGCATTCAAGAATGTCTACTATATTAGTTTTGATTGCAAAACCTAACACAACTTCATGGTTCCCTTTCACTGTGGTCACTCCAAAAAACGTGAATCAGTTCCGACTTCAGTAAGTTGACCTTCATTTGCCAGTCTTGTTTCACTCAGGGCTACTATTTAAATACTATATCTGCTGATTTCTCACACAACAAGAATCTTTCAGTTCTATTGGATTTTGTGTTGTCTATGAGTGTGTGCATGTTCCATGCATCCATAATGCTTGGAATCTTCTCTGAAGAAATTTTTGTAGATCTTTTTTGTCTTTACCACAGTGTGGGATTCCCTGCCTGCTGTGGTAATCAGGTCAGGCTGGATAAGCAGACAATTTTTAGGGCACTTTTTCTTGCCACTTCCTCACATCAGGAAGTAAGCAGTGTGATCGTTAGTTAAAAGGGCTGCTCAAATTTGAAATAATGCCCAAAGGGCAATAAAAATGTGCATAACCTTTGATACAGTAATACTCTGAAGAGATCATAAAAAATGGTAAAAATATCACCAATGGCAAAGAATTGGAAATTGAGTGAATGTCCAACAATTGGGAAATGCCTGAACAAACTGTGCTATCTGTAGGTTAAGGAACACTGTTTTTCTGTTGGAAATCAGGAGGGATGGGAATTCAGGGAAGCTGGAAATATTTGCATGAACTGATGCTGAGCGAGATGAGCAGAACCAGAAAAACATTGTATACCTTAATAGCATCAGGGCGGGTGGTGATCAACCTTAATGCACTTGTTCATTCCATCAGTGCAACAATCAGGCACAATTTTGGGGTATCTGTGATGGAGAATACTATCTGTATCCAGAGAAAGAATTGTGGAGTGTGAAAAAAGACCAAATATTAATACCTTTTAAAAAACAAAACCTGTTATCTCGTGTAATTTTGCTATCATTACACTTTTTTTTTCTCCTTAAGGATATGATTTCTCTCTCATCAAATTCAACTTAGATCAATGTATACCATGGAAACAATGTAAAGACTAACAGACTGCCTTCTGTAGGGGGTGGGGGAAGGGTAGTGACAGAGGAAAAATGTAAAATTAAAAAAGAAATAAATTAAATTTTAAAAAAGAAAAAGATAAAAAAAATAAATAAAAGGGCTGCTTAGTCACCCAGAGGACTGCCAGATTTCACTGCTGCTTTCAGTGCGAAAACAATACTACAATTTGGGCCACCTGTGCCTTCAGTTCCCATTTTAATCCCACCTGCTGCTTCATTACTTGCCTGTCATCACAAGGCCTTAAGAAATGGTTATGAGTGATATCTTTTGTTACATGTATAAATTTGAATCAAGTAAGGAGGAGCTGCATGAAGTCAACACTTTCAAAATCATCGTGATCCAGCATAGCAAGATAGAGTAAAAAAAAAACTTGTGATGTCTCTAGATGGATGACTTTGGTGTCTTTGATGTCTGACTAAGCTCTAAGCACTCCAAAGCACCTACTTCAGCTGACTTCATGGTCAATGGAAAGAATTGTTCTCCTACTCCTATTCTATGAGTGAAAAATTCCCATGCTTGGGGTAGATACCCCATGACTGACACTCTCTCTGTTACTGTCAAACCGGTTTAGCACATCAACTAAAATGGTTTACTGAGGTATGGCCACTGTGCACGCTACAGCTTCTTGGAGTCACAGGTGAGACTTAGGTGGCACCGGTGGAAATCAAATATAGAAAGCCCTGAAAAGGGCTCAGTAGACCTTACACCATGGTACTAGTCTTCCTTGAATATACTGTACACTCCATCTCTCTACCTAGGATAATCTGATTACTTAAAATTTCAGCAACATGCATATTAGAGATATTAGAGGAGAGAGTACTAAGACCATCACATTTGTCACTGCAGACATCATTGTAAAGAGGAGTTCTGTTAGGAAATGTTGTGTTTGGGAATACTGTAAATCTTTATCACCTGGTGCCCTTGAAAACCAGAACGTTGTTTTACTAAGTGCCATGGGAGTGGAAATGGATTGGAGACTGGGAGGGATATTTAGGCACTTGTATTTTGGTAAATAAATGGAGATCTTGGTGTACAAAGGGAGAATTTGTCTTCCTCGTCACCTGCCCCCTCAATGCTTGCCTGGGGAAAGATGAGGAAGTCCAGAAAGGGACACAACACAGTTCCAATTAAATGATGAGGTTGTAAGCAATATTTTGGGAATAGAGAACAGAGAAAGTAAAGTAAGCATAAAAAAAGTGAATGTAAACAAATATTGCGAAATGCCTATGAATGGGAGGAGATATTTTAAACAACTTGAAAGAATGATACCACAGTAGGTGTCATTATACTTAATAAATGTTTATTGAATGAAAAAATAAATAAAAGGGAGATTCAGGAATATTTGAAGGCAATAAGGAAAAAAAACCAGTAGATAAAGCCAGGTTGAAGTTTCAAGTAGAGGTTTTAAGACAGGAGAAAATAGGATCAAATACATATTTAAAGACACTGATCCTGCAAGGATGCATTTTCTGTTAGAGAAAAATTTGAAAAGAAGAATGGATGTGGGATGGTGTCAAGGAGTTTTGAAATTAAGGGAATGAAATAAAAGGGATCTTCCTTCAAATAGTCTTAATTTTGTAAATTTGATTAATCTCTTTTATACTTAGAAGAGATGAAATTCAATGGAGCAGAATATTACTAAGGAGAAGAATAACTGAAAGTAAATGAAAAAGAAAAAATATAAAGGATAGGAGAAGATACAGATCAGCACAGGTCAGATTCTTTCTTTTATTGATTGACATATTCTTGATTTTCCTTAACTCCAGTCATTCCATTTTTGCCCTACTCAAATAACCTATCTATTCTCCTATAATCATCTGCTCACTTCATCCTCCAACTCTTTGTTCCAAAACAAAGACCCTTCTAGAGAGATATTATCACATCACAAAAATTAATTCTTAAATCTCAACTTCATGTGTATTTTCAATGAGAACACTATGGGCAACAAATTTCTCTGCACCATTTTCTGACAGTAATGTTCTAGAATCTCTCTTTCTTCCCAGTTTCTAGGTGGAAATTCAATTAATTTGTTTTGTGAAACGTAGCATGGTGCAGAAGAGAGAATGGCATATATTGAGCTGGGAAAAGTTCATGTTGAAATCCCACCTCACATACTGACTAGCTCTATGATGATAGGCAAATCACAATCTCTTTGAGATTTAATGTTTTTATCTGTGAAAAAGGATAATAATAATAACATACATCATGATGGATTGTGTGAGCACCATGAGATGTTAAGAGTATATCAGTTGGGGGCAGCTAGGTGGCACAGTGTAGAGAACTGGCCAAGGAGTGAGGAGGATCTGAATTCAAATCTGACCTCAGACACTTAAAAATTACCTAGCTATGAGACCTAGGGCAAGTCACTTAACCCCATTGACTTGCAAAGACCAAGTCCCCCCCCCCCCCCCCCCCCCCCCCCCGTAGAGTATATCAGTGTTGGGATACAAATAAATTAACAATTCATTCTCTGACCTAATTACCATTTTAAGTATACAAAAAGATATAACAAAAAAGCAGTTTAATGTTTCATGTAATTAATACTCAAATAAAAACAATAAAAGAAGTAAAAGAAGTACACAAAGGTAGATTATGTTATATTACAGTAAGCAAAGCATATCCTTATGAACTGAAAGCAATCACATGACCACAGTAGTCAAAGTTGGAACATATGCAGCACCAAAGCTCATTCTACCTTTTCTAACTCTTTTTCCACTAGTACTTACATGCCTTCCAAAATGGGCGATAATATAACTCTTGAAATCTATGTTTCTATTTATTCATTGTGTCCCAGTTTCCTATTGGTTTCACTGTTCAGGGAAGACCAGCACACTCATAATATCTCAAGGGAATTTTAGCCATAACACAAAGTAGAAACAAATGACAGCTTGTCACACCTGGTTGTTTGGCACCTTTTCTCTTTAAGTCATATATTTGTTTCATGAAGTAATAAAAAATACCCAACAACAAGGGAATTAAAATGTGGTATTTCATTAAAGGTATAAGGAGTTTTAAGAAGTGAATAAATAAATATTCCAAGCATAGGTCTGTCAATTTTTTTAGTATATGAATGGAATGAACATTACTGTGAGTGCTTAGAAAATGTTGTGGCACATATGAATGTTAAAGAAAAAAAAGTAACGAATGTAAATTTATTATTTCCACATTTGGTGACTGCCCAGGCGCCTATTTTAGAAAGAACCCTGATTACAAGTGCCATTTTAACAATCAGTTCGCCCAACTCTACATAAATTTAGGGATCTGTTCTCCTGAACTGGTGCAAACTTGATGAATCCCACCACTGGAGTACATTTTAAAACTTAAAATTCTATTAAATGTGAACAGTCATTATTATTTCCTCTATTAAATATGAACAGTTATAATACTTCTTACCTTTAATATCTATAGAAAACATTCAGAATGATTATACTGAATTCCAGATATTGAATCTGTTTCTAATTGTGAATTTCAGAAGAGAAGAAAGCAATTTTTGTGCTACAATAATAATCTTACTATGGATTTAAAATATTATTTAAAAATCTCTACCATCTCAAGGAATTTTCTTTCTTTTTATTATATTTATTTTAATTTTTGTACAAATTATGTTTTATACATTATTAAAATATTCTTAAGAGTAAACAATACCCCATCCATCAAAAATATATACCCTCATGAGCAATAAAGGAAAGAGAAAAAATTAAAATTAAAATTAAAAAATAATGATAAAAGTGGGTAGTTAGGTGGTGCAGGGGACAGAGCACTGGCTCTGGTGTCAGGAGCAACCAAGCTCAAATCTGGCCCCAGACACCCAACAATCACACAGATGTGTGACCCTGGGAAAGCCACCCTAACCCCATTGTCCTGCAAAAACCAAATGATGATGATGATGATGATGATGATGATGATGATAATAGTGTTTCAGTCTGTGTTCCAACATCACCAGGTCTGTCATGGGTGGATCACATTCTTTATGATAAGTCCATCACAAAAGCCACTTCCATATTTTTCCACTGTTTCCATTGCTGATTGCAACTCCCTCCATTCATACTTCCCCACTACCATACATTATATTTTATCTCTCCTTTCACTCTGTCCCTCTTCTTAAATGTGCTATAAGGTATCTGAGTGGCACAGCAGACTGATCACTAGCACTGGGGCCAAGAGGCCCCAAGCCCACCTATCATCCCTAAGGCCCAGCAACCACCTGCCCCTGTGGTCCCGAAAAGGACATCCAATCCCAGCCCCTTGGAGGAAGTAAAAAATAAAATGTGTTATATCCTGACGACTTTCCCCCATGGTCCACCCTCTCCTCCATCACTCACATTCCCCAATTTCCCCTGTCCCCCTTCTCTCCTTCTGACTCTAGATGTCTATACCCCATTGAGTATATATGCTGTTTCCTATCCAAGTCACTTCTGCTGAGAGCAATGGAGCCCTCATTTCCCCCTCTCCTTCCCCCCTTAATATCATTGCAAAAAACTCATTGTAGGGGGCAGCTAGGTGCTGCAGTGGATAGAGCACCGGCCCTGGAGTCAGAAGTACCTGAGTTCAAATCCAGCCTCAGATACTTAATAATTACCTAGCTATGTGGCCATGGGCAAGCCACTTAACCCCATTGCCTAGCAAAAACTAAAAAAAAAATCATTGTAATAAAAAATCTTTTTATATGAAATATCTTAGCCTATTCAACCTCTCCTCTCTTTTATTCCCATTACATTTCCCTTTTAGCCAATGACTCCATTTTTATAATACATTATATCTTCAAATTCAGCTCTCTCCAGTGCTTCATCTAAAAAAGCTCCTTCTATCTGCTCTATTAAATGAGAAGTTTCTTATGAGTATTATCAGTATCATTTTTCTATGCAGGAATACATGCAGTTCATCATCATTAAGTCCCTCATATTTTACCCTTCTCCTCTACTCCCTATGCTTCACCTGAGTCCTGTATTTGAAGATCAAACTTTCTGTTCAGTTCTGGCCATTTTAACAGGAGCATTTGGTATTCTCCTAGTTCATTGAAAGTCCATCTTTTTCCCTGGAAGAGGACATTCAGTTTTGCTGGGTAGTTGCATTCCAAGCTCTTTTGCCTTCCAGAGTATTATATTTCAAGCCCTATGAGCCCTTAATGTAGTTGCTGCTAAGTCCCTTGTGATCCTGATTGCAATTCCATGATATTTGAACTGTGTCCTTCTGGCTGCTTGTAATATTTTCTCTTTGACTTGGGAGTTCTGGAACTTATAATATTCCGGGGGGGGGGGTTGGATCTCTTTTGGGGGGGAGATCAGTAGATTCTCGCAATTTCTATTTTGCCCTCTGCTTCTAGGATATCTGGGCAATTTTCCTGTAGGAATTCTTTAATATGATGTCAAGGGTCTTTTCCTGATCATGACTTTCAGGTATCCCAATTACTTTTAAATTTTCTTTCCTGAATTTGTTTTCCAAATCAGTTGTTTTTTTAATGAGTTGTTTCACATTTTCTTCTAATTTTTCATTCTTTTGGTTTTATTGTGTCTTGACTTCTTGTAAAGTCAGCAGATTCCTTTGCTCCATTCTGCATCTGAAGGATTTGTTTTCCTTAGAGAGCTTGCTTGTCTCTTTTTCCCATCTGGCCAGTTCTGCCTTTTAAACCATTCTTCTCCTCAATAACTTTTTGAACTGTTTTATCCATTTGACCTATGCTGGTGTTTTAACATATTTTTTCTTCAGCATTTTTTTGGATCTCCTTGACTTAAGCTGCTGACTTCTTTTTCATGTTTTTCCTGCATCTCTCTCATTTCTTTTCCCAATTTTTCTTCTATCTCCTTTACTTGTTTTTCAAAATCTTTTTTGAGCTCTGTCATAGCCTGACCCCAATTTCCATTTTTCTTGAAGTCTTTAGATGCAGGTGTTTGTACTTCCTCATTTTCATATTGAGTATTTTGATCCTTCTTGGGATCATAGACAATGTATTTCTCAATAATGTTCCTCTTTTTTCTGTTTACTCATTTTCCCATCCTGTGGCTGGTCTTGGGGTGCTTCCTGAACTTTTGAGTATTATTGGGAAACCTCCCCACAAGGATTTCAGTGTGTGAGGATCTTTCTTCCCTGGCCTGTGAATGACCACAAGCGGACCCCTCTATCATGGGGCTGAGGTGGGGGGGGGGCTGCTATGCTATGTGGGGCTTAGATTGTAATCCAGATCTGAATGTGGTCAGAGCCCCAGAGTCCTGTTCCAGATACTGAGGACAGACCTCGGAAGTCTCTTTCCACTTCCATACCTTTGGTCTGCTGAGCACTCAAGGTTCGGTTACCTGTGGGCTCCTGCTTACCCAGTTTGCCTGCTTCCATTTCCTGGATCTGGGCTGCAGTGGCCAACAGGGCTCACTGAGTGCCCTGAAGGCTGGGTTTCACACTCGCTCTGGCAGAGGTCCCCCTGCTGATCTTCCAAGTTGTGCCCAGTGCTCCCTGGGGTGTAGGAAACTGCCCCTGCTGCCCTGAGCAGTGGCTCCCAGGTACCCTGGGGCTGCCTCCAGGAGGCTGAAGTTCTTTCACTCTGGCACTGTAGAGTAGAGCCGTTTCACTATTTTCAAGGCTACCTTGATTTGGAGAACTGCTTCACTGGATCTTTCTGTGGGTTCTGTCTCTCAAAAGTTTAGTTAGAGTTGTTATTTTATGAGTTTTGAAATATGAGAGAGAGAGAGAGAGAGAGAGAGAGAGAGAGAGAGAGAGAGAGAACCTAAAAGAGGCTCTTCTCCTATCTCCATCTTGGCTCCACACCCAGCAATTTTCTTTCAAATTTTTTTTTACAAGGCAATGGAGTTAAGTGGCTTGCTCAAGGTCACACAGCTAGGTAATTATTAAGTGTCTGAGGTAAGATTTGACCTTAGGTCCTCCTGACTCCCAGGCTGGTGACCTATCTACTGCACCACCTAGCTTCCCTCTTTCAAGTTTTAATAGTTAATAGTAACTTTATTTTGCTTTATCTAGATGTTTATATATTTTCTTTACTATTTTAAGATTAGCTAAAGATATTTAAGATAAGTGGTAAGTTTGGAATCCTCTGGAATTGTTTTGAGAGAAATTATTATTGAATTTTCATTGTGAGCATTGACACCTTGAAAGCTAAAAATTAGAACCTAATTTATTTCATTGTTGGTTGAGTTCAAGAAAGGATGGAGAAAGTATTAATAAGGAGACAGATTAAACTTAAACAAATGTTGTGGGTGCTTTCCCCCACCCCCTAGAAAGCCTGTTAAACATTTATCAACAAATCCTTTCACTAAGCACACTGCACACTTACTATATGCAAATATTCTATAAATTTTTCTCCTCTTTACTTTCAGGGTCATTGAAGGAATGGTACAACACTTCTAATCCAAGTTTGAAGAAAAGAGAGACTGCTAAAACTGACATTAGACACCATAATTTTTTCCTCATCATAAATGAAAAGAAACTATATATTGGACTAAAAAAAGGGAGGAGAAACATGAAAAGTGTAAATTGGACTTTTGCCTCTTTTTGCATCTGCTTTGTTACTGAAATCAGTTTATTTTTGTTTGTTTTACTGTCTATCTGCTGAAAACCTATCTGAAGCCAAGGCAAATGCAAAACATGTGATTTTTAAATGGCTCAGACCAGGAAAGAGGAAGAACACTGGGGAACACTAACGGGTTCTGTGGTGAATTGTGTATAAGCACCACATCAAAAGGAAATTGAAGCTAAAATAAATAACGTTACACTGAAAGTTGAAAGAATATAGCAAATCCTAAAGCTGCTTGTGTACTAATTGAGAGTATTTTAATTGTTAAAAGATTTAGAGAAGTAAACAGTGTGGATGGGAACACTGTGCTGAAAGCTCAGGGCCCAGGCTGGTTTTCCTTTCTAGTGGCTTGGCAACAGTGGCAGGGCTGAGTTACGTTCTTGTTTAAGTAACAGAAGCAGAGCTGTTCAAAGGATTAATCAGCTGTCCGAACATGGGAGTCTATGATTGCTGATATATACAACATTCAGTCTCTAGGACAGAGATGTTCTAGTTGTTTTCTGATAGTGGAAATGATTTATTTAGGTTAAGGAAAAAATTGATGCCTATTTTTTCCTTTATGACATTATTAACCAAAGTAGATTCTTTGTCTAAAGGAGGTAGCATGATTTATTGGGAAGAAAAGTATGGAGTAAGATAATTTGGAATCAAATACTAGATTCTTTTTTTACTTACTAATTATATAAACTGGGGAAAATCATAAATTTCTGGACCTCAGGTTCTCACCTGTACAAAATAAAGTGGGGGTGAACTATTTGGAATCAGTTGGAATCACTTTCCCCAATTTCTCAGAAATGTTTGTTGAATCTGTCAGTTGACAGTTTAGATCACTCCAGAGTCAAAAGGATATTTAGCATTGACTTTCAATCTAGCATTGTTGTTATACAGATGACCTCTGAAATTCTTCTTTAAATTTCTTTCATTCATTCATTCATTCATTTTATTTATGTATTTTTATCTGTCTATCTGCTTATCTATCTATCTATCTATCTATCTATCACTATTTATCTATCCCATCCCTACTAATCTTCTCCATTCATTGACAAGGTAAACAATAGGATGTTGATAATATTGTGAAACTGCAAAACACATTTTCATATTATCCAAATTGAAAAAAGTAAAATAAAAAAGTAAAATGAGAAAGTCATACTTCAATTTACATTCAAGAGAATCTCAGTTATTTCTCTGAAGATGGATAGCATTTTTCATCATGAGATCTTTGGAATTGGCTTGGATCATTGTATTAATCAGAATAGCAAAGTCTTTCATAGTTGAACATTATTACAATATCACTCTTACTGTATAAAATAATGTTTTGCTTCTCTTCACTTCACTTTGCCTCAGTCTTGCCATGTTTTTTTCTGAAACCATTTCTGTACCTTGTCATTTCTCATAGTGCAATAATATTTTATCACCATCATATGCCAGAAATTGTTTAAGTAGTGCCCAATTCATAAGCAGTCTGTAAATTTCCAATTATTTGGCACCACAAAAAGTGTTGTATAAATATTTTTGTGAATATGGCTCTTTGGACATTGTTCTAATTTGCTTTCGAGAAATATTAAACCAGTTCACAACTTCACCAACAGTTCATTAGTGTCTCAAATTTCCTTCATCCCTTCCACCCTTTTTCATTTCTGATAGATCTGAAATGGTACCTGAGAATTATTGTAATTTTCATTTCTCTAATCAGTAGAAATTTAGAGTATTATTTCATATGATGATGGATAACTTTGCTTTCTTCTTCTGGGAACTACCTGTTCATATCACTTAATAACTTATCAGTGGAAGATTGGCTTTTATTTTTACATATGAAACTTAGTTCCCTGTATATTTGGGATAAAATGTCTTTTTTCAGAAAATTGTTGCATTTCTTAATATTACTTCATTGCTAATAATATTTTTTAGAAAAATATAGTTTCTATGACAATCTCTTAATTAGATGTATTTTTGATTTTATTTTGTTTGAGATCATGATTGCTACTCCTCACTATCTCACTTTATGAAGCCTAATAAATTTTGCTTCTTCTTATTTTATTTCTATGTGTGTCTTTTTTGTTTCAAGTGTATCTATTAAAAACAACATATTCTTGAATTATGGTGTCTAATCTCCTATCTACCTCTATATTATGGGTGAGTTCATCCTATTCACATTTACAATTACAGTCACTATGTAGTTCCCTTTATTCTATCTTCTTCTGTTTATCCTTCCCTTTTTTTACTGTCCCATCCAAAAAAAAATTTGTTTTGCTGTAGATTACTGACTACCTTAATCCCCTTTCCCCTCCTATTTTACTTTTTTTTTTGTTTTTGCAAGGCATTGGGGTTAAGTGACCTGAGCAAGGTGACACAGGTAGGTAATTATTGTGTCTGAGGTCAAATTTGAGCTCAGGTGCTCCTGACTCCAAGGTCAGTGCTCTATCCACTGCCACCTAGCTGCCATCTATTTTATATTTCTATACTCTACTTGCTATTGTATGTCTCTGTGTGTGTGTGTGTGTGTGTGTGTGTGTGTTTGTGTGTGTGTGTGTTGAAAATAAGGTTCAAGATTTTTACTCTACCACCTCCCATTTATGCTTTCATCATAAAATAATAAAATATTTTCTTTGAGCAACTTTTAAATATAATTTCGCCATCCTATCTCTCCCATCTTCTCTCAGTGCAACCCTATTTCTCATTCCTTCATTTATTTTTTATATTATTCCAACATAATCAACACACACCCTTGCCTTCTATGAAGACTTTTCTTAACCAACATAATAATGATAAAGTTCTTACAATATAGAAATATAAACAGTTTAATCTTATTGAGTCCTTTATGAATTTTTCTTTCTTGTTTACCCTGCTAATGGTTCTCTTAAGTCTTATGTTTGAATATCAAGTTTTCTACTCAGTTCCGCTCTTTTCATCAGAAATATTTGGAAATTCTCTATTTCATTAAATATCTATTTTTTTTTACCCTGGAGGACTATACTCAGTTTTGTTGGGAAGGTGATTCATAGATGTAACCCTAGGTCCTTTGGCTTCTGGAATATCATATTCTAAGCCTTTCCCTCCTTTTAACAGGAAAGCTGCTAAACTTTGAGTGATACCAGTTAGGACTCCAAAATAATGGAATGGTTTCTTCTTGACTGCATGGAATATTTTCTTCTTGTCATGAGATATCTAGAAATTGACTATCATATTCCTGGGCATTTTTATTCTGGAATTTCTTTTAGAAGAAGATTGGTAGATTCTTTCCATTTCTATTTTATTCTCTATCTAAAATTCCAGGGCAGTTTTCCTGCATATTTTTTTGAAATATGATGTCTAACTACTTTTTTTTAAAAAAATCATAATTTTCAGGTAGTTTAATAATTCTGCAATTATCTCTCCTAAAAATTTTTCCATGTCAGTGCTTTTAAAATGAGATATTTCAACTTTCCTTTTGATCTTTTTTCATTCTTTTAACTTTATTGTATTTTTCTTTATGTTTCATGGAAGAATTAGCTTCCCAGTATCCAACTGTAATTTTTAAGGAATTATTTTCTTCAGTTGATTTTTGTAGACTTATTTTTCCATTTGATCTTTAATGATTACTAAGGAATTCTTTTATTCAGTGACTTTTGGGCCAATATTTCAATTCTGATTTTTAAGGGGTTTTTTTCTTTAATGTTTAGTTCTGCCTCCACTTCCAAGCTGTTAATTTTCTTTTCTTTTTTTCATCATTTTCATTTCTTTTCCCAATTTTTGCTCTGCTACTCTTTTTTATTTTTAAATTTATTTAATTTTCATCTATATGCACATGTACAATTTTAAGTTGCAAAGTTTCCTTTCACCCTCCCTTCCCACTCCCCCCCCCAAAGTGGCAAACAGTCAAGTTAGCATTGTACATACATATTTTGATAGATAAATTTACAGATTAGTAATTTTTGGTATGAGGAATTAGAATTAAGGGAAAGAGATATATTAGAGATAATTTTATAAAGTGTTGATCAGATTCTGAAGGGGTGTGTGTGTGTGTGTGTGTGTGTGTGTGTGTGTGTGTGTGTGTATTTTATTTTGTTTTGCTTTTCTTCCTCTGGATGAGGATAACATTGTCCATAGTCAGTCTAATAGAGTTGTCCTAGCACTCTGGACTGCTGAGAGGAGCTGCATCCATCAAGGTGATCATCTCACAATGTGGTCGTTAATATGTACATTGTTCTCATGACTCAGCATCATATCCTGTAAGTGATTCCATGCTTCTCTAGAGCCTGACTATTTATGGTTTCTTATAGAACAATAGTATTCCATAGTATTCATGTACCATAACTTGTTTAACCATTCCCTAATTGATGAGTATCCCCTCAATTTCCAATTCTTTGCCACTACAAAAAGAGCTACTATGAATATTTTGGAACATTTTCCCATTTTCTATAATTTCTTCTGGATATAGACCTAGAATTGGAATTATTGGGTCGGAAGATATGATCAATTTTATTGCTCTTTTGGCATAGTTCCATATTGCTCTCTGGGATGGCTGGATCCATTCAGAACTCCATCAGCAATGCATCAATGTCCCAATCCTCCCACAACCACTCCAACAATAGTCATTTTCCTTTTTTTCAACTTGACCAATCTGATAGGTGTGAGACGATGCTTTATTACTCAGCAACTTTAACTCAGTGATTTTTGCCAGGCTTGGGCACTTTTTGAGGCCTTGGTTCATAGCTATTTTCATATTGTTCTCTTCCAAATTTATATCTTGGTCACTATAATATTTCTTTACCATCAGGTTCTTTTTTTTATTGTTCATTCATTTTTCCAATCTACTTAGTGATTTTAAATTTTATGTTAAAATTATTTTAGTTACTTGGGGGTGGATAGGCACTGTGCCAAACTTTTACTTTTTTATGCTGCAGTTTTCAGAACTAGTTCTGGGTTCCTGCAAGCTTTCTGTTTTTCCAAGGTTCTGTGATCCAGGGAAAGATGTAGTCATTGCTCTCTTGGTTTGTCTTCAGGCTTTACCCAGTAAGGTCTGTGCTCCTTTTCTGTTAAAAGCCATAGTTCTCCTTTATGTTTTAGAACTATGACCAGGTCCTCTGATCCGTTGTGACCAAACACAAATGCTACTCTCAACCCTGAAACTATACCTAAAAACTGTATCATTAATAGCATTGCCATTGAGTGCCAGTTCTAGCAAAAGGTTTCCCAAAGCTGCTGCTCCAGCTGTCACATTCATCTCTAAAGCCTGCTGCATGGAACTGCATTTTCTCCAGATTGGCCCCTACCCCAATATCACGGACCTCTTTTGTGCACTGCTCTCCCATGGATATCACATATTTCTGTTTCTGATCTCCTAAATTTTCTTGAGTTCAACAAATTTTTTCACTCTCATCTTTTATAGCCCTGTTACTCCAGAATTCAATTCAAAGAATTATTTTAAAGTTGTATGGAGGAGAATGTTGGGAGAATTCAGCTAGGTTCTTCACGCTGCCATTTTGACTCTGCTCCAGATGACCTCTAAAGTACTTTCTAGGTCTAAATATAGAGTTTTCCAAAAGTTTTACTTGCAACTTTAAGGTTTAGAACAACACTAAGATTTTTGGGATTCCCTGCATTGTCCTGCGATCCTGAGTTTCAAGTTTCATACGTTTACATTTATGGATATGACTAAGGCCTTCTCAGTTCTTTGATAAACAGAACTATATGATAGGACTAAGGTGAATCAACCTGAAAAAAATCTCTGGAAAGGGATAAATAAGTATAATCTGTACACTATCATCACTAGTGAACCTGATTAACAAAATGTCCATCTAGAAAACCTCTTTTCATTTATGGATCACAAATGCAGACAATGAAGGGAATTTGATGATCATCTAGAACAATGTTCTTATTTTTCAGATGAGAAACTGAGGCCCAGAGAAGTGATGTAACTTATCTGAAATCAAAAAAGTAATACATTACAAAACCAGGTCTGTGGAGTTAAATGCAATGACCTGTTCCCTAGACCACATTTTTCTAACCGGATCATGCAACAACCATTGTTATGAGGCAAGTTGTCACAGTAGATAAAACTGTTAGACCTAGACTCAGAAAGATTTGAATTCAAACTCACCTTCAGACAATCAGTTTTTTTGAAACCTTGCCAAATACCTACTGGGGGCATTTCATGAGTAAAATTAGATTTAGGTGTTTTTTGGTAATGTTATTTTTTCATATTTTAATTGAAATTTTATTTTATTTCTCTAATTACATGCAATGGTAATTTTTCAGCATTTTTTCATTTGCAAATTTATGAGTTCCACATTTTTCTACCACCCTCCTTTCCTCCCCCCCCCCCTCCGCCTTCCCCATAGAGATGAAGAGTCTGGTAAAAATTGTGCATGTACAATAATGTATGAAATATTTCCATATTAGTCATCTTGTGAAAGGGGGGTTAGAATAAAGGGGGAAAGGGGAAAAAACATGAGAAAGGAACAAGAAACATTAAAAAAAAGTTTTTAAAAAGTGAACACAATATGCATTCAAAATCCATGTTTTTTTTTTTCCTTTGGATGTGAATTACATTGCACATAGAAGTTCTCTCAGAGGTGTCCTTCATGTCTGACCTGCTGAGAGGAGCTACATCTAGCATAGCTGATCATCTCAGAATTTTGTTAATGTGTACAATTTTCTCTTTGTTCTATTTCCTTCACTCAACATCAGTTCATGTTATTTCCATGCTTTTGTAAAATATTACCACTCATGCTTTCTTTTTAAAATTTTATCAATTTTTTAGTATATAAATATTTTAGTTGTTTTCCAATACAAGCAATGGTAATTTCTAGCAAACATTTTTTATGAGGTTTTGAGTTTTACAATTCTTCTCTTTCCTTTTCTTCCCCCCCCCTTCCCCCACAACAGAAGGTAATCTGATATAGGATTTACATTTCTATCCATGATAAACATAGTTCAAAATTTAACATGTTGTGAGAGAAGAATCAGATCCAAAAGGAAAAAAAAAAGAAAACATTATTGACAGTAAAATTCCATATTACATAAGACAACTTTTAAAAAATTGAAGATAATAAGGTGTGTTCATCATTTAAACTCAACATTTTAAATCCACATTTTCTGGATGAGGATGGCATTCTCCATCACAAATCTCATAAAATTGTCCCTGCTTATTGTACTGATGGATTTAGCAAGTCCATCAAGGTTGATCATCACACCACATTGTTATTGTTGGTGTGCATAATGTTCTTCCAGTTCTGCTCAACTCACTCAGCATCAATTCATGCAAGTCTTCCCAGGCTTTTCTCTAATCCCATTCTTCATAATTTCTTATAGACCAACAGTGTTCCATTACATATCATAATTTTTTCAGCCATTCCCCAATTAACAGGTATCCTCTCAATTTCCAATTCTTTACTACTACAAAAAGAGTTTCTATAAATATTTTTGAACTTTGATACTCCTTCCATTTTTTATGATTTCTTTTGGATATAAACCTAGTATTGGTATTGGTAGGTCAAAGAGTATGATTGGTTTTATTGTTCTTTGTTCATGTTCCAGCTTGCTCTCCAGAATAGGCAAATCACCAACAGTACATTAATGTCTCAGTTTCCTCATATCCCCTCCAACATTGATCATTTTCCATTTTTGTCATCTTTGTCAATCTGATACGTGTACAGTGGTATCTCATAGTTGTTTTAATTTGTATTTTTCTAACCAATAATAATTGGAGTGTTTTTTCATATGACTATATATGGCTTTAATTTCTTCATCTGAAAACTGCCTATTCATATCCTTTAACTATTTATCAATTGGGGAATGACTTGTAGTTTTATTTGGCTCAGTTCTCTTTATATTTTAGAAATGATTCCTTTATCAGAAACACTAACTGTGAAAATTGTTTTCTAGCTTTCTGTTTTCTTTCTATTCTTGGATGGTTTTCTTAGTGCAAAATCTCTTTAATTTAATATAGTCAAAGTCATCCATTTTGCAAATTATAATGTTCTCTTTTTCTTGGTTGGTCATAAATTTCTCCCCTCTCCAAGATAGAATGTTTCTTGTTCTCTTTTTTGGTCTATGGTAATATAATTTATGTATAAATTCTGTATCTATACTGACCTTATTATGGTATAGGGTATGAGATATGGTTCTGTGTTTAGATTTTGCCAAAATATTTTGGCCAGTTTTCTCAGTAGTTTTTGTCAAATAGTGATTTCTTATTTCAGAAGCTAAGTCTTTGGGTTTGTTAAAAAATAGATTATTATAGTTATTTATTATTGTTTCTTTTGACCCTATTCTAATCCACTGATTCATTACTCTATTTCTTAATCACCATCAGGCAGTTTTGATAACTGCTGCTTTATAATATAGCTTTAGATTTGACATAGTTAAGTCACCTTCCTTTGCATTTTTTCATCAATTCCCTTGATAAACTTGATCTTTTGCTGTTCCAGATGAATTTTATTACTATTTTTTCTAGTTCTGCAAAATAGGTTTTTTGGCAGTTTGATTCTTATAGCTTGAAGAAGAAATTTAATTTGTGTAGATTTGTCATTATTATATTAGCTTGACCTAATCATGCGCAATTGCCATTTTTTCCAATGTTGTTTCGATCTGGATTTCTTGGTATGAAAAGCATTTTGTAATTGTTATTTTATCATTTCTGGGTTTGTCTTGGGAGGTAGATTCCCAAGTATTTTGTGTTATCTTGAACTTTATTTTTCATATATAGAAATACTGATGTTTTATGTGGGTTTATTTTATATCCCACTAATTTGAAGATGCTAACTGTTTCAAGTAGTTATTTTTAGTTAATTACCTAGAGTTCTCTAAGTATACCCATCATATCATCTGCAAGGAGTGAATTTTTTTGCTTCCTCATTGCCAGTTCTAATACCTTTGATTTCTTTTTTCACATTGCAGAAGCTGATATTTCTTTTATTATATTGAATATCAGTAGTGATAATGGATATCCCGTTTCATCCCTTCTCTTAATGGAAATGCTTGTAGTTTATCTCTATTACATATAATACTTGTTGATGGTTTTAGATAGTTATTGCTTATTATTTTAAGAAAATACCATTTATTCCTATACTCTTTAGTGTTTTTAATAGGAATGGATGTTGTATTTTGTCAAAGGCTTTTTCAGTATTTATTGAGATATACATATGATTTCTGTTAGTTTTGTTATTAACATGTTCAATTATGTTTATTGCTTACCTAATGCTGAATCATCCCTGCCTACCTGGTATAAATCCTACCCGATCGTGGTGTATTATACAAGCATTAATTTGCAAACTCTTTGCTACAATTTATTTGAAATTTTTGATTCAATGCTCATTAGTGATATTGGACTAATATTTTCTTTGTTTATTTTGACTTTATCTGATTTAGATCAGCAATATATTCAAGTCATAAAAAGGAAGTTGGCAGAATTCATTCTTCTATTTCTAAAAATAGTTTATATAGAATGGGAATTAATTGTTCCTTAAAAATTTGATAGAGTTCACTTGTAAATCTATCTGGAGCTGAAGATTTTTCCTTTATCTAAAATAGGATTATTTAAACATTTTATTTCCTCTTCTGTTAATTATGATAGCTTAAATTTTTGTAAACATGCATCCATTTCACTTAGATTGTCAAATTTATTGGCGTACATTTGGGCAAAATAGCTTCAAATTATCACTTTAATTTCTCATTCATGGTGAGTTCACTCTTTCATTTTTGTACTGATAATTTGGTTTTCTTCTTTTTTAAATCAGATTAAAGTTTTATCTATTTCACTGGTTTTTTCCTTTGCTTTATTTATTAGTTCAATAGCTTTCTTTCATTTTTTAAATTTCTCCTTTGATTTTCAGAATTTCTAATTTGCCATTTATTTGGGGAATTTTAATTTCTTCTTTTTCTAGCTTTTTTAGCTGCATAGTCAATTCATTGATATACTCCTTTATTTTACCCATTTAACTATGTAGATATATAATATCCTCTATAAACTACTTTGACTGTATCCCATAAATTTTGGCATAATGTCTTACTGTTATTGTCTTGGATGAAATTCTTGATTATTTTTTTGATCTGTTGTTTGATCCACTCATTCTTTAAATAGACTATTGAGCTTCCAAATACTGTTTTATCTTTCCATTTCCCTTTATTACATGTAATTTGTATTGCATTATAATCTGAAAAGGATGCATTTAATATTTCTACCTTTTTGAATTTCATTTATAAGGTTTTTAATGCCCATGTACATGGTCAATTTTGGTATAGTGTCATATACTGCAGAAAAATAGTATACTCCTTTCCATCTATCTATCTAGTTAATTTCTGTACATATATGTATGTGTATAATTATTTGATAATTTTATGAAATTAATTCCTTTATCTTATTCTGTCTAAATTATTTTTGTCTCCACTGTTTGCTTCTATCTCTAAGAGCAATCCAAGAATTAAATTTGAGAAAAACAAACAGTGCTGGTATTACTACAATCTAAAGATTGAAAATGCAATGCATTACTTTTATAAAGATATAGGAAAATAAAAAATCTCACCATTATAAACTCCAGTTTCATTACCTTAATATTTATGTTTGTTGTTATTATGACTCTATTATCTTTCTGTTGCACTTTTATACTCAATGTACTAAGGACTGTGGTATAAATGAATGATTTAATTATTTTAGTAATTGAATAAGAGTTTCCAGTACATTCATTTGTTGTAGGTGTACTGACAGCATATTTAGATAATGTTATCACAAGTTTTATTTTTCTTATCCGGGTCCCTTAATTTTGAAAGCTTTTCAATCTATATAGCTTGGAAGTTGTGAATATTTGTCATGATGACTACTATTAAAACTTTCTTAAATTTTTATTTTTTGTAATGTTATGCCAAGAAGGTGGTAATGGACAAAGGTTCTATTTATAATGATACTCTAGTTCCAGTATATTTTGTTAACCAAATTCTCAAATATATTTCAGATATGAAATGGAAATTTATCATCTGTTCATTATTAAAGGATAACAAGTTTCTAGCATTCATTTATTTCTTATTGCCTTTCCAGGTGTCCAGTAGATATGAATCTTTTGCCAACTATAGTAGCATATTGCATTTTTCTACCATTCCTTTGTATAATTTGCCTGATGTAAAAGTCTAAGTTCTAAAAGGAAAGATTTTCTATAATTTCTCATATTTATGATTTGCTCCAGTATCACTACAAAAATCTCCATTTCCTCGAAAAATCTATAATACTCATCATATATATATATATATATATATATATATATATATATATATATGTTCTTGATTGAGTTTATATGTATATTGCCAGTTTAGCACCTGTTTGTTACACTCATTCTCAAATATTTACAAGTGCTATCAGGCAATAAACTACTTTTAGCTACTTTTGACAAGTCCAGTAATATGTTTGTTATTGGCCTTTATAACTACTTAGTGTAGTAAAATTGATTTGTTCCAATTTTTAATCTCCTTTTCATGTGCTTTGAGAATAGTTTCTTCCAGTTTTTGTCAAGGGATAAATAAACTTTCTGTAGTCACTTTTGAGAGATGAGCCTTGGATTTTGTTAACATCTTGGGCAGGGAAAGCATACTTGGATACTTTCTAGATCCATTATTTTATGTTGTCAAATGTATATGTTAAGGGGAGGCTAGGTGGCACAGTGGATAAAGCACAGGCTCTGGAGTCAGGAGTACCCGGGTTCAAATCCGGTCTCAGACACTTTATAATTACCGAGCTGTGTGGCCTTGGGCAAGCCAGTTAACCCCATTTGCCTTGCAAAAAATCTAAAAAAAAAAGTATGTGTAAAGAATAACATTGTTGGAGCTGAGCCAAGATGGTGACAAGAGTAGATCGTGTTTTAGCCACTCATAAATCTTCAAAAACTAAGAACTCTAACTAAATTGTCGAGAGACAGAACCCACAGAGGGACCCAGTGAGGCAGTTCTCCTACTCAAGGTAATCTGTAAAAGAGCAGAAAGGCTCTGCTCCCTGGGTTTGGAGGGGCAGCCCACCAGAGGAGTGGCCAGCAAGAGCAAAAGAACTTCAGCCCCACAGAGGCAGTCCCAGGGTGCTGGGAGCCTGGGCTCACAGCAGTGGGGGAATTTCCTGACCTACGTCCCCGGGAGCACCAGACAAAAATCGGGGGAACAGCTGGGGGAATTCTGCCAGAGCGAGCACATGCAGCAGAGCAAGCATCATGGCCAAGGCAGTCCAGATCCAGGAAACAGAAACGGGCAGAGCTGGTAAGAAAGAGCCCCTAGTGAAGAGAGAGAGAGAGAGAGAGAGAGACTACAGAGCTCTGCCCCTGGAACAGTACTCTGGGACTCTGACCACATTCAGATCCTAATCGCAGTCTAGGCCTCCCCATAGAACAGCAGGTCCCCCCACACCTCAGCCCTGTGGCAGAGGGGGATGCATATGGTCATTCATAGACCAGGAGGGAGGACAGAGCATCACACACTGAGATCCTTGTGGGAGTGTCCCAAAAGCTCAGGAAGCACCCCCAAAACAGGCTTAGGCTGGGAAAATGAGCAAGCAAACGAAAAAGAGAAACACCAATGAGAGATATCTTGCATATGGGCCCAAGAAGGATCAAAACACGCATTCTGAAGATGAGGAAGCACAAGCTCCTGCATCTAAAGACTCCAAAAAGAAAAAAAAAACAGAAATTGGGCTCAGGCTATGACAGAGTTCAAAAAAGACTTTGAAAATCAGATGAGGGATTTAGAAGAAAAACCGGAAAAAAGAAATGAGAGAGATGCAGGAAAAACATGAAAATGAAGTCAGTAGCTTAGTCAAGGAAGTCCAAAAAAATGCTGAAAAAAATAGCATGCTAAAAACAAGTTTAGGTCAAATAGATAAAACAGTGCAAAAAGTAATTGAGGAGAAGAATGCTTTAAAAAGCAAAATTGGGCATATGGAAAAAGAGATAAGAAAACTCTCTGAGGAAAACAAATGCTTTAGACAAAGAACTCAGGGAAACTGATGAATTTATGAGAAATCAGGACTCAATACTTCAAAACCAAAAAAAGTGAAAAATTAGAAGAAAATGTGAAACATCTCATTGAAAAAACAACAATTATGGAAAACAGATTTAGGAAAGATAATTTAAAAATTATTTGAATATCTTAAAGTCATGATCAGGAAAAGAACCTTGACATCATTTTCAAAGAATTACTACAGGAAAATTGCCCTGATATCCTAGAAGCAGAGGGCAAAATAGAAATGGAAAGAATACACCAATCCTCCCAAGAAAAAGATCCCAAAAACCAACCCCTAGGAATATTATAACCAAGTTCCAGAACTCCGAAGTCAAAGAGAAAATATTACAAGCAGCCAGAACGACACAATTATAGTCTCGTGAAGGTGCAGTCAGGATTACACCAGACTTAGCAACTACATTAAAAGCTCATAGGGCTTGGAATATAATATACAGGAAGGCAAAAGAGCTTAGAATGCAACTGAAAATCTACCCAGAAAAACTGTATGTCCTCTTCCAGGGAAAATAATGGATTTTCAATGAACCAGGGTAATTTCAAATGTTCCTATTGGAATGGCCAGAGCTGAACAGAAGGTTTGATCTTCAAATACAGGACTCAGGTGAAGCAAAGAGATTGTAGGAGAGGGGAAAAATATGAGGGACTTGATGATAAACTGCATGTATTCCTGTATAGAAAAATGACATTGATAATACTCATATGAACCTTCTCAGTTAATACAGCAGGTAGAAGGAGCTTTTATAGTTGAAGCACAGGAGAAGGCTGAATTTGAAGATAAAATCTTGTGTAAAAATGGAGTCAATAGAATAAAAGGAAATATAATAGGAGAAAGAAAATGAGAGGTGGAATAGGCCAAGATATTTCATATAATAAGATTTTTCTTTATTACAATGAGCTATTGTAATGATATGGAAGGGGGGAAGGCAAGGGGGAATGAGGGAATCTTTGCTGTCATCAGAGGCAGCTAGGAGAGGAAACGGCATATATACTCAATGGGGTATAGGCATCTAGAGTAAGGAGGAGAAGGGGGGACAGGGGGAAGGGGTGGGGATGTGAATGAAGGAGGAGAGGATGGACCATGGGGGGAGAATGGTCAGATATAACACATTTTCTTTTTTTACTTCTTGCAAGGGGCTGGGATTGGTTGGCCTGTCCGGTACCATAGAGCCAGGTGAATGCTGGGCCTAAGGGGTGGTATGGGGGGCTCGGGGCCTCTTGGCCCCAGTGCCAGGGATCTGTCTGCTGCACCACTCAGCTACCCCACAGCAGAGTCAGAGTGAAAGGAGAGAGAAAATATAGTACATGGTAGTGGAGAAATACAAAAGGAGGGAGTTGTGATCAGCAATGGCAAAGGTGGAAAATATGGAAGTAACTTTTGTGATGGACTTACCATAAAGAATGTGATCCACCCACGACAGAGTTGTTGGTGTTGGAACAAAGACTGAAGCACATTTTTGTTATTATTATTTTGGGGGGGTAAGGCAAATGGGGCTGGGTGGCCTGCCTGGGGCCTCATAGCAGGGTGATCATTGGGTGTCTGAGGCTGGATTTGGACCCTGGTACTCCTGGGTCAAGGGCCAATGCTCTGTCCGCCACCCAGCCACCCCTATTATTATTACTATTTTATTTTATTTTGGGTCTTTTTTCTTTTTTTTTTTTTTTTGGTTTTTACAGGGCAGTAGGGTTGGGGAGACTTGCATGTCACACAGCTGGGTGATTTTTGGGTATATGGGGCCAGATATGGGCTTGGGTGCTCCTGACTCCAGGGCTGGTGCTCTGTCCATTGCACCACCTGGCTATACCTACAATTATTATTATTATTATGTTTTTTTATTTTAATTATTTTCTCTCCCCTTTACTTAATCGCTCAAGAGAGTCTATATTTTTGGGGGGGAGGGGTTACTTTGTTTACTCTTAAATAAGAATATTTTATTAATGTATAAAAAACATTTGTACAAAATGAGAATAAATAAATATTAAATATAAAAAAGAATAGCATTGTTTAGGTGCTAATTTTTCTGAATGTTTTCTTCCTATTTAGTTTTGACTTCAGGATGCTCTTCAGTCAATACCATATTAGACCGGTCAGCTTGGTAATATTGAAAAATTGATCATTGGTAATAGAGAACCACTTGAATATATTGAAAAAAGAGAGAATTAAAGGAACTGACCTGTAGTTTAAGACCATCATTTTGGCAGTTATGTGGAAGATGGATTGAAGAGGGAAATCCCTAGGTCAGGAGGACACAAAAGATAAACTACTATAATTTTCCAAGGAAGTAATGAAAAATGTCTGAACTAGAATAATGGTTGTGGAAAGGTAGGGGAAAATATCAGAGACTATAAAGAGTTAGAATTATCAAAATTAGGTAACTAGTTAGGTATATCAAGTGAGGGTGAGGAGACACCTCTGAGGTTTCAAACCTACATGTTTTGAAATCTTATTATCAGTAGAAACCAGGAAGTTAGGTTGAAGAATTGGGAGTGAGAAAGGAAAGAAACTGAATGTTTTTAATTATGTTGAGTTTGAGATGCCTATGGGAGATCTACTTTGAAACTACCAGTCGGAAGTTAATAATGTAAGTTTAGAGTTTAGGACAAAGTCTAAACGAGGAAAATGAGAAACCAGGAAAGCAAATATAGATCTGGGAGTTCTTCATATGGAGATGATAATTGATCCCATTGGATGTCACTTTACTATACCTCTAAATATCATTCTTTCATCTAGTTGGAGCTGGAAGGTATCTAAGAAGTCATGCAGTTCAACCCATCCATTTTACAGATGAAGAGTCTAAGATTTAGAAAACTGAAATGACTTACATACTCACAATAAGTGGGAAAGCCAGATCTTCTGACTCCTGATCCAGAGATAATATACTTATACACTTTGTTTTTTATTTTTTAAACCCCATCCTTACATGCAAGTTATTTAATTAAAATTTTAGTTCTGTTGAATTTTTCTCTCCCCAAATAAGACAATACGTCACACTTAAGATATTTATGATGTTTGTTGAGGGAATTTTTGCATAAATCTCAGTAACCTAAGAAACAGAAGAAAAAAAACAAAAGTTGTAATTTTTCTTTCATTTTCTACTGGTAATAATTTTTTTGTAATCAAAATGTTTTGCTTCAAGATTAATTGGAAGTGAGAACCTATTTATATGATAGCTCCATTCTTTAAAAATATCTTTTGTTTTGGCATTATCATAATTTCTAAATATATCTCTCCTTCCCTCTGAAGAAAAGCATCTTTTAAAACAAAAAAGCAGATCAACAAAATCAACCAAAATCAAATCAATTCAACAGTATATTCCATATTCATAATTCCCTGCTTCTATAAAGAAAGAACAAACATTTTTTTAACTCTTCTTCAGGGACAAGCTGGGTGACCACTGTCAGCATCATGCAGTATCTTTTATTTGAATTATTTTCCACATATTTTGTCACAATTTTCTTGTATATTAATTTTCTATTTTTATTTACTTCACTTCGAATCAATTCTTATAATGTTGACCACCTAATTAAACAAAATATTGATTCCACATATTTTGATGATAATAGCAACAATTGTGATAAAGGCATTTCTTTGGATTCCTATTTTTTTCTTTGGATTTTTGTAAAACAATGAGGTTAAATGACTAGCTCAGGGTCACAAAGCTAAGTAAGTGTTAAGTTGTGTTTAGACTGGATTCAGGTCTTCCTAAATCCAAGATCAATTCTCTATCCACTGCCTCATCTTGCTGCCCCTGGACTCCTATTTTCAAAGTACTTTCACATATATTATCTTCTTTGAGTCTTTTAATTTAATTAGCAGTCGATAAAGAAGTCATTATCATATAATTTTTTAAGTTATAGAAATTACAGATGATTTGCTTTATGTAAATTAAAATCAGGACTATAACCCATATCTCTTCATTACCAGTTCATTAGTAAGAATCAGCTCTTTATTGAAACCTTCCAAATATTCAGACTGTTCTATACTTCTCACTTTGAAAGGTCATCACAATAATTTAGCTTTGGTCTAACTTTTAGTTCTAGTGGTCTCATGCTTCTTTGGCTCCAAATGTGGGGCTGCAATGATTCCTCTTATTTTATAGCTGAACGGTTCCTTATATAACATCTGATTTTTCTATTCCATTGCATTCCATATTTTCAGGAAATAAAATATGCCTTTGGAGGGTAAATGACTTGTTCAAGATCATAGTTTATTCAGTTACTTGAAGGAGAGGGATATCAGAATGTTGACTGAAAGTAACTCCCTTTCTTTATGTTTATTTAACCATTCTATTTAAAATACTTAAATACTATATCCATGAAGATAAAATTATTATCCTTCTCCCAGATCCTATCAACAATGTAATTTTGTTACTCTTTCATGGAAAGAGTCAATGGTTCAAAGACAGGAGTGGTTTAAATGTATTATAAATTCTTTGTCCAAGCATTTCAATACAAGTGTAGTGTTATCAGAATGATGAATTAGTCCTCTCCATTCAAGGAATACTCAAGAAGTATAAATTGATTCATTAATATAAAAGAACACACACTTGATGTGTCTTCTCCCTATACTAATTCATGCCAGATTTCCTCAATGTAGTTGACCTTACATTCAACTGTGCCATTATAATGCAACTCATATCAAGTTGGAAAGGATGACATAACACGACTTAGTAACTGTGACTATCTTCTGAGGATCATCAAGTTCAGTTCACAGGGGACCCTAAGTAGATTGAGCATCAGTCTCAATATTTTACCAAGACTGCCAGTCAATCCCTAAGCAGTTGAGTTATGTATCAGTGGAGGAAGAATACATAATAATGAAATCATTAATCCTTATGCTGTACCTACAAAATCAAGATGATGTATTATTTCTTTAGTCATTAACTTCATTTTCTCTTTTTTACAATTTCAAATTATTTATGATTATTTATTGTATTTTATATATCTAAACTGGATGATAAGTTTGGATTTACTGTGACTGAGTTTTTTTCTTTAGTTCCTTGAGAATAGAGACTTCATTTGTTATCTTTATGATCCTAGTTCTTAGTAGAGGTTTTGGTACATATAACACCCGTTATAAATACTTACTGATTACTGATTGGAATTTGATTCTCCTTTCTCTGTCTCTCTCTCTTTCTCTACGTGTGTGTCTCTTCCCCTTTGCTCATTGTCTAACAGTTTCTCACTCTCTCAGTGTCATCTTTAGGATTGGAATCTATGATTTTTATCAGTGTTTAGAAGTTCCCATAGGGACAGAAAGGTTACTCAATGGATAGAGTGCTGACCCTGGAGTCAGGAGGACCTGAGTTCAAATATACCCTCAAACAAGTAATGACTACCTAGCTGTGTGACCTTGAGCCCATTGTCTTGCACAAACCAAATAAAAAAGAAGCTCCCAATGAGTAACACTTTCTGCTCCTAATAAACACCAGAACCTGCTTTGGTACTTAGGTTTTTAAAGAATTGACTGGTGACATTATAAAGTTAAATAATTTGATCAAGGTCAATCAATGAATATTTGTTCAATGTGAAGCTGAAATTAGCTTTCCCTGTCTCTGTAGCTGATGAATTTCTATCCACAAAGTCACAGCGAACTCTCATAATATCTCCTTCCACAATGTAGTTTGCCAAACAGTTCTATAACAATCACAGGAGAAGAGGAACACTATTATCATTAGATTCATTCCCTCAGCCTGGGCTAGCCCCATAGCAGTCGTGGTTTTGCAGCCTATTGGACCGAGAGGTTGACGGTGCCATGAAGGATGAAGCTTGTGAGATTTTTGATGAACTTGAGTCATGAAACTGTAACCATTGAATTGAAGAATGGAACACAAGTACATGGAACAATCACAGGTGTGGATGTCAGTATGAACACACATCTTAAAGCTGTGAAAATGACCCTCAAGAACAGAGAGCCTGTACAGTTGGAAACACCGAGTATACAAGGAAATAATATTCGGTACTTCATCCTCCCAGACAGCTTACCTCTGGATAATTTACTTGTGGATGTTGAACCAAAGGTAAAATCTAAGAAAAGGGAAGCTGTTGCAGGAAAAGGCTGAAGTCGAGGTAGAGGATGAGACTGTGGTCGTGGCAGAGGAAGGGGGGGGGGGCCCAGACGATAATTTCTTCCATGAGTACAGTTATGCAATTCTTCTAAAGTCAGGATATTTTTTGTACAGGTTTTGTTTATGATGTCGGTTTGGAAAGAGTTGTCTATTGAATATATCATCAATTGAGATTTCAATATTCTTAGATCTACTCATTAGTATTAGTATAGTAGTTTGAAATGTAAAAGATAAGCTACATAATGTAGTTTAAATTCAGACTTAACTCATGTTCTAACCATTTTTTTTCTAGCCTAAAAAATGATTTCATATATAAATATAGATGGAAAATTTTGAATCCCCCACTATAACTTTTCTTTCATTTGAGGTGAAATAATGAGTTATATTTAATCTATCCACAATTAAAAACCCTTTGAAATGCCCAAAATGGATTCTCTTTTTCCTAAATTTCACTCTACAATGAATAGTATTATAAGGGAGGTTCCAAGCTATAGGTATTTTATAAGTGAAAGTCATTTTTAAATTAAGAATTGCCTATGTTATAAGCAACATTATTTGTTACATGCTTTTTCTTCAATTTTTTAATAAAAGTTCTCAACAAAAAAAGAAATGTAAACTTCTTGAGGTTACAGATTTCTTCATTCTTTATATTTTCATAGCAGACTTAGGTGACTTAATAAATGATTGCTAATTAATTGTTTAATTGATCAAAATAAAAGAGCTTGGGCTGTAAAAGATTAAATGATTTGCTAGGATTGCTTTGATAGGAAGTCTTTGAGCTAGTACTTAGTATAGAATGCTGCACCCCACCACCTCCCACTCATGAAAGCTTCCCTCATGCTTCAATTCAGATAAAACTAAAACAATGTGAGAGGAGGAAGTCAAAGAATATTTGTGCTTACAAGCTCTTGATAAAAGAAAATGAATATTTTATCTCCATAATGAAAAAAACAAAACATTCCAGAATGAATTTTATGGTTATATGTATAATAGCTTGCCCAGTGCTTTATTGTTTTTCATTGAAAAGAAGATAGGTGTAGATTTTACGCTAGATCTCTGCACTAGTTCAACAGACTTCTCCATTCTCACTGTTTGAGACAGAGCTGTTCATAGGAGGTATACAGAACATGTTAACTGCCTGAAAAGAGTCCCTTACTTAACCCATATCCCTAGTCATTACCTCTTCCATTACTTCAGTATGTCAAAGATCTATACATTTTTAAGATGTAAGAAGTTCCTCTATTCAGGTAAGTAGAAATCTCTCTGGTTATAAAATCTTTAAGAGGTTATAAGACAGAAAAATGTCTCCCTGTGGCCAATCTTATTATAGTTGTTCCATGAAACTACTCTGATCCTTATATTCCTGGGCCTCTACTAAAACCTTAACTAGGAATTCCAGCACCTGGGCTAATGTCATAGGACATGTAGCAAGAATACAACTCCAACTTCATATTTTTTAAAGAAAAATTCAAGTAAATGGATAAAGAAGGAAAAATTCAAGGAAACAACATTAAGGTCAGGATGTTAAGGTTTGTGTTCTGAGGAACATAGAAAGACACAGAGACAACCTAGAGAATGCAATCACAGAGAGAGAAAACTATATCTTATACCTTCCTATTTTAACCAATTATTCTTGAAAACTCTGTACTAAGATCAATTATTTTTGTTTGATGCCATTAGAATGTTAGTTCTTTAATGATTGTCTTCCTCTACTGCCTTCTATTTTTTCCTTTACATGCCATTTATAATATTGGTTCCCTAAATATATACTCTTATTTGCTTGTATTTATTTACTCAGCACTTAAAACAGTAACTTCCGTAAATTCTAAGTATTTAATAAATGCTTTATCTAACTTCATTGTTGGCAGTTTTAAAAGATATTCCATCCTTCTTGAGCATCAAGAGGTCTAGAAAAAAATCTAAGCATTTCCCTCAAACCTGGTCTGAACGCATGAAAAGTTCTTACATTTTTCTTGCTTCCCTATGGAAAAAGAACAATATTTTCCTATTCTTTAAATTGTGTCATAGCCATATTGAATTGTGATTGGAGTGTACAGACCTTTCTGCATTACCATTTGATTATATAATATGAACCATATGAGACAATTTTAGTTTATTAGTTTTTTTGTTGCCAACATGGTTTTAGTACAGCTAATAAAATAAATAAAAATGCTCATCTTGTGTTCTTTCTTATAAATTACATTTACAATATAAAGAACAAGCATATACCAGTAAAGAGGCAATCTGGCATGGGAAGAATCATCATGCTTCAACTTACTTTAATTGAAACTACAAGAAGTATATTTATTAGTTTCCTAACAGTTTGATTGGCTCACCATCATATATCTTTATCTTTCCACTGGATGTCAAAAGTATTTACTTAGAAAGAAATGGTTAATAATAGACTACATAGTCTTGCTAGCAATGCCAAAACCAAGTTTCTAATGAAAATGCACTACCAAGGAAAGAGTGCAATTAAGGGAGGGGAAAAGAATGAAAAACACATGCCTTCTTGGTGCCCATGGTAAATTAACCATGGCCTCCATCATGATGAGCTACTGTAGAGCCATTATTGGAATTAGCTTTGCTCAGCTGCAGTTAGTCAAACCAAAAGGAAACACCAACTCTGAATAGCTATTAGTTAGGCATAATTTTAGCCTATTTTAGCATTTGGGTCTTCCTTCAAAAACTTGACCTTTTCTATGTATTTTGGTTCTGTATTATGTATCAGGAGACCTTGAGGTAGCATCAAAAAATCACTTTGGTTATAGAATCATAATGACTTTTACTCTATTTCCTACAATGTTCCTTTTATCTGGTAAAACCAAAAATACGCTGCCTCCCTATGAATTACAGAGATAATAGTCTCTTGATCTGATTCAGGACCTTGAAAAGTTTGGATTAATAGATTATTAAACTTCAAAGTCAAGAAATAATTTGCTTCTGTTGCCTGCTAAATATCACCTTACTTCTCTTTGTTTTGAGATTCCTCACAAATGTAAAAATTGCTAATATTTATATCGATCAATGAACAATAATTCTTTAAGAGCCTACTATTTTCTAAGAGCATTGAGAATACACTAAACACTGGGAATGCAAAGAAAAAGGGGGAAAGTGGCTCTATGCTGTAAAAGGAGTTTATAATCAGATTGAGGTGAAAGCATCATTCAATGATTAATCAATAAACATTTATTAAGCATCTGCTATGTTTCAGTAACTGTGTTAAGTGCATATGCAACAACTCAGCAAAATTATAGACATATGTATGTATATGAACTTACATATGTTTAGGTATTCACACATAAATATATTAAATTGGAGATAATCTCAGAGGTAAGACATTAGTTTTAAATAACACTAAAAAAATCCTTCTTGCAGAAAAGTCTGGAAATTGAAGGAAGTAAGAGAAGTCCCAGTGGTAGAGATGAGATAGATAATGGAGAGAATTATAAGCAGAGAGGGCAACCTATGAAGATATCTGAGTGTGGAGATGGATTATATTATATGAGAGCAAGGAAGTCAATGCAATAGGTTGAAGTGGGCAATAAAGGTATAAGAATAATAGAAAAGTAAAGAGCAGACCAGGTTCTGAAGAATTTGAACATCAAACAAATGATTTTATATTTAAAATATCACCTGGGGGAGGCTAGGTGGCGTAGTGGATAAAGCACCATCCCTGGAATCAGGAGGACCTGGGTTCAAATCCAGTCTCAGACACTTAATAATTACCTAGCTTTGTGGCCTTGGGCAAGCCACTTAACCCTGTTTGCCTTGCAAAGAAATAAATAAAATATCACCTGGAGATGATAGGAAACACTGGAATTTATCAAACAATAAGGTAATAATATCAGACTTTCCCTTAAGAAGACTCATTTGAGGACTGAGTGGAGAATGGACCTGAATGAAGGAAATCTTTGCACAAACATACAAGAAAAATATGAGAATTGATCTCATGCTATGGAAGAGCTCAAAAAAAGATTTTGAAAATCAAGTAAGGGAAGTAGAGGAAAAATTTGGAAAAGAAATGAGAATGGTGCAGGAAAATCATGAAAACTAACACAGAAGAAAAAATCATCCTAAAAACCAACTTAGTTCAAATGGGGAAAAGTAGTTTAAACTGTCAATGGAGAGAAGAATGCTTTAAAGAGTTGGCCAGATATAAAAGGAGATAAAGTTCTGTGAAGAAAATACTACCTTCAGATGTAGAATGGAGCTAAGGAAAACTGATGACTTTTGTGAGAAATCAAAAAAAAAACAATAAAATAAAAGCAAAAGAATGAAAAACTAGAAGAAAATGTGAACCATCTCAATGATAAACAACTTACTTGGAAAACAGGTACAGAAGAGATAATTTAAAAATTATTGGGCAACATGAAAGTCATAGTGAGGAAAAGAGCCTAGACTTCATTTTTCAAGAAATTTTCCAGGAAAATTTCCTTGATATTCTAGAAGCAGAGGGAAATATAGAAATTGAAGGAATCCACTGATCACCTCCTGAAATAAATTCCAAAATAAAACCCCTCAGGAATATTATAGTCAAATTCCAGACCTCCCAAGTCAAGGAAAAAATGTTTCTAGCAGCCAGAAGCAATTCAAATGTCATAGAACTATGATCAGGATTACATAGCATTTAGCAGTGTCTATAATTCAGGGCTCATAGGGAATGGAATATGATATTTCAGAAGGCAAACAAGCTTGGAGAATCAAATACCCAGGAAAACTGAGCATACTCTTTCAGGGGGCAAAAGATGGACATTCAATGAAATGGGGACTTTCAAACATTCCTGTTGAAATAACCAGACCTGACCAGAAACTTTGATCTTCAAGGACTCATGTGAAACATAGAGAGTGTGGACAGGAAGGGCAAAATATGAGGGATTTAATGATATTGAACAGCTTGCTTTCCTGCATGGGAAGATGATACTGAAAACTCAAATGAACCTTCTCATTTATTAAGTTAGTTAGAAGGAGCATGGATAGACAAAGCAGAGAAGGCAGCTGAATAAGAAGGTATATTTTAAAGATGGAGTTAATTGGTGAGAAAGGAATATACTGGGAGAAAGGGAAAGGGGAGGTGGAATGGGCTGACATTATACATAAAAGAGGCAAGAAAAAACTTTTGCAACTGATTAAAAAGGGTGAAGGTGAGGAGGGAAATAAGTGAACCTTCTTATCCAAAATGGCTCAGAGAAAAAAATAACATACATACTCAATAGTGTATAGAAATCTCTTACCCTAGAGGGAAAAATGAGGGGAAAGGGGAGGCCAGGGGTGGTTTAGATGATAAAAGAGAGAAAAGATCATTGGAGAGGACAGTAAGATTCAACACACTTTTAAATTTTTTTATTTATTTAAGACAATGCAGTTAAGTGACTTGTCCAAGGTCACACAGCTGAGTAATTATTAATTTTCTGAGACTGCATTTGAACTCAGTTCCTCCTGACTCCAGGGCCATTGCTCTATCCACTATGCCACCTAGCTGTGCCTTCAATACACTTTTGAGTAGGGAGAAAGTGAAAGGAGAGACAGAATATCATAAATAGGGTGGGGAGGAATAGGATGGAGAAAAATACAACCAGCAATAGCAACTGTGGGAAAAAAATTGAAGCAACTTTTCTGTTGGACTTAAAAGATAAATAATGAAATGCATCCCAAATATAGAACTGATAGTTCTGAGTACAGCTTAAAACACACTTTTTTTTCTTCTGTATTTTTCTTCAGGTTTCTCTATTTTTGTGGGGGGCAAGGGGGAATCATGTTTACTTTTACAACAAGACTATAGTGGAATCTGACTAAATAAATACATAAATAATTATTTTTTAAAATAGAAGGCACTGTGCGCTATGGACAAAGCAGAATAGATATACCTCAACCCCCGCCCCAAACTATATTTGTTAATTTAGAGAATCTACCCCAAATTTTCATATGGACTACTTCTCCCTGACCTATGATAAAGCATTCTGAGTTCCTATTGGTCTAATCAGCCAAAGTTAGAACACGAACTTGACTTTAACATAGTGCTGTCATTCTGGTCCTTTTTGAGAACAAAGAACAACCACCACCAAAGTGATAATGACCATGTACATTGGTCAGATGAGACATTTTCTTGCTGAAAGGAAAATAGTCTCCACATTCTAGTTAATAAGGATATCTGCAGTTTTTCTCAATAAATAAATTACTCAGAAGTAAGGTTACAATGGGTGAGTGGGAGAGAAGGGACACAAGAATATAAGAAATTTGACTCTTGTCAGAATAATATAATATAAAAGAAGAAATGGAGGAGATTACAATTCTACCATTTGGTAAAAAACCCCAAAAGATATAGTACTGTTTCTGAAAAGAGGAGGAAAGGTCCCTTTTAGATGAAGTAGCTATTTGTGTTTCAAGTACTGAAAAAGCTGTCATATGAGAAATCATACAGTAAGGATCAGGAAAAAGAAGAGGAACATAATAATAATAATAATGGCTAATGGGTATCCTTTTCTGGAATACTAGTCATTCTTGCTAAGGGTTTAATGGTCTTCTCACAGTACCTATCTGAAGCATAATAGGAAAAATCCCCAAATCAGAACTCACTTCTGGCTACCACATGAGTCAAAATGATACTACCTGAAGGAAGAAAGAAAGTATTGACAAAAATTTAAAACACTTGGGTAAGAAATAAAAAAAAGAACATGGGGGGCACAGGTTACATTTTCTTCATTATTATTCACCGAAGGTTAAGGTATGAAGATTTTTTTTAATGAAAAGGGAATGATTACATTAAACTGGTACCTTATGATGTAATTTGGATTTCTTGATCCTTCTTGACCACACTTTAAAATCTAGGAAATAACATACACCTTGCCTGGGATAGAGTACAACTGTAAAAAATGTATCTCCTTGTCAACTGACAAATCTAAACCCAAAGTATAGTACAGACAACCAGGAAAGCAAGATAAAAAAAGAACAATTTGGAAAATACTTGTAAGTCCAGCATAGAGGTATTTTAAAACAGTGATAGGGGACTTCATATGCAATCATTCAGAAGCTGATACTCTGCTCAAAGGCAAAGAAACTAATAAATTCTTGGATTTCTATAATGGTAAATTCATTCTTTAAAAGATAATGGAACCAATAAGAACACATTCTATTTTAGTTTTAGAACAATAGATAGATTTTTGAGATTGTCTAGTCCAATTCCTATCTACAGTCGAGGAAACCAAGGGTACAAGAGATGAAAAGACTTGTCCAAAGTCACAAAATAACAGAAAAGTAAGAATTTGAACTTAGGCTCTCTGAAGCCAAATCCAACTGGAAATCACAAGAATCTTGAAGGAAAATGAGCATTCCCTCCTGGAGACAGTAGAAGAAAGCCAAAGAGAATCTCACAGATACCACAGAACTTGTGAAAACAGATTTCAGAGGTTATCAGCTTAAGATTATATAGGAAATAAGGGATTGATATTCTATAAGGGAAGTTCATACACGGGGAATTCGCCAAGGATAAAATTCTTTAAAAAGATAAGAAAACATATGAGGAAGGAAATTTGTATCATTTAAAGAGGCTAATTTGATTGCATAGATAACTCACCAATAAATTTATATTTTTAAAGATATATACATAAGTTGGAGGGTAGATAACAGAGGATAAATATGAAAGTATGACATGGTCCCATGAAAATAGTGAAAGGTAAGTGAAAGTTCGGAACTGAGCAGAGATTAGGGGAAATAAATAGATTTAAATAATATAAATATTTTATATATATATGAATTAAATAAATGATTATATATTCTAAAATAATTTTGGTGCTGTATCAGTCTGCCAAGGATATACTTTAGAATTTCAGATAGAATAATAATAATAATAATAATAAAATTATTTGCAACAATTGCTGAATTTTAAGGGCAATAAGAAAAATAAGTAAGAAAGAAATAGGAATAGCATTTTCAGACCTTAATCTAAATTAGAATATAATTGTCAAAACTATTTCGTCCCATATTAAAAAAAAACTAAAAAGAGGTAGATCAGCAAATCCTAGATAACAATAAATCAGGAAACATTGAACCTCATAATTCAGTATTGGATAATCTGATTTAGTAAATTATACAGGGAAGATGAAAAAATTACTAGAAAAACTAGCAAGCAGTTTGACAGAAATACAGAAATAGTTTAATCCAACATGTTGTGCCTTATGCCACAATATACTTAAAGTGGATGTGACATGAATATTGAAAGTCACATAGTTTTTAAAAATTAGAAGAAATCAAGGTAATGAATCTTTTACATTTATAGCTGAGGGAGATTTCTGAAATTAAATGAGAGATACCATTCATCATATAGGATAGAGTAGATAGTATAGATCACATGAAATTAAAAATTTTTTGCAATAGCAAAATCAATACAACTATGAAAATAAAGGAAGCTATTACTTGGGGAAAGCTTTATAACAACTATCTCTTATAAAGGTTTGATACCCAAGATATATTATACACTAAAACAAATATAAAAGGATAAAGGCCATTCTTTAATGTACAGATGATAAAAGATTAGGAAAATACTGTTCTCAAAAGTCTAATTGCAAATTATTAGTCATATGAAAGAATACCCCAAATAACTAGTAATAGTATGTACAGAGCATTTCTGAGGTTTAACCTCAAACAAAGAAAAGGATAAAGATAAAAAGGATAAATTTCTAGAAGGAAAAGAGGTAGGCAATGTTAGGAAATGCAATAAGAACAATATAGCAGATTTTAAATTTAAAAGTTTTGGAGGGAGAAATTGAGTATCAGGGATATTTTTTTGTGTGTGAAGCAATGGGGTTAAGTGACTTGCCCAAGGTAACACTGCTAGGTAATTATTAAGTGTCTGGAGCTGAATTTGAACACAGGTCCTCCTGACTCCAGGGTTGGTATTCTATCCACTATAAAACCTATCTGCCCCACAAATTTAAAAAAGACAAGATGGAAGAAGCATATTCAGAAAATGATTTTCCTGAAAAATTCTGAGGATCTTAGTGTATTGCAAACACATTGTGTGTCAATATCGATATGTGACAGTAACAAAAATATTAATGTGTCATTGGGCTACATAAGATATATATTGCCTCCAGGGATAAAAGTGCAGTCCTTCTGTAGTCTGGTATTGTCAAACCACATCTGGACTATTGTTTTTAATTCTGGGTACTACAAGTTTAGAAAAAGATGTGAAGTTGAAATGTGGAACAAGAACCGTCATAATAGTTAACATTTATATAGCATTTTAAAGTTTCCAAAATATTTTCAGTACATTATCCAGGCCATCCAATAAGATTTTCCAAAGGAAACAACTAAGAATATGAGTCCATATCATAGGAAGATCATTTCAAAAAGCTTGAGATGTTTAGCCTGGAGAAGAAAAAGCTCAGAGGGTCTAATGATAGCTATTTTCAAGTACTTGAAGGATTGCCATGTGAAAAGATCATTAGACATGTTCTATCTGACTGCAAAGGGCAAAGCAGAGACAAAATAAACCTTGATGTCAGGGGGAAACACTTTCTGACAATGAGAGTGATCAACAAGTACAAATGGTTTCATTGGGAGTAGTCAGTTTCTTCTATTGGCACATAAATGGTCCAGTTGACAGTGCACAGGATATGAAATCAGGGAGACCCTAGTTCAAATTAAGCCTCAGATATTTACTAGCTATGTGATTCTGGGCATTTGACCTCTGCCTCTGCCTGATTCAATTTCTTCAACTATAAAATGAAGATTATAATAGTATCAACCTCTCAGGGTTGTTATGAGGATTAGATGAGATATTTATGAAATGCTTAACACAATTCTTGGGGTACAAGAGGCCCTTAATAAATGGTTATTTCCTTCCTTTGGAAACTTGAACAGAATCTGAACAATCACTTGTCAATATTGTTAGCATAGATTCCTTTGTGGGTAAGAGTTAGACATAATATCTATTAAAGTCTCTTCCACACCTGAAATTCTTTGATTCTGAGGAACAAAAGAACCTAACAGCTTTTCTTATACAAAATGATTTCTGGGAGAAATAATGATTTCTATAGAATAAATGAAAATTCTTTTAGGCATGACACTTTTGTCTCCAGCAGCAAACTCATTTCAATGAAAAAGTTACAATCCATTGGATCTGAATTAATTCATAGTGGGCACAAGAAAAATTTATAAGGATCATTTTTACCAATTTTTACAAAACAATAAAATCTTGTCTTTTTAAATTTTAATATGATTTAAGAATAAAGATTTAATTTGTTTATATTCTTCCATTCAAGCTTGATCATTTTCCATGTTCCATTCTAGGAGAACAGAAGTCAAATATGACATCATTCTTCTTTCCAACTCATGTAAAGTCCTAAGTCACACACCTTCTGATACTTTTAAAACCACATGGAAGCATTGATTTATTTCCCTACCCTAAGGCTAATTAATCCAGATAGCTTCTGTGTCAGTAAAATGATTACTTATTAGGATTTGGTATATTAGAAATACCTTTTAAAACAATTGCTTTTTAAATGCTTTTAAAACAAATTCAGTTTTGTTTTCTTTGGTGTAGATGGTAGGGTTAGGGGTGAGGAAGAATCAAGCATAAATATATGGAAGAGTACAAAAACTGCAAAAACAGTGTTTGATGTGTAAGCCATGCAATTAAATATGAAAGATTTTCTTTCTAATTGCAATAGTGGAATAGGTTTAATTCAAACTATTTTCCTCTATTTCTCCCAGGTTAAATGCATTAAATGCATTAAAAATGAGCTTGAGAATTTTCTTTAACCAACCCATGGCTAATCAGAGCCCAGTACTATGAAAACCTTGAAGACTTTCTAAAGACAGCAGATTTGGCATTATCTGGGTTACTCAGTAAGCTGATCTCTTCCCTATAACCCACCCCAGAGAATGAATGCCCTGGCACATTCTCTGTCTCTCAAGAAGTCAGGGTTAAGGTCATTCTTAGGGCATCGTGAGGAAATATGGAAGCAGCAGCTGTCTGCACCACACCTGGCCTGTGAAGAAACAGAAGGTTTCAGTTTCCATTCTTCAAATACCTTGTTCTCTACCCTTCACTAGAACATGTTCACCCCAGTCCACAATGACTACAAAAATAAAACCAGACTTTTGCTCACCATGGAGTTAGAAGATCAAATAGTGGAAGTTTCCCAAATGCTTTAAGAACATTAGATGAAAGGTAGGAGGGAAAGTCAAAGACTGATTATTTGACTGATGCTGATCCGGTTTCATTTATCGGGTTTTTTGTCAGAATTTAGTTCCAAGTGGCATTTGGAGTTTGTGACTTTTTTTCCTTATGAAAAATATGTTACCACAGAGTAATGGAGCAAAAGAATCTTAGAGCAGAAATGAATCTAAGCAAGCACAAGATTGCTTTATAGGTGAGCAGAACCTGAGAGCTCAACTAATAGAGAATTCTAGAATCACAACATTTGAGAGTTGATAAAGACCACTTTATAGTGGCAAGTGGACAACTGATCTCTGCATGTGTCCAAGGAGAGAAAACTCTTTGGATTCTTTGAGTTCATATCTGTGTATTGTACATAAAAGGAAACTGGGATCAAAAGAGGTTCACATAGGTAGAAAGTGACAGACCTGGGATTTGAACTCCTTCTTGTCTTGTGTGACTTTCAATTTCTTCATTTTACAGTTGAACAAGCTAAGAAATAGAGATATGATACTATTTGCCCACTATAAAATGTCCAAGTTGACTCTGCAGAAGCCAGTGGTTGCAGATGTTACCCATTTTCTTTCCCTTTGCTCCTTACTATTCAATTTCCTTTTTTTCCTTTGGTCAGAATTAAAAGGTTAACTTTCAATGCTGCTCCTATCTGAAAGGAAATATGTGGATAGAAATGTCCCTACTCACTATGAAACTCTTATGCTGAGGATATGGTGGGAGAAACTTCTCATCTTTGAAACTGGTCAGGCAGGAAGGATGTGGCATTTCTAGAATTATATAATATCCAAGTTGGATTGGACCTTGATAGCCATCTTCTCCACTCTAAAAGCAATCCAACTATAATATATCCACTGGGTCTATTTCTTTCCGTAAATTTAGTCCTAATTTCCCAGGTGAATTCTTCTTAGATAATTCTCTTCTCCATTGCCAAGAGTCACTATCTGCATAGTTGTCTCCTACTAGGTGAATAGTACCACTCTATGTTCTCAAAGGCATTGAGAGAATGGAAGAATGGATCCTGAATACTCTCACTTCCTAGAGTTTCAAAAGAAAAAAAAAATGCAAAACCCTCTCAACAGTTGGTTTCTTTTTTCATAGTTGTCTCTCCTTGAGATTGCTAAGAGGTCACATTTCATAAAACTCCCTTGCTTTGACTTTCTCTAGAGTTGTTAAACTAGATTTTAAAGACACCTAGTCTATAGCCAATTCCTGGCCTAAAAATAGATTTACAAACCTCTAATTCCATGATCTTTGTTTTAAAGGATCTATTATAAAATGTACAAGTCCCCAGGTAATTATAACAAAGGGAGAAAATGCAATTCTTACAAGAGAAGTATAAAGGTATTTGGGAATTAGGAGGAGGAGGAGGAGGAGGAGGAGAGAAAGATAGGGTCAGCTAGAACTTGGGTTTCACTGACCTAGCTTTAGGGAGTTATTATTCAGCAAGTAAGTGCAAGGAACTATAAGCAACCTAGAAAATCCATACTTCTCATAAAAGAATAGCCTTGTTGCAAGGCTCATTTAATCTCATAGTTTAATTAGGAAACTAGAAAAATATAAAGAATGAACTATTTTATGCTTCATTTGATTAAAGAATAAAACAGGAAACAATAAACACATTTTTAGTATATGAAACAGCTATTTATGGCAAATGGTTAAATCAGAAATGATTTCAGAGAAAAGCAAAGAGCCTTGTGATTCCTTTATCTCTAATTTCCAACAATTTCCTGTGTTCAGTGTGTCTACAGAGAATCATGAGAAGAGCTTAGAGTAGACTGCCACTCATAACCTGCTGAGTCACAAGGATTATATTACTGGGGGGAAAAATACAGAGACCTTCTGACCTAGGCAAAAAAGCTTGAAGAATGCTTTGTCTCTGTCTTGTTATTCTTCTGCACCTCTCCTTGTCTTTAAATATGATTTAGTGGACTCCTGAGAAAGTCAGGTATAAGGATTTAGGGTCTAATATGTAAGTAACAGCTGTTGGTCTGGCTTTTATAGTAACACAAGATGACAGTTAATTAAATGGCTCAGTCATTAGTTCTACTATGTCTTTAAAACACACTTATGAAGTTACTTTGAGTTGTGAGAAGATGAGCATTGATGCTCAGCAAGTAAATTTGACAAGATGAATGAGACACACAGCAGGTGCATTTGTTTTCAGCCCTTTGTGCCTGTTCCCCAGGTTTCCCTGACCCATTATTCAGTCATCTCCCCTTCACTCACACCTGCTATCACTGACAGGGATTGATGCCAAAACAAAATTCCTATAGATCAACAACCTTCACACCTCTACTTCTTCTCTTCCCAGTAGAAATCCTATTTATGGCTAAATTCCTACCTAGCGAATCATTTGATCCCACTTTCTTAAATTTAAAGACATGCATTTTTATTTTTAAAATGCAGATTCCATGAATGACATTGAGATCTCACTCCCCTGGGCAAATGGCAAAAAAATGTATATTTTAGAATAATACATTTTGAAAGGAGTATTTTTTTATTAAATTGATAAGCTTTTTCAGTTTTTCATAATAAATATGAAGATTAAATACATCAGAATGCTTCTGATTTGTCACTTTGAAGTAAAGAAAAAATATTGTGGCAGAAGTAAATTTGCTTTTCTTTCTTTAATTACTTTAGAATTGTATTTTTTGATAATAGTTGTGATTAAACTTCTATAGTACTTTAAAGTTTATTTTTCTCACATCATCCCTATAAGACAAAAAGTGCAAGTATTCATATAACTTATATTCCCATAAATGAAGTGATTTTCTCAGGAGAATCTAACCAATTTTATATTTGTTTATCTAGAACATAGTGATTCTAACCACTGGAATCTTCTTACATCATTGTCCCCCCTACACACTTCAAGCCAGTGACACTGGTATTCTTACTGCTTCTTCCGCAAGATACTCCATTTCCAACCATGGACATTTTCTCAAGCACTTTTCCATACATAGAGTGCTCTCCCTCCTCATCAAAATCTCCTGGCTTCCTTAAAGTTTCTGGAAAAATGCCATCTTCTATAGGAAGCCTTTTCCATTACCCTTTAATTCTGGAGATTATTTCCAATTTATCCTATATAGCTTATTTGTACATAGTTGTTTGCATATCGCTTCTCCAATTTGATTGCGATAGGTCTTGGAGCAATAGCTCTCTTTTACCTTTCTTTGAATCCTTAGCACAGTGCCTGCTACATAATGGGCACTTAATAAATATTTACTGGGTGACCAACATTATCAGAAGTGGGATTCTAAAAATAGCTTTTCATGACTCAGATTACATATTACTTAAATTATTTTACTAAGAATGAAAGCAGCTGGAGGACAGGGAGCTTTCCGAAATTTAATTTTTAAAAGGTTGGTAAAAGACTATAGAGTTATCTTATTTTTTTGTTGTGAAATGATTCAAGCATTGATTTTTAAGATACCTCAAAGAGAGGAAGATTCCAAATGAAAAAAGGTTACAGTCAGCGCTATTATCAACTGGTGATAATAATGGCAACTACCAATTCACAGGCTTACATTTTTGACTTTTTAAAAAATCATATATACCAGTATTGAATGTATCCATAACAAACATATGAGAAGTAAACAGGCAGATAATTTTGCACAGTCAATTGCTATTTTACAATGACACAAAAATAATTAAAAAGAATACAAAATATAAAGTACTGCTGTATTTATTGGATGTTAACCAGTAGGTGGAAGAGAATGCAGCCTTAAAAACTATTCTCAACTACAGTATTTTCTATGCATTTATTAAGATCATATGAGATAGGCTCCATCCAGACAGTCATATTCAATGATCTCTTGATTATAAATATGTCAGGAAGCATATAGAGGGGAAATGAATGCTCAATAAAGGTGCTTGCAAGCTTGTGGATGGTGTCTTTGACAAACACAAAATAGAAAAAGGGCTTCATAATATTTTGGGAGGTTCTCCAGATACTCCAAATTAGAAATGATATTTTACCAATTCTTAGAACACTAAAAATCTGTAGAGCTCTTTAGTGAAATCCAGAATAACTGAAAAGTATTTGACTTAGTAAATCAAACTAGGAATAAAAGTAGCAAGAATGACTTTTGCACAGATCTTTACTTGAAGTTGAATAGGCAGTCAATTAAGTTAGTTTATCAGCACATATTTTGTTAACCACAACAGATGCACAATTATCTGAGTCCAGAATTAAAGAGGAAGAGATTAGTCTGGGATAAATTAGAGAAACTCTTTAAGGCTATCTACTAATCATAACAAATTTCTGTCTGCTGCAAAAATCTCTTTTTAGAATCACTATTTTCTCTTTCCTGCTATTGACTGAATATCATGGAATATTACTATCCTAGACAAAATAATATTGTAGATGAAATAAAGAGCAACTACAAAATGGATAGAAGTGATTAGCAGGATGCAACATGTTACCAATGATGAGCAGTGCATGCAAAGTGATAGAAGATATTGCCAAGAACATGTATGTCTAGGATGGTAGGTTAGTATTGAAGGAAAAATGGATAACAGATTGAGATTCATTGCCCAAATTTTTTTAAAAGTATTCAAGAACTATTAGAAAAATAATTTGAAGATAAACCCCAGGATCCTAAAGGAACTAAGGGATACTTCTTTAGAAAGGATTATAGAAAGACCCAGGATTAGCACAGAATGAAAAGGTTTAGATTGCTGAGGAGGGAAGAGTAGCGTTGTGCTAACAGATCATATATACAGTCCTATATTTGAATTTAGAATTTTTAGAATTTCTTTTAGAATTTAGAATTTTTCACAATCTGATCACCAGATACTTTTTCCATTTTATTACTCATAAATCTTCTTTACATGCTCTACATTTTCTATCTCTTATCTCTAAATTTTTGTGGAGACTATGCATTGATGCCTACAGTGTATTTCTCTTCACTTTCATCTCATAGCCTACTAATATCACTTTGAAGTCCAACTCAAATGCTTCATTTATATAACTCCTATTGTCTCTCCACAACTATAAATGCCCTTCTGAAATCATTATATGATTAATTTGTACATATATTATTTTTACATAAGGTTATATGTTAAGGTTTTGGGGGAAGAAACCATTTTCATGTTCTCAAATCATAGCATAGTGCCTGATAAATGACTGATATTTATAAATACTTTATGATTCTTTGAAAGAATGATTGATTAAGATTCTTAAATCAGTCAAACCAGAAGAAAGATATATTTTAATCTTTGTCTTCATATAAGACTTCTTTGCACATAAATATGTCAATAAATATTTGCAATAAATATATGTCAAGACCTATGAATTTTAGCACCACAGTATATTTCCTAATTTTTTTCTTCTCTTTTATTACTGAACTATCTTGTAATCTTCAGGATAAACTCCAATCATGGTCTCCAAAATGGTCTTCCTTACCCTAGTCTTCCGTTAAAGACTCAGCTCAGGCTACACTATAATGGTGATTGATGATAATGATCATAATATTAATAATAACAAGCACTCTAGTTTACAAAACCCTTGAAAAAGATTATCTCAGGAATTATTTCACCCTGAGTAAGTGCTACTATTGGCTCCATTTTACAGATGAGGAAACTGAGGGAGATGGACTTTAAATTAATTGTCCAGGATAAATAGTTAATAGTAAGTGTCTGAGAACAAATTTGAACTAAGGTCTTCCTGGCTCTAGGTTTAGCCCTCTTGATGCATCATCTTGCTGCCCTCTAAAAATCTTTTGATGATGTCCCAGCGATTAGAGGGTTTTTTTTTTATTTTCACTTTTCATAATGCATATGTGTTTACATAAGGTAATTCCCCTTACAACAAAAGTAATAGATATTCCTTGAGACAATGGTAATGTTTGATATTTATGTTCTTGTAATATAGGGATTGTTTCTATATCCCAACCACCTGGAGAATGATTGGTGCATGATAGTCACTTAATATTGAATTGAATTGAATTTTTGATCTTGGTTATAAAAGAAAGTGATACTAAGTTCCATCACTGACTTTCCAGTTCAAACCATACCATATTAAATAAGCTGTCTTTTTGATCAAGTTATTCAACTGGAGTACATGATGTGACTCTCCTGATGGGATCTCTGTGGTTGTATCATCATTTCTAAGATGTTACAGTTAGTAATTTGAACCGGATGATCTCTAATGTCCCCTCCAAATCCTAGATTCTATGATTAATTTAATTATCTATCACAAAGAAGCATAGATTTAGAGCTAGAAGGGATCTTAGAGGCCATCAGGTCCATCCATCTTATTTACAGATAAGGATACTAAGTCTCAGAGAAGTTAAGTGATTTTCCCAGGGCTATAAAATAGTGGCAGAATTAAAATTCAAGTCTTCATTACTTCAAGTCTTGTGTTTGATGCCTTGTATTACCCAGCAGCCTCCAATTAATCTTCTATAGTTGCATATTAAGATTTCTTGATAAATGGTATTTCTTATGGCAGTTATATCTACTTCAACTGTCATTTTCTTCTATGGAACAGTCCCTTCAAAACGTTTGACAGTCTGACAATTGTGTTTCAGGCCCCATAACTATTAATAATCCATTTTTGTAAAATTCTCAATCTCCACAGGTATCCGACTTGAAGACTCCAGAGCTTGGTTCCTCTGGAAACTAATAGTAAATCCCCTCCCCCAATTCTTTTCTGCTTTGTAGGGTTAGAAAGAGAAGTGATGTGTTTAAGGGAATATTAGTATAAACCTGAATAGTTAGAAAGGAGTTCAGTTCTGTAGACAACAACAATAATAATAATTAAAGCTGGCTTCTTCAGTGTTTGGAATTCCAACTGGGACAGACTCAAAGCTTTGGTTTATCATCACAAAAGAGCCACAGAGCCCTCAAGAGCCCTTTCTGGGATTCCAAAGAAAATTGACCAAGGCAAAAACTTCAAGGTTTTTTTTTTTTTATTAAAAACAAATAAAGGCAAACACAAACACATTCCAATACAGAAGCACATCTGAAGAGCCACAAATCCACAAGGTTCCCAGACCCTGGCTGGTTCAACATGCCCCATAAAGACACCAGGCATCAGGCCAGGATGGATCAGCTCTCCAAAAGAACCAAAACAAATAAGAGATATTTCTTCAGACTTTACCTTATCTTAATATTCACCTTCCTAGAATTCCCTAATTTGTTTAACACTTTTTAAAAATTTTATGAATACTGTATTACTAATTTTGAAGTTATTATTTTTTTTATTTCTCTTATATATTGAATGAGTAAATCCTATGTTATGTTCTTACCCACATACTTGAAAACAGGTTGGTTTAAAGATATAAAATCCTACTAATCAGCAGGGTTTATCTTGAAGGAAATGTGATGGAAAGGCATCTAGAATTATCAGTCATACTCATATGAATGGATTATGCTGATCTGTTTGACCTAAAGTAATAACATATAAGTGGATAAAGACATAATTTCACATTTATGAATTTAATTTCCTAAAATGAATACCATTAGGAAAAAGATGACCTATTTTAGTTGGAAAGTTTTGTTTTTCCCATCTTACAATCATCTATGAACAGAATGTGCCCTTTGTATATTCTTTGCACTTTGTCTCCCTGGCATAGTATTGGGTATGGTAGGAAGTACTGTCAGCTACTCAGCTTTTTGCCACTTCCAAGTGCCACTGCCACTTGAGCAACCATATAAGCAGTCTGTCATTAATCAACCGCCACAACCTGAGCAGCCCAGACAATGAAACGAAAAAGGGCAGGAAATGGGCAATAGTAAGGTAGAGTTGTCAATCATAGAATTTCCAGCAGGAAAAAATACTAGACATTGGCTCCAATCCTTTCACTTTAAAAAGGGGGTAAACTGAGGCGCAAGGATTTGATAAGTTTTATTCAAAGACACAAAGAAAATAAATAGCAGAACCAGGTCTCCTTATCTTAAAACCACAACCTTTTTCTGCAACACCATGCTGCCTCCTCAATGATCTGATTGAAGCCCATTTCTCATCAGCTTTCCCCTTCCTGCTCCACCCTCAAGTAGCTTAGTCTAGTAGAAGAAGGCTATTAAAAGCAAAGGAACATTTTATAATACTGAAAATCTTACTTAAACCTTTTCCAAACTTCCTGGAAGAGATAAATGCAGAGGCACAACTTTATGTCATTCTCCCTTTTCAAAGAAAAGAGATGAGTGATATATGAAGTCAAATTATTTTTTTAGGTTTTTGCAAGGCAAATGGGGTTAAGTGGCTTGCCCAAGGCCATATAGCTAGGTAATTATTAAGTGTCTGAGACTGGATTTGAACTCAGGTACTCCTGACTCCAGGGCCGGTTCTCTAGTCATTGTGCCACCTAGCTGCTCCCAAATTATTTTCAATTAAGAACTATTAAGTGTTAAATTGTATAAAATACTTAACTTGTTCTAAAGGGGGGCTACAATCGAGTCGAGAGAAGATACATCCTGATGTGTACTTTAATTATCATAAAAGTAAGTGATTACTTAATTGCCATTAAAGCATAAGAAACCAGAGAAGAGAGATCCATGTGGACAGGAAGTCAAGGAAGATTCTATTGAGGATAGAGAATTTGAACTTGATCTTGAAAATAATAATGATGAATGTGAAGTGATGATTTTTTAAGGAGAACTATCAATAACAATATCAAATTCAGCAATAATATCATAACAATAGTTTTAACCTTTTATAGCATTTACAATATGCCAGACACACTGCTAAGTGATTTACAAATATTATCTCATTTGACGCTTACAATGATCTTGGGAGGTAAGCACTATTATTATTATTCCCATATTATAGATGAGAAAATTGAGGCAAAAAGAGATTGTGCCCAAGGTCAAAAGCCTGAGAAGAAAGGATGATCCCAGAATTCAGGGTTTATAGGGGAATGAACAGTGAGAAGAGCTGCATGATTGAAACAGAAGTTTCACTTCATTAGTGATTGGATACAGAGGACATGAACAAATTAATGGACAACTTTCCTTGAACTTTTCTTGTTATGGTAGTTAATAGAAGTCTACTGTAGCATATTACTAAGGGAAATTAAATGATGAAGACAGTGTCTGAAGGAAAATAATTTGACTGATGAATCCAAAGGATCAGGGAGAAGAAAGGGTTCCTAGAGGAAAGAAGTCTAGCCAGGAGGCTGTGGGTCATAATCTAATGGAGAGAACTTATAAGGTAATGGAAATGGAGAAGAAAGGAAGAATCTGAGAAACATTTCATTAGAAAACTAGCAAATCTTGGTAACAAATTATGGGGGGAAACTAAAGAGATTTTTCAAAAATGACTTCCTAATGCACAGAAACCAACAAATAGGTGTCAGTGGTATTCATCAAACAGGAATCTGAATTGGGCTCAGACCAGACAGGACAAGTCACTGGGTTCAGAGACAAATGTATGACTAATACATTTTGTGGGGATTGATGAGTACAGTACCTTCTTATGAACTTTCCATCATTAGTCATTCTTTTCTGGTGGAATGACTTTATTCAAGACTTGAATGTTTAGGTGCCTCAAGGCTATCTATAACTTACAGAGTTCTGGAGCTATTTCAAAGTCTCACCCATACACATAATAGCAGAAAAGATGCTTCGATATGTATCCTCCTTTAGACTAAAAGTCCTTAACCTACGTTCTATGATATTTAAAACTATTTTATAAATATATTTTGAATTAATTTGTTTTCTTTGTAATTATTTGACTCATTTAAAAACCTTGTTCTGATAAAGGGACCATAGAGTTTCAAAGGGATCCAGACTATAAAAGGACCCATGACACAAAAGATGGTTAAGATTCCTTGCTCTCAATCATATAGTATCACAAGCATCAAAGGACAAAATACCATTTATCTCTTCCCTGAGACCCCAATTAAAAAGATGTAAATTAAGCTAGGACCCAGACTAAATATGGACCCTCGATTTCTCTTTTATTTTAAGTGGCCAAACATTTTCCTTTTAAAGGCTATGTTAATTACTGCTTGGTTCTAGTTTTCTAGTCTGTCAAGCTGTGAAGATAACAGGCTAAGGCAGAGAATCCTTGAATATTACTGCAGTTTGAGAAGATCAAATTATTATCTCTGGTTCTCAATTCCATGAATAGTAGATATGGAATGGCTACTTAATGTAAAAAGCAAAGGTTTAAATGTAGATAAGTTTAATTACTTCATCTATTTCTTAAAGATTACAAGATGATGCATTGATTAGTTTGCTGGACTTGGAATCAGAAGAACTTATGTTCAAATCCTGGCTCAATCAGTTATAAGCTATTTGATCTTGGGATAGTCTTTTATTTTTCTCTGTGTATCACATTTCTCTTCTGAAAAATGGGGATTGCAATAGTAATTCTCTCCTCCTCTCTGATTTGTTGTAAGGATCAAATAAGACATCATATCTAAGACACTTAGCAAACTTTAAAGTGTGATACAAATTATAGCTATTCTTTAAACAACAACAGGCCAAAACTTGCCATCATGAAAATTATCTTAGGGAGTATGACTAAAAACTAAAATATAGACATCAATTTCAAAAAAGCCATTGTTAAATAAACCAGCATGCAATTGCATAACTTAGACTGATGAAAAGAGTAGAAATCTGAAAAGAGCATTTTTCAAAGAACAGCATAAAGCCATACATATAAAAAATTGTAAATTTCACAATTCTCTTGTTTTAAAAGATTTTCAGAATGTATGCTGAAATAGCTAGCATCATCAAGTATAGCATTAAGATCTTTTTTTCCTAGATTTCTTGCTTTCAAAAGGACAGGGATATTGTGGTGGACTGAACCCTATCACCTGTGGAATTCTCAACTTAGTTCTTCCTCTCCTGATAAGGGAGTATCTCATAGGTCTAATGACCTATCAGGTCAGCTCCTGCTAAGCTTAACTTCCCTTCAGGACCATTTCCACAGCTGCCTTCCCACCAAAGTGGGGATGAATTGTCCTCTCTCCTGTAACCCTAACTTTCCAATTCTTTAATTGTAATAAAAAATCACTGATACCAAATAAAATATATGCCTCTCAAGTTCTAATTAATATCCCTATAAATTTTCAAATAAAAAATTTCACACCCTTCCACCACTCCCCTAGATGTATTCTTTGCTCCCATTAGAATATTCAAGACCTGAATGTTTAGGTCCCTCAAAGGTATCTTTGCTTTAATATTTTTATAACCAGTGAAAAGTACAACTCCTTGTATATAGTACATGATATTCATTAATTTATTGATGAACAATAACCAGGCATATTAACCAGATAAGGCATTATAAATCATAAGAATTAGGTATTAACTATGATCTGAAATTTATTCTCCTTTGCCTGACTGTCATTTTCTAGTGTCTAGAGATCCTAGAGATCTACATTTTAGGACCAGCAATAAAATTCAAGGTTGAGAACTAGGGCATAATTTGAGATCATCTAATATCTTGAAATGTTTTTCCAAATGTTCTGGTTTTGGCAAAACACAAACTATGTTTTTCAAAGCACTTTTTCCTTCAATTTTTAAATCTGTGTATATTTTAATGGAAATTTGAGCTCTTTGATGTTAATTCATTTACCGTTAACTCATTAAAATTCATTTTAAAAAACAATTTCTTTCCCAGTTGCCTTTTGAGTCTTTTTATAAATGTTAAGATTTCGTTGGTTTTTTTTTTAAATCACAACAGGAAGTTTTTCTTGCCAGGAAAAGACAAAAAAGAATCCAGAACACCAAAAAGTTCAGGTTGGGTTCAAATCTCAGAAGTTCCATGGAGATCTGACTTGGCAAAAGATTTCATCCATCCAAGTTTATATACCACATGTCACCGAAAAGAGCAGCCACAAAGACCACAAGTCTAACGTAGTTCCCTTGTAGTTTTTAATTGATTTCAACTCAGAAGAGTTTTTTAAATGTTGACCAAATTGAACTTTTCAAACATGCTGCTGTTAAATAGTGTTTTTCCAACAAACCACAAGTGTGGGAGGTCATGTCAATCATCTTTGCTCTTTACTAAGAAATTACTTTCTGAATCTGCACTTTAAATCATGAAAACTTTGACACTTCGAGTTTGAGCAAGTTTTCCACTAGTGTCTTTGAGATAATTCTTGCTACCAATGTAGCTTTCAAACCACAGGTTTTCTTCTAATAGTAATCATGTCAAATATATGCCAAAGTTCTCTCATATATGACACTGTAATTGAAGGTAAAAGAATACATTGTGCCCATTTCAGAAGAGATTTGTTTGAAGAGTAGCTATTGGAATCCATGGAAAACATGCAACAGTGGGAACAGTTTCAAAAGATAGGAGAGAGCCGTAATGGTTGTATCAGTCTTCTCCTTACTTGGGCTAACTGAATCTAAACAGCTGGGGCCAAGATAGCCATGAGGCTATCAGAGTTCCTTACCAGCAACCAGACAGCAGAGATTAAGGAAAACAGTAGTGCTTATGCTTTCCTTTTTATCTAGACTCTAGACTGAGTTCAAAACTATACTCCTTTGTCTACTCAAAGGAGAACTGAATAGGCCCTTCTAGATTAGATTGATCTGTCTAGGATTTCTAGGATTTAAAAGGTCTAGATTATAAATCCATTTAGTAGGTGATTTATTATTATGCATTGTTTCTTTGTTATGTAACATTATTTATTTACTCAGCTATTCTATGTTTAATTCAGCATTTTTTCAATGTTATTTTTTCAGGTAACTGCATGTTATATTTGAACATATGTTTAATCAACTCCATTATGCCATGGTTACATGACTAGATTTAACTGAAATACATCAAATTCAAGAAGGAGACAGGATTTGTCCAGTAGGTGGGCCAGAGATAATTATAACTGAATAAATCCACAAATAAATATACTACTTGACAATAAATGGACATTACCCCACATTACCCTATTTAGGATGGAAAATTGATGATTGTGTAAAGGTCACTGGCCAAAAAAGAACTTGGAATTTTAGTGATCCTATCTAGCTTGTACAATCTGACAGATGATCATAGGATCTCCCAATTTCAGATTCTCCCTGTTAAGTAAGATCAAGAGAATACCTAACAATATCAAGTGATAAAAAGGATGCAATCATGTCAGTCAATCAATAAACTGTAATAGAAAGCAGGAGACCAAAATTATGTTTTATAAATATATATATATATATATATAAATGTATATATAAATTCTAAAATGTTACTTTACTGCTTAACAGTGACTGAAAATTGATAATTTTAGTTTCTATAGTGCAATAAATATTATTTTCCAAATATCTCTGGCATATATTAAGGAGGAAGAGGTAATATTATTGCCTTGAGATCAGAACAAGTTAAAGAAGGGGAAAATTAGATTGAGTAGGAAGTCTTAACTATACCTATTGGAATTGTTTTTCTTTATTAATCCTAGGTTTAGATCCAGTCCAACAGAGACAAAAGGCACATGGTATATATTCCATTCTCCCCTCCCCACAAACCTTCACCCTTATTTTATCTCTTTTCTCATCTAAAATGTCTTTTTTTTCCCTTCCTCTAATATGGCCAAAAATCCCTGTTTATTGAGCTCTTTTCCTCACTGCTTCCTTGAGTCCTTCTGAGTGTCCAATCTCCCTCCACCCAACTCCTATTTTTTTCTTTTCTGTGACTAACATGTATAAGGCAATGAAGACTGGAGGAAAGAGACCTGAATATGGTATCAGAAGATCTGAGTTCAAATATCGTCTCTGGTGCTTGCTACTTGTGGTAAAATGAGCAAGAAGTCTCAAAGTCCTCAGTTTCCTGATCTATCAAATATTAAGGATAAAATTACATAATCACTGAAACCGCTTTCATCCTCCAATCCTATTCTTTCAACCTAGACAAATCTGTGGAATATTGAGGTTTATGTGGTTTGGAGGAAGCCATATAACCTAATCAAACTTAACTGGGGACACAAGTTATATTTGCATTGATTTAGAGAATGAAAACAAAAAGAGAGAAATGAAGTTTAAACTAACAACTGATATTTGTGACATGCTTTAAAGTATTTAAAGTATTTATTTACCTAGTATCAGTTGATCCTAACTCCATACTATTCGAAATCACAACAAGTTGTTGTTTCTTTTTTGTTTCTTTGTATTTTCCAAGATGAACAAAGAAAATTTGAGAGAGGTTAAATGATTGAACTGTGATCCTAGAACTAATATGAAAGACGAGAATTGCACCCAGGTCTTTTTCTCTCAGAAGAAAGTGGCAAAGAAAGGGACTCTATCCCAACTGGCAGAAATGTGGATGATCAGAAGAATTGAAGCCTGAGAGAGTTGTGAATGCTTGTTGGTTTGTTTTCCCCAGTTGATGCTGATGTGACTCAGTTTTACCTATCTATTTCCCTTAGTATAGTAAAGGGGAATCCTCAAGACTCTATCTTTGTGTACTATATGCTCATGGACATCAATGATGTAGAAAGATAGAGATTTGGAGAAAATCTGCATACCCAGTTTAAAACGTTCTTCCAATTTTCATAGTTGATCAAAAGGTAAAACATACTTTGCCTAGTAGTGATGACACGACCTCCCAGAAGATGGAGAGTGCCTTAGAAATAGGAATTCTAAGTAATTCTTACCACATAGTCAATTGAATAAAAGTAATATCTGGATGATAAAATAGCAACTTCAATCTAAACCTTAATTCAATTCACAAAGGTTCCTGTTTTTCTTCTGTTATTGGATAACTCTCCAAGATTCCAGACAGCAAAGAATACAAAAATGAGGAAAATTTGACTTTTTGCTCTTGAAACAAAATTCCAAGTTTCATTTTATTGGATATGTATTTTTGTCATATTCAGGGTCCTGAATATATAGTCAACCAAGCAAACTTCTAGATGTCTACAGCATAGGTTCTACTCACATATTTCAGATTTTAAAGGAAGCATAGAAGTGGGAAGGTTATTATGTTAATAGGAGGCTTGTTATTGTTGACAGCATCTCAAAAATACTCTAGGCCAATAACACTTAGGCAGCACCATTCCTCAGGCAATTAGGTTTGGACCGTTTTTCTTGGATCAGTGTTTTGAAATACCTTCCTTGGAAAATGAAGGCAATCATAGTTGCTAAAACAAATCTAAAGAAATTGGATAGGGACTAACAGACTGAAGGAACACGGTGTGGAATTATTTCAGGTCCCACCCACAGTCTACCTACTTCAACCAGTTTGCACATCTGGAACTGCCTGAGCAATCTGAATGCTCACAAAGTACCCAAATAGTCTTAGTCTTGGTTCTATCCGCACTTAGCATTTTCCATAAATCTTCACATAAATGTGTTCTGTGAGGAAAAGAAAGGTTAGGTCAACTGGAATACATAGTACAGGAGGGGGGAGAATCTCCATTGAGGTTATTCAGATATAGTAAGGTCAGGTGGAAAATAGAAGAGTCTTCATTTTATGAGTGTTGCACAACAATAAAATCTCTACCAGTCCAGAATGTATGTGCTTTCAAATGGCTAAGTATTAACAGGGTGAGCCTTAACTAAAATTATAGTCTAACTAAAATTATAGTCTATCGTGGCCCCAGCCGTTCGATTCAATTAGCCCGAGGAAGATGACCCTAGACCAACTATTCTGTACTACTCTCTCTCTTTATGACATCATCCCCTAATTTAATCAATCAACAATCATTTATTAAGGAGGCACTAATTATGTGCCAAGCACTGAATACACAGTGTGTGTGTGTGTATTCTTTGTGATTGTATAATTTTTGTATATATATATGTATATGTATATATATACATAGATAATGCTCATAGGTATTTATTTGCAAATTTACACACTCCCCATTAAACTTGTAAGTTCCTTGAGCAAAAGGATTATCACATTCTGAGTGTGTGTATGTGTGTGTGTGTGTGTGTGTACAAATAAGAGAGAGAGAGAGAGAGAGAGAGAGAGTGAGTGCTAGTTCAAGCAAGGGGTATGGTCAATACAAAAGGTTGATGATGAGAGAGGTGTGGAAAAGAAGGGTTAGTTCAACAGAAACACCAAGTACAGGAGGGTGAATAATCTCCAGTGAGACTAAGAAAGATATGGTAAGACCAGGTACAGAAAAGAAGAGTTTTTATTTCATCCCATAAACATTAGAAAATCATTGGTATTTCTTAATAAAGGGAGTGACATTCTCAGAACCGTATCTAATTGAAAAAATGCATTCACAGCAATGGGGAAGATGAACTGGAATGAAGAGAGACTTGAGGAAGGAAGATCAATTAGGAGGCTGTTTCAATCATCTAAGAGATGATGAGGGTTGAAGTAGAGTAAGGAGAGATGGAGGAAGGAAGAAAGGAAGGAAGGGAAGGAAAATACAAGAAAGGGAAAGGGAAATGAGGAAGAGATAGAGGGAAGGAGAAACGGAGGGAAGGAGGAGAGAGGATTTTTTTGCAAAAGTTAGAACTCTAGGTATCAGAAGTTGTAAATTCATAAGAAATGGCTTTTGTTTCTTCCAATGGAAAGGGACAGGGTCTGGAAACTATAAAAATTCTTCTGATTTCAGTGAATTTCTATTCTAAGCAGTGTTCTCCAACTCTAAATAAAAATTCTCTCTAAGGAAATACATAGTAGATTTCCAACATGCTCTACAGGGATCATTATGAATCCTGCTATGTACACTTTTGTTTCAATCTTGCTATCACTCTGATGGTAGTCTATGTGATAAAGAGTTGCTGAATATAATACTCCTTCAAATGAAGAAAATCCAAGGTTTTCATAAGTTTTGTGACACCCAGAATGAGAAGAATGCTACTTGTATTTTTTATTTGTATTTATCTTTTCAAGGATAAAGATATAGGAATTCCACAAGAAGAGGAAGAATCAATTTTAGTTTCTATGTATTACTTTCTCAGAGTACAACTATATTAGCTTCATTGAAATGGTCCATGTGTAGCCTTCCCCTCTCATAATAGGAAGCTGCCTAAGATTGACTCTAAGGATGAATCACATCAGTCAAATAGTTATTAGGTTTTTTATTATATCCTAAATCATAAGTAGATAAAATACCTGATGTTTCCTCAATGAAAATTTTTTTTCTGACCTGGTGCTCTTGAATTTTCACTTTCACTGCCAAAACCTCCTGGCCAGTTCTTTAAATATGCTATCTTTGGGGGTTTCCAACTTCTAAAATCCAAACTAAATGGTTGTTATCAATCATAGATCATTGTGCTTGGATCCTGTCTCTTCCTCCTACCTTCAGCATATGTATCTTTTCTCACTTATTCAATCTATGGCTAAACCTCTTCACCTGTCTCAGCACTTCACATGACAAGCCAAAAAAAAAGTTTTTGTTTCCTACACAGAGATCTCAGTTTACAAGGAACACTCACAACTTGGAGCTACCATTAATTCTGGGAGTAAGAATTTAATGGTTATCTAATGAAGATTTTCCTATGACCACTACAGAGAAATATAACTTATAATAAATTCAGTTCGATTAGTTCAAAAGCTAAAAAAACTCCAAAAAAGTAGAGGATGACTATCAGGTAGTAGAGTAACAGTAAATGCAACTGCCACAGAGACCTCAGGATAGAGAAACAAGGGCTGATACCAACATACAATAACAGAAAGTTAAGATTCAGTAAATGGAAATAATGAACTCATAGATTTTTTTAAATTTTAGAACTGGGAAGATAACTCAGTCTAAGCACATCATGATACTTATGGGGAAACTGGAGCTGATAAGTTAGGTAACATCCTCAAGGTAATAGGAAACTTATACCTTCTCCTGATTCCCAGTTTCATACTCTTTTTGACTATGTATTGTTGCTTCATTACTAAAGTCCCTGAGGCAGAAACTCTGAAACAACTGACTGATGTTTAATCATTTATTCAGTATTCTGTATTGATTGATACTGTCACTACCTTGAGCATAAATCTTAAATGGGTGCCTATTTCTTCCAGGATAAAATATAAATTCTTCAGACAAATATTGTAAACCCTCCTCCATTCTGACTTTTACAAAACTTTCCAAACTTATTTTACATTACTCTTCTTCATTTTAATTAGAGCCAAGGTGGGCTATTAGTTATTTTGGGAACTCAACTTTCCATCTCTTGCCAACACTGTCCAAAAACTCTGAGATGTATTTTCTACCATCTCAGTGCATCTACTATCACCTCTAGCAAGTCTTCCCTGATTTCCCCATTACCTCCCAATTATTAGTACTTTTTCCTTCCTTATATTATCATGTATTTACTTATTTAGGTCCCTTCATTCTTAGGGCCCTTATATTCTCTTTAGGGAAACCAGCACATAAAAGAAAGTCTGAAAGTTAGGGCATGGAAAAGGGCTATTAAGGAGAAATGTACTGATGGGGGAACAATATGACAATAAAAGAAGGGTCTAGAGAGACAATCCCATTATGAATGTAGTGAAGCATAGAAGCATCCTACTTCAAATGATGATTTTGGGAATGAAGTCACCAACAAATTAGAAGGGGAGGACTTCATGGCAGAGTAAATAATTCTGCAGAGTAGAAATTTGGCAGGCAAGGAAAAGAAGTCCAAGGAGGAAACAAAGGTATGAGTGAATGTAAACAAAGTCTACACGCTGAAATAACTTTTAATCTCGATTTTTTATTTAAAATAAACTCCATTACAAGTTTAAAAATTAATATTACTGATTCTCTCTGACAGATTTTTCATGATCTGAAATTGAAGTGGATAGTTTTCTAAGACATCAGCCTGTGTTGGGCTAGGAATACAAATATAATAAACGGAACAAAATCTACTCACAAGGAACTTTTCCTTAAAGGGAAAAAGCAGGTACAGATTTAGTTATAAATAGAATAAATTCAAAAGGAATAAATAAAATAAATACAAGGAATTTAAATACAATACTTACAAAGGAAGAATGCTAGCAATTGAAGAGCAGGGGAGGTTTCATGTAGAATACTGTATTTCAGCTGTGTGTCTTAAAAGGAGAGAGAAATTTCCAACAGTGGAAGATAGGAAGGAGTTTATTGTAGTCAAGAGGACCAGTTAATATAAAGGCATGGAGACACATGATATGAAATTATATATGAGGAACAGAGAGAAAGTCTACAATGTGATGTTAAGGATTACTACAGAAAGAGGTAAATCCCAAGTGATGATTTTTATAAATTTCATCTATAAAAAATGGATCCCATGCCAAAATAATATTATGCTAGACAAGTTTATCATATGATCCAGCCGTGTGTTTTGGAATAACTTTAAAACATCAGACTACTGCTGTAAGTCCTATTTTTATCAAAGACATATGAACACCTGACCTTGACATTCCCTTCATTTATACTAATTACCAAGTCCTATCTTGATGAACTACTTCTAATTCATCTCTTGATATTTATCTCAACATCCAAATTCAGATTCTATTACCTTCTCATGGGTAGGACTCAGAAAGCTCAGACAGAGAAAAAAAAATGATGGTCAGTGACAAATTCCATCTTTCAAGACTTAGAGCTCTGAAATAATCACACACGAGGCAAAGCCTCAAATATACAGTTAGCTACAACAAACGTTCATGTTGCTGCTGACACTTATTCCCTAACACTTGTATAAATTGTTGCTGTATCTTTCTATTAAAAAAAAAAGGAACTGGAAGAAACTGAAAAATTGACACATGCAACTTGCCTCACTGAATGTTATTTTAATACTAATGTGAAAATTTTGCTTTGTGCACAAACACTTTTCTTTAGAATGGATAGAAAAAAAAAGAACCAAAGAATTCTGTATCTATTTCACTGGTGATGACAAGTATGTTAATTGCTTGCAGATAACATCTGTTCTGGTGAAATCCAGATGCAGAGTCCAGGCAGGAACTGTGGAGCTGCATTCTGAGCTTTGTCTCTGAGACCACTGCAATTCACTGACTTAGGCAGCTGGAGGGTCTTTGAGCTTTCCTGAGAATCTTGCAACAACTGAAACCAAATCTGCCAGGAATCCTGGGTCATCGAAATGTCTCCCTTTGAGCAGTGGACTCACCTTTGAAGATCAGCGACTTTCACTGACCATGACGCCAGGATGATCTGGCTGAAGCAAGTTCAGGGTGAGCTGCCAACAGTCCTGCATGAGAGAGCCTCTGACTGACTTTGCTCTCTGTTTACAGTACAGGGTGAAGGGCCTCTCCACTGAGGAAAGCAAGAGCCTGGTAAATATAACATCAGATCTAAGGAACCCTTATCCTCAACAGGCTACATTTACAATTTAAAAGGGTTGTTGATCTTCAGACCACGTACTCAAATTACTTACCAGATGTGCCTATTGAGGTGGCTGCTGGAGAGAAGACATTGGTCTCTAATGCCAGCCATTTCCAGGCATTGTATTTTCTCTTCCCCAATAGATACTTGTGTCAAATCTCCCCAGTCCTTCAGAGAATCGTTTCAGTCCTCCAAGGGTCATTGCTATGGATGGAAACAGAAATCTTTAGTCATATTCTGAAAGAAACACCATGCCAGTTGTAATCAAAATTGTTTTCCAGAGTCAACTTGATCCCTTCCCCTTGTACCTTGGCTTAAATGCCAGCAGTTTTAAGAAGTAATGAGAGGGAGAGGAATAATTTCTATTATTTTATAGCATTTTAATGATTGAAAAATCTTTTACAGTGAATTTTTCATTTGATTTATTGTCACAAATGCTGGGTAAGTAATGACATTATCATCCTTATTTTCGGATACAGAAAAAAAATTGAAGGAAGATAAATGATTTGCCTTGGATCACATAGTACACTAAGTCAGGATTTGAACTCTGGTCTTGTTCATGCCAAGTCTGGGTCTCAGTTTCCTACAATACCTTGCAACCTAATTGGGCTGTAAGGGAGAGGTGCCTGGCTCTATTTCTAGCTAACATTATGATTTAATAGCAAGAAGGAAAGGAGAAAACAAAATGGTTGGATTTAACAGGAAGAAGGGAGAATCAGAAGAGCAAAAGAGGTATTTGAAATGAGAAAAAAGGAAGGAGTTCAAAAAAATGGTCATATATGAAATCAGAGGTACTCAGTACAATAAGATAAATTATAGATATGCACCTGAGAAGTTGAGATAATATAAAATCAATTCTACTTTCCTCCCTTGTTGCCATAGTTAGAATTTTGTTTTGTTTGTATTTTTCAAAATTTTGTAAATCCTGTACAGTTCTTACTTCAGAAGAGATTTGAATGCCCTTACAACACATGAGCCTGGAAGGAAGGAAGGAAGGAAGGAAGGAAGGAAGGAAGGAAGGAAGGAAGGAAGGAAGGAAGGAAGGAAGGAAGGAAGGAAGGAAGGAAGGAAGGAAAGAAGGAAAGAAGGAAATAACCAGAGTCAGTATTACATTCTAGGAGTCTTCCTATATAATTAGCAATGCCTATGGCTGAAAGAGCATTTCTTCATATGGAAACACTTCACTTTATCAAGCTTTGCTGATACTGTCCTGAACTCCGCCGATGAGCAAATAAAAGCAGTCATTCTTACCTACACAGTGACACTGAATGAGATACAAAACAGAGAAGAGAAAGTATCACTAAGGTCAATAAGTGGCATTTTTAGGAACTATATTAATAAAATATCAGCTTGAATTACATTGGCCATTCATGAGCTATGCTCACCAAGATATAACAGTGCAGATGTGAATGAAATTTAGGGCTAATAAAATGGGTCAGGTTTGGATGGCAGTTCTCTGTGATTTGGAATTTTGGACTTCTGTGATTGATTGTAATACCAATGGAATTATTTTACTTTTCAAATTATACCTATATCAAGCAACATCTTCATATCAGTACAGTAATTTATTTTGCAAAAAACCACAGAAGTCTCCACTTTTGTGCTTCTAATGTTTCTCAGCATCTGCCACTGTAGAGACATTTATTTGACTTAAAATTTCTGAAAACCTTAGAGATGTGAACTCATCAAAAAGTAACTGAACAGAGAGAAAGAGAGAGAGAGAGACTTTTTTAGATGCTTAGAAGCAATTATTTCCAAGGGGGGACAATGATCATTCTTTGGATAATTAGTGGGTTTATCTGTAATTTTCAGAAATAAGTGACCTTCTATATTCAATATATATATATATATATATATATATATATATAATGTTTCTATCAAGTTGTGATTTAAACAACTTCTAAATTTAACCCTTTTTAATGTATGTATTTTAATTATTTGCTGACACCCTATTTTTTATAAGCAGACTTGAAGCTTCTGTTTCTACACAACAGAGATTTCATTTCATTTGTTTATTCATTAAAATATATTAAACATCAAAGGTAGAAGAGACATACTACTCTTCATATTAGTACAAAGAATTGATATTTTCCATTCATGTTTTTAGAAAATTTTGCTCTCAGTTGGTCCAGTATGCTATTTTCTTCTGTCTTGCCGTATATATATGCTGAACTTTTTAGTATTGTTAGCACCTCTTCCAAAAATTGAATAAAAGCAGTAGAGAGAAAATGCTATATAAATACAACATATGTTGTTACTTGATAAAAATCATATTCAACTGTTTGGTAGAGAAGGCTGAACTAATTAGCTAAAAATAAAATGCATAGGGTTTTTAAGATATAATTGCCCAGGTTTCCCCCCTGTTTCCATAAATATGAGAGTTGGTCCTACTATATTTGCTTGTTGAGAAGATAATGGCTTTGAAGAAAAGCAGTTGTTGCAATAGACTGATGATTGCCAATTCATTGCATGAAGCAAAATACAGGTAAGTAGTAGTGTTCTTTTTTCAGTAACTGAAAATGGCAGCAAATGCTAAAATATCCTTAAATAATCATTATTTAAATAGAAAATATCTAATAATAAAACTAACATTCACACATCAGCTAGATTATACAGTGGATAGAGCACTGGTCTTGGAGATAGGAGGATGGGAGTTCAAATCCAGCCTCAAACACTAGACACTCACTAGCTGAGTGATTCTGGGCAAGTCACTTAACCCTGATTGCCTTGAATTCAGGGCCAACTCTAATCATCCTGATTCATAACTGGCACTAGATCCAAAATGCTTTGGAGGAGAAAATGAGGCTGATGACTTAGCACAGCACCCACTTCATTCAAATCCAATTCATGTGTTTATCATGGCATCACCCCCCACCATGGCATGGTGTCTTCTTTGAAACAAAGGACAAACATCATCATCATCATCATCATCATCATCACAAAGTTCTTTATACAAAATGTTGTGATATATTGACTATTTTCCCCTTTTTTTGTTGTTTTAGATAAAAGAATTGAGGCTTAAACACGTTAAAAGTTTTTCTTGGGGCGGCTAGGTGGCGTAGTGGATAAAGCACCGGCCCTGGAGTAAGGAGTACCTGGTTCAAATTCAGTCTCAGACACTTAATAATTACCTAGCTGTGTGGCCTTGGGCAAGCCACTTAACCCCGTTTGCCTTACAAAAACCTAAAAAAAAAGTTTTTCTTTTATTTAAATGTTTTCTAGTATTAAGTATTTCTTCTATACTAGGCACTGTGTCAAAACAGGAGTTAAAAACATGCAAAAATACTCAGTACTTCCCTTCAAAGACTTCCCTAATATTCCCGTAATGTGGGAAGGCAATACCTTTAAAAAAAAAAGGGAACTGGGAAGTGGGGAGGAACTCACACTGAGGCAAAACTGCTCATAATAATAAAGTTCTACTGTTAAAAAACTTCTATCATTTCCTCGAGTTCTCTCAAATTTTCTTGTCTTCAGGTAAAAAAAATACAAAATTTGTTCAACTACTCATTTATAGGAGTTTTTAAATATTATTTTCATTTTGTTAATTAAATGATTAAGTTTATTTTTATGTTTCATTATTTTAATTTTAAATAAAATTTAATTAATTTAATTAAAATTTTATTTAATTAAAATAAATAAAGGAAATTTATTTTTAAATTAAATTATTTTAATTTATTTTTCCAATCACATGCACATAGTTTTCAACAATCATTTTATAAGGTTTTGAATTTCTTGTTTTTCCCTCCTTCCCTTCCCTCCCACTCTCCCTGAAGAAAGCAATTTAATAAGTTATACAGAAATAATTGTGTTAAACATGAATTCATATTAATCATTATGTGAAAGAAGAATCAAAAAAGTAGAGAAAAACCATGAGAAGGGGGGAAAAGCACAGTACATAAAACAGGGTCAATTGAAAATAGTAAGCTTTGGTCTGCATTCAGACTACACAATTCCTTCTCTGGGTATGAATGATATTTTCCATCATTAGTTATAGGAGATCTTGATGCCCTTCACCATCATAATTGCCCTCTTCAGGACACTCTAACTTTTCAATAATCAGTAGACATAATAAGTTAGTACAGTGATTACTGTGCATGGTCTGGAGTCAGGAAGACCTAAGTTCAAATGTACCCTCAGAAGCTTATTGGCTATATGATCTGGGGCGGAAAACATCCCTTAATCTTTCTCTCTTTCTTAGTTTCCTCACCCTGTTGTGGATGATAATGACACATAACCTAGACTTGTGAAGATCAAAAGGTATGATATTTATAAAGCAATTACAAAGTTATTAGGAATTAATAAATGTTTGTTCCATTCCTCTCCTTCCTGTTTCTCAAAAAATGGGTCACAAAACAAAGCACAATACTTCAGATGTGGTCTATATCCCTTCTCTTTCACACTACCTCTCCTAAATCAACTAAAGATTCCATTAGTTCCTTTGAGTGCCATGTCATTGACTTGTCTTTTCTCCAGACAGCCATATTTCTATTATGATATTATCTTTATGGACATTCAGATTCATGAATTTAGTTCTTCATTCTTAATTCTTCATGCCTCATTCTACTATATTCAATTAGTTGAAAAGCTTTTTGGTTTTTTTTTAATTTTAATGTATCTCATACCTGTCTCCTTTTCTTTCCTTTACTCATCTACTACCACTATCATCCCTCATGTGAACTGTTATAAAAGTTTCATAATTAGAGTTTCTGGTTCCAGTCTCCCCTGTCTTTCCTCTATACCACTCATAGATGCCAAACTGACATTCCTAAAACACAGTTCTGATAATATTACATTCCTGCTTAAGAAGCTTCATGCTTTCTTTTGACTCTAGAATAAAATACAAAAATTTCAGCTTAGCATTTAAAGCCATCATTGACTGATTCCAACTACCACATTAGTTCCTTTTGTAGAATCTATTTTTAAACAAGTAAGTATATTTTGCTTTCTCTGAAGTTTTAATTTAATCTCCTCCCTTGGTACTTTAACACAGACTGTCCACTCCTCCTCTACCATACTGGGAGAGCATCTTCTCCTCATTCCCTAGTTCTTAGAATCCATACTTTTTCCACAATTCTAGTGCCAACTTTCAAACCAACTTTTTTTGGTTCCACCAACTATTAATGCTCTCTTCCTCATCACACTGTCTTGTAATATGTGAATAAATATTACATCCCCTAGAAATATAAACACCTTGATACCACAAACTGTTTTTTGCATTTGCATTTGCATTTGCCTTTTTATCCCTAATACTGATCATGGAGCCTCGTGCTTAAGTGTTTCTTTAAATATTTGTTGAATGAATGAAGTTCATACTATTGTTAATATTGAGCTAGTTAAACCCCAGTAGAATCTTATATAATTATTCAGATGAAATGATATTTAGCATTGTCTCCACTGTCATGAAATTGTGATGTGTGGCCAATTTAAAATTTTGCGCTTATACTTTTTTACTTTCATTTTAAGTTCTATTGCATTCAATAATCAAATTACTACCTTCTTTCTATGCATTTCACCCATATCAGTTCATGTCTTTCTGTGTTATAGAATTGTTCATATTCATGATTTCTTAGTATATAGTAATATTCTATCATATTCAGATGCCTTTACTTAGCCATTACAGGTTCAACAAGAAAACATTGCTTCATTTGATATTATTAAAAATGTTATTGTGAATATTTGGTATATATGAGGCCTTTCTTACTTTTCTTTGACATCTTTGGGTTATCTGCCTCACTATTACTCTTGAATAAAAAAAATTTACATGTACATTTTATAGGCATTTCTCACTTTTTTCTTTCTACATCATTTTTCAAAATGATTTGACAATTTATCTATCTTCCTTCAGTACCTACAATGCTGACTATATTTAACTTTTGCTGTCTTTGCATGTGATAGCTATGACATGGTATCTTAATTTCACTTATTATTATTATTATTATTTATTGTATTGTTTCTTATGGTGCTGATCAGTTTGCTTTTTTCATTTTGAAAATTTTTTCTTTATAACTTTTGACCACATATAGAGTAAAGGCTAGCTCCTGTTCTTATAAATTTGTGTCAGTTCTTCATCTATTTTGGATATCTGAACTTTATCAGTTATTTTCTGCAAATACTTTTTTGTTTATTTGATTGTCAGCTTTTCTTCTTAGTCCAACTGCATGGATTTTGTTTATATGAAAATTATTTTTAAACATTTCTCTTGTTTGAAAATATCAATTTTCTCTTTTATTAACCTCTATTTCTTGCTTAAGAATTCTCCTTATAGCTTTGGTTGTGCAAGACACCTCTTTCCATTCTCTTCTATTTTTATTTGCATTGTTTACTTTTATGAAATGATCTTTATATTTAGGTCATCTATCTATTTAAATATCATAAATTAGTAATTAATGAATAGACTACTTTTGGATCTTTGTTTTATTTTTCTCAAGAAAGTACTGAATTGCTAAAAATCTCTCTAAAATTTCTCCATCTATGTGTAGTACAGACACAGACATACACACAGAAACACACACACACACACACACACACACACACACACACACAAAATTCCACAGACTAACATGCAATGGAGTTTTAATCTCATCCCAATAAATAACAGAAGTTTTGCATACTTTAATTGAATAAAGTAATTAAAATATAAGGTTCACATGAATGTTTTGATTATTGGATTAAGAAAAATGATTATGTATATTACAGGACATAATATCTATTTGATTGAAAGAATCAGATGAAATTAAAAAGATTTGAAATTTGCTATTGTGTGGAAGTAGAATTCATCACAGGAAGATTTCCAATAAAGAATTATTGTTAGGGGCGGCTAGGTGGCATAGTGGATAAAGCACCAGCCTTGGAGTCAGGAGTACCTGGGTTCAAATCCGGTCTCAGACACTTAATAATTACCTAGCTGTGTGGCCTTGGGCAAGCCACTTAATCCCGTTTGCCTTGCAAAAACCTAAAAAAAAATATTGTTGTTTTTCCTTCATTTTTGAAGAAGACCACAACATCAGGGAGGTGATACCATGACAAGCACATGAATTATTGATTCAGGATGATTCAAACATTACACCACCTAGCAGCCCATTGCTGGTAGTAGAGGTGGAGGGGCAGGGAGGAAAAGAGAGTGATCATCAATAAGGAGCACATCAGAGATTGCTTATGAGTAAAAATATTATGAAAACCTAGCTTTTCAGAATCATTCCTGAGACCATAGCTAATAGAGGTCAGCCACCCTCTGGAGATTGTCTGCCAATAAAAGTGGAAATAGTTCCAGTGAATGAGCTAAAATATTTATAATTAAACCATTGGTTTAAAAAAAAAACATTAAGTGGTATTACATTCTGCCTACAATATTAATTGATATGGCTTCAGTTTACCTTCAGCATTATATTTCCAGCCAAACTTACAGATAAGTAAAAGAAAAATCTATTTTTGAAAAGAAAAATTATTTTGAAGGAACTCAAAAAATCCAATATAATTTAGAGTACTGATATATGCAATTACCTATAAATTTTTTGCAAAAAGGATTACGCTTTTTAAAAAGAATTTTTAGAAAAACATTGTTGCTATTCAGTCATGTCTAACTCTTTACTACTCTGTCCAGGTTGTTCTTTGCAAAGACAGTGAAGTAGCTTGTCTGTTCCTTCTTCAGTTCATTTTACAGATGAGGAAACTGGGGCAAACAGGTAAAGTGATTTACCCAGGATAACACAGTTGTTACAAGTGACTGAGATAGGATTTGAAGTCATGAAGATAAGACTTTCTGATTCTGACCCTAGTTCTTTATTCACTGTACTACCCTGCTACCCTGAATAGGAAATAGAATATTTCAATAACCTACACTGAATAAGTCATCAATGAATTGACCAAGAAAAAAGTCCACAGGACAGATGGATTCACAAGTAAATTAAAGGAAATATGTAAAGAACAATTTTATGCTTTATAAAGTATTTGAGAAAATAGGCAAAGAAAAAAACCTCCAAATTCCTTTTACTACACAAATAAGATATTAATACCTAAACCAGAAAGAGCAAAAACAGAAAGAAAATTATAACCCTATTTCATTAATGAACATTGATGAAAATTTTAAAATGGAATACTATCAAGGAGATTACAGTAATATATTTCAAAGATTATAAAATATAACCAATAAAATATGATCATAAAATTTACTAAGAATGCCAAGACTAATTCAATATTATGAAAGATTATGGAACATTATAGAAACTATCAGCATGAGTGATCATGTAAATAATGAAACAAATAGGAATCACATTATCATTTCATTAGAAGCAGAAAAAAATCTTTACAAAATAAAACACCTATTTCTATTAAAAAATACTAGAAGCCAAAAAAATGAAATTTTCTTTAAAATAAATAGTCTCTATCTAAACTCATCAGGAAGCATTACTTGTAAGATATAAACCATTGCAATAATGTCAGGAGTGAAGCAAAAGTAATCACTAATAACCACTATCATTAAATAATGTCATAGAAATACTAGCTATAGTAATAAGAGGGAAAAAATTGAAGGAATTAAAATAGGCAATTACTCTTTGAAAATGGTGATAGTAAACTTGGAGAATCTTGGAAAATCAATTAAAAACTATTTGAAATAATTAACAACCTTTTGCAAAATTGCAGGACATAAATTATACCCACATAAATCATCAACATTCCTATATATTATGTCTAACAACAAGATATAGACAATTGAAATCCCATTGCTTCAGCTTTTCCGTGTTCACCCTGAAAAATTATGAAGTAGTGTCCCAGGACAAATCTTAGAACCGCAGAACCAGAAAGGGGATGGGGAAAAACAACCTTTTAGCCCGGGAAACTTGAAGGCTCAGCAGCAGGAGAGGTCTGCCTCACTAAGGTGAATGGGGAGAGTGATCCAGGTTGAGAAGCATTCCTACCAGGCCAGAGAAAATCTCAACCTCAGCAAAACAATGGGAGATCTTGACCCCCAGAGTAGAGGAGCAGGCAAGTGCCAACACCAGGATGCCCCCGTGGGCTTTAGAATGATATTTGGCTAGGAGAGTGGGCTGGCCCTAGCTTGAGAGGCGACCTATGCTTTGGTGTAGACCTAGGTAGGCAGGTGTCTTTCAATGGACAGATTTCCACATACTTCAACCTAACACAAGCAGGCAAGCAGCCTTCAGAGTATAGTTTCAGTGTAGCTCTCCAAAATCCAGAAACTCTCCACCAACCTCATACATGACAGAAATAAGCACTAGAGCTCCATCACTGCGGGACATTGTATAAGATCTTGGTCTAAATATAATTTCTGTCAAATTATTCTCCAGTTTTTTTTTTAAATTGCTGTTCAACAGTCACTCTTTATACCAGTAATTTGGGCTTTTGGATTAAAATAATATGAAACTACTACATTAACTTGAACTCCAGAAGAACACCAGGCAAGCCACCAGAGCATCTCCTCTGTCCCCAGCAACTAGCAGAAACAGTCATTCCCTCATTCCACTCCCTAGGCATGGCATAAGATACAAGAGTACCTCAACCTGGCAACACCAGGACAGCAGTAAACATATAGGGCCTTTAGTCACTTGTATAAGCTAGTGTCCCTTCTACTCTGGGAGCAGAATTTTTATTGTAAAGAAAAGGGAAAAAGCCAAAAAGAAGTGAGCAAAAAATAACAAAAAAGAATCTGCCCATAGTAGGTTATTATATTGACATGCAAGGCCAAGACACAAATTCAGAAGAAAACAAATAATGTGAAAACACCCACTGACAAATCCCTCACTGCAAAATGGGAAGTAGACTCAAGACCAGAAAGAACTCATAGAAGTGGTCAAAATAAGACTAAAAATCATATAAGAGAGATAGAAGAAAAAAATTGGGAAAGAAATGGAATAATTACCAAAAAAAAAAGTATCAAGAGCTTGTAAAACTGCTTAAAAATAGAATTGGTCAATTGGAAAAGAAAGCACAAATATTAATTGAAGGAAACCTTAAAAGATAGTATTGGGCAAGTGAAACCTAATGACACTATGAGACATAAAGAATCCATCAAACAGATTCAAAAGAATGAAAAATATATGAACATGTAAAATGCCTCATGGGAAATACAAATGACCTGTAATATAAATAGAGGACATACAAGCAGAATCATTGGGCTTCATAAAAGGTGTAATCAAAAAGAGAACCTGGACAGGATTATTAAGTAAATTATCAAGGAAAACTTTCCTGATATCCTGGAACCAGAAAGCAAAATAGGCATCAGATGAATCAACTAATCACCACAGTAAAGAAATTCCTAAATAAAAACTCTAAGGAACATTATAGAAAAAATTCATAATGATCAGATCAAGGAAAAAATATTACAGGTGATCAGAAAGAAAAAATTCAGATATGGGAGGTTATAATCATATTACACAAAACTTAGAGCTGCAGCAATACACTGGAAGTCATGGAGTAGAAAAATTTGGAACTTGTTAGAGGAAATAGCTGTATGTTGAAAATGACCTTTGCATGTAATTGAAAAAAAAATTAAATTAAATTAAAAATAAGTTAAATAAAGAAATCAGGAGCGGCTAGGTGGCACAGTGGATAAAGCACCAGCCTTGGAGTCAGGAGTACCTGAGTTCAAATCCGGTCTCAGACACTTAATAATTACCTAGCTGTGTGGCCTTGGGCAAGCCACTTAACCCCATTTGCCTTGCAAAAAAAACTAAAAAAGAAAAGATCAAAGCTATCTATAAACATATGAAGAAACATTCTAAATCTCTTTTAATTAGAGAAATACAAATTAAAACAGCTCTAAGGTACCATCTCACACTTTTCAGATTGACTAAGATGAAATCAAAAAGGGAAATGATAAATGTAAGAGAGCATATGGGAGAAATAGATACTAATGCTCTGTTGTGGAGGTTATGAACTGATCCAATAATTCTGATGAGCAATTTGGAACTATACTCTAATGGTAACCAAAACTGGACATAGCATTGGATCCAGCAATACCACCATTAAGTCTATATTCCACAGAGATAATTAAAAAAAGTAACAAAAATATTTATTGCTGCCCTATTCATGGTAACAAAATATGGAAACTGAGGCATTTCCCCATTAAATTGGGGATGGCTGAACAAACTTTGGTATATAGATGCAATGAAATATATTGTAATAAGAAATGGAGATCAAAAGTAGATTTCAGGGAAAAAGCAGGAAAGACTAATGCAAACAAATGCAAAGTTAAATGAGTAGAACCAGGAAAACATTGCATATAGTATCAGTATTATATAATGATCTACTATGAATAAGTCAACTTCTCTCTGTAACACAATGATCCAAGGCAAATACAAATGATTCACAAAACAAAATGCTATCCTGCATGTACAGATAAAGTATTAAGGGACTCTGACTGCTGATCAAAACATATTTTCCCTTTATTCTTTCTTATTTTTTTCTTTTGATCTGTTTTTTCCCTACAACTGTGACTAATATGGAAATATATTTTATATGTTAGCATAAATATAAGCTATATCAAACTACCTATCATTTTCAGAGGGAGAAAGGGAGGAAGAAAAATTCAATAATCCTATCTTGTAAAAATGAATGCTAAAAATTATAATATGGAATTGGGGAAATAAAATAATATCAAATAATGAAATAAAAAATTGCTTATAATATAAAATAATTGAGACTCTACCTGTCAAAAAAATAAGGAACTATCTAAACACAACTACAAAACGTTTTTCATTCAAATATATTCAATTACAACTATTAGAAAAATGTTGATTTCTCATGAATAAAATCAATCCAATATAATAAAAAATGCAAATTTTACCTAAAAACTAACTTACTTATTCAAGGTCATACCAAATTATCAAATAATGCCAAAATAGTTTATAGAGCAAGGGAAAAAAACTTAACAAAGTTCATCTGGAAAATCAAAAGGTGAAAAGTTTCAAAAGAATCAATGAAAAATTTGAAGGAAGTTAGTCCAGTCTTACTAGATCTCAAACTCTATTAAAAATAGGCAATTATCAAAATAATTTGGTACTAGCTATGAAATAGAATAATGGATCAGTATATAATACATTTTAGTAAATCATCATAATAATGTAAATGACAGTTATTTTAATAAGATAGTGATTCAAGACAATTCAAAAGAATTTATGAAAAATTATGTCCAACTCCAGAGAAAGAACTGATGATGTCTGAATGCAGATTGAAGCATTTTATTTTTCACTTTATTTTTTTCGTGTTTTTTTTCTGTTTTCTTTCACAACATGACCAATATGGAAATATCTTTTGCATGGATTATGAAAATATAATTTTATTAAATTACATGCTATCTCAAGGAGGGTACAGGGATAGAGAAGAGAAAGAATTTGAAGCTCAATTTAAAAAAGTTAAAATTATTTTATACATAATTTAAAAATATTATTCAAAATACTTTTTTTCTTTTTTAAATTGTTACATTGAGTAAACTGTGACACAAAAGAAGTTGATGAAGTGGTGTTTTTTAATGGATTTTTTCTGGTTTCTTTTTTAATCAGCATGTTCCCTCCATTATTTTCAGACACAATGTAAGATACAGTTTACTTAAAATTATTAAAGAGTCTCTCCTTTAACCAGTGATTTGGCATCTTAGATTTAACTAATATGAAGCTACTTCATCCAATGTGAGATAGCAGAAAGGTACTTGAAGGTGCATGATTGGTGTGTCAATAGAAAGTCTGGAACTGCATTTTAGCCACAGTGGTTAAGAAAAGCTGCTGTGATAAGTAGAATAGTTGCCTGAGGGAAAAAATAAATAAATTTTGTTTCCTTGATAATCAATTAATATTTTTCTCTTTGTCATTCATTAATTTACTCAAATCTTTATTTGAATGATTTGCACTGTAGGGAATTAAGGTATGGAATTCTAGAAAATAATTTTTCCTGCAGATCATTGATTTTTCCTTTTCCTTATTCTAGATTTTTGTCTCAAAAAATTTAGAGATTATTTTTGCATTCTGGCATACAAATGTTTGGTTACTTTCTTAAGTTCATTATATCCATTAACTTCTGCTTTTATAATCTCTAATTATATAACCTCTTTTGTCCTTTAGACAGATTCATCATGCATTTAATCTGATTTCAGATGCATTTTAGAAAAAGTTTCTAATGCTATTTTAAGTTTCCTAGATTACCACAGCATCCCATATAGTCTTCCTTTCCCATTCCCTAAGAACTCTATTATGTGACAACATTTTTAGGACATAGAATAAAATGTGAGAACAATGGATTGATACACTGAAAAAGCAAGGTGTTATATCTGTGGTCCTCCCACTTCCATAAAGGAATTGGTTGGAGTGTCTTCTCATATTTCTTCATTCAATTTTCACTTGGTTTCTATAATTTAGTTACATTCTCTTTTGATTTTTAGTGTGCCATCCCTTCCATTGACCTTGTTGTAGTTACTATGTATATATTTTCCTGACTTTGCTTACGTCACTTTGAATCAGGTAAGTTCATATAGATTTTTCCATGATTCTCTGAATTCATCAAGTACATAGTTTTTATAGTGCAATAACATTCCATTACTCTCATGTACCATACTTTGCTTAGTTATTCCCTAGTTGATGTACATCAAATTGGTACCAATTCTTAGGTATAAGAGAAAGTGTTGGAATATTTATATATAGGGACTTTTTTCTTATTTAAAATTTCTTTGGTATATAAGCCTTGTTTTTGCAGTCTATTTTTCAAAGTATATGTTCATTTTAGTCACTTTATTTGCATAATTCCAAATTGCTTTACAAAATGATTACACCAATTCCTAGTCCTATCAGCAAAGTATTAGTTACCTATCTTCACATCTCCCCTCCTTCATTGACTGTTGTGAAATTTTAGTAATATTTTGTGAATTTATTAGGTGTGAAGTAAAACCTTAGGCTTATTTTATTTGCATTTCTCTTATGATTAATGATTTGCAGTACTTTTCATGTGGTTATAAATAATTTACAGTTCTCTGGAGTACTATTTGCTTATATCCTTTGATCCTTCATCTATTTAGGACTAGCTGTTAGAGTCATATATATTTCTTAATTGTTTATGTATCTTAAATACATAAGAGCAATTTAATACAAAAGTTGTTTCTAATTTATCCACTTATACTATACTTATTCCCATTTAACTACTTATCATATACTTCTTATCCTAAATACATTAATGTTGTCTTACAGAGGCTTTTTCAGTTTCAAAAAAGTTATCTATTTTATACTTTGTGATTTTTTTTTATGTTTTGTGTTATTGCCTCTATCTCTTGTTTGGTGTTATTGGTTGATTGGTTGGTTCTTGTGCTTCATTATCAAAGAAGACCAAAATGACATCAGTCAAGTTATATTATGGCCTAGCTCTAGCACAGTCAGTCAAAAATAGTCCATGAGAACACCTGGGTGGGTTCTCTAAAGTTGTGTGTCTCACAATTTCTATGAAACTACCTCAATTCTAATTTGTTCATAGAGCACAGCATCCTGTGGTGAGGATACACCATGCTGGGTGGTCCTTTACTAGGGTCTCCCATGCTGCACAATCAATTTCAAAGTTCTTAAGAGACCTTTGTGAGTTCTTCATGAAATAGTCTTTTTGGTAATTGTATATATGTAAAAGTAAAAAGCATGGTAGTAAGGAACAGTCTTGTTTCACACCATGGGTGACTGAGAAATCATGAGAGAATCATCCACTATCCAGAACCCGGACCTGCACGTCATCATGAAATTGACATGCAATACTGATGAACTTCTCTGGGCAACCAGATTTTTCCATAATTTTCCATAATATTTCATCACTAACAATACCAAAAGGGTTGACCAAATCTATAAATGCTAAGAGTTCCATTTCTCTCAACAAAGGATTCTTTTTTGTGAATATATATTTTCTGATGGTATACTCTATACTTTCTGTACTTCCTTTTATTTCTTTTTTATTTTTTGAAACCTATTCACATTCAGCATATGTCTCCCCATTGCTTTTTTTTTTAGGTTTTTGGCATGGCAAATGGAGTTAAGTGGCTTGCCCAAGGCCACACAGCTAGGTAATTATTAAGTGTCTGAGACCGGATTTGAACCCAGGTACTCCTGACTCCAAGGCCGGTGCTTTATCCACTGCACCACCTAGCCGCCTCATCCCCATTGCTTTTTGATACTAATTTATAATCCTTGGGATGTTGTAGTATTCTGTGATGCATAGTCATTTAACAAGATTGATGTCTTAGGAAGATTCTGAAGATCACATGACACGAGAAGATACCAGACACTGAGGCACTTTCCAGAGCTAAATTGCCTAGCATTCCAACATTACTAAAGAGAGTACAACTACGATGGACTGGTCTTGTTAGAATACTAGAAGTATTTTTGCCATAAAGACAATTCCATGGAGAACTCACACAGGACAAGTGCTCACAAAGGGGTCAGAAGTAGTGCTACTGAGACACCCTGTAGGTCTCTCTTAAGAAATTTGGAATTGATTTTACAGCATGGGAGACACTGGCTCAGGACCATCTAACATGGTATGCCTTCATCAGTGAGAGTGCTGCACTCTGTGAGAAGGGCAAAATTGAAGTAGCTTAAAGGAACATGACATGCATGACTTTAGAGTACTCAACCCAATCACATAGATTATTTGTGTCCAACCTGAGGTAGAGCATTCCAAGCTCATATTGGTCTGATCAGCCACAATTGGACATATTGTAATTTGTCTCAAACATGGTAATGTCATTTTGGTCTTCTATAATAATGAAAGAAAGTAACTGATATATCATTCAAGGAAACTTATGTAATTCTGAAGTATATATGGGAGATATCTTGTTGGAATGCAGAAGTTAAAGTGGTATTTTGTTCAAGAGAATCAAGTGCTTAATTTTTTGTCAACAAACAATAGGATGATGTATTCTCTACAGTAATCAGTGAATTCCGTAGAATTAAAAATGCCATCAACTATAGAATAACATTTCTGCAGGTCTGCTTATATGTTCATTATGGACATGATATATGGGCATCTATATGGATAAATATCTCTATAGATGGGAAAGTAGGTATATAGGTCAATAGGTATTTTTTCCCTCTCACAAATTTTTGGTATTGATTGAAAAGTACAAGATTTTTTTCCATATTATTTGTCATTGTTCTCTCTTTGACAGTCTTTGACAATCTTGTGACCCTCACAATCATGCCACTTTCAGCATGAATTTCCTTTACATATACTTTCCTTTACATATACTTGGTCTAGGCTATTTTTTTCCATCTTTGTTCTTTTTCTTTCAATTTCTACCTGTTCTAAAAGAACATGTACAATGTTGACATAATAGTCTAAGTGTGTTATAACTCAGTAGTATCTAAAGTTCTATTTTATTAATGTCTACATAGATTTTTTTGCCATCTTTTATATGTGTACTCTCCTCCTTACAGATGCTTCCTTAAATATCATTAGGATGATTTGGCTTAATTGATTCTCTGCTCAGGCTACCTTTAAAATCATTTAACCTCATTTTATGAGATACTACTCATAATCATCCATCATTCAAATATGTAAGATTTTACAAGTGTGTTTATTATTTTGAATCAGTTTTTCTCTTGACTATGATAAATTTCTCTTTCACTAGTAGAAATACTTAGTGTTTATGTTGAATTTTAAGATTTGCAAAGTGTTTTAATTTTCTTATCTCCTTTAGTCAAAATCTTTTGACTAAGGTACTTTAAAATCTTTTTTTTGGACTTGCTATAGAAATTAATTTTCATGCTATATATTTTAATGGCTATTCTTTCATTTAGATTTTGAATAATATTTATTTTTGCTGTAATAAGTTGGTAAACTCAACCATAAGCAATACTTATTCAAAAATTATTATATTATCAATGAGTTGTTTCCTCTTTGCAAAACTATTAATTTCATAATTTTAATATTATTCAATGCTCATTGTTTACTTTGTCTTCTTATTTTTTAATAAAATAATCTTCAAGTTTTTTAAGATAATCTTTCATTTTATTTTCAATATTATCTTCATTACATACACACATATGAGTATTATATATGTATGTGAAAAAAAGAGAGGAGGAGGAGCTTCTATGAGGTCTGCAAGTCTTTGGTCTTTCTCATTCCTTATACCTAATTCATATTTTCCAACATGTTTTTGTCAATCTCGCCTATGCCCACCTTTGCAAAGGGGTCATCAATCAATAAAAAATGATTTAATTTGAATGTTCTTATTGAGTTCTTCATAGAAGGTCTCTAGATCTTCCTTTCCCACAACATATATTGGTACATAGGCTAAAATATTTTCAGAGTAGTGTTTTTAATAAATATTTAATATTTATCCTTAGCACCACTGTGTTATTATATTAAATTATATTTTTGTTGCTTTTGACTATACCATAAAATAAATTCTATCCTTTGATTTTTCAAGGGAAATCTATTAGCATTGATTTCTTTTAGATGCAATTTCCTTCTACTTTATGGTTTCAGTAATCGTGGGGACATGAAGAATGATAGTGTATTTTCTCTGGTAATAGCTTCATTCACTAGTTACTTGGTAAGGGTCTCAGAGTACCAAGAATTAGGTTAAAATTTGTAAATGCTCTAAAAATGGTATTCTTCTTTCTAGTATTTTCCCCTTGCCTACTCTTCTGACACCATCCCTGCAAGAATGGAAGGGGGCTAAGCTAGGTATTTTCCTGTTACATGGGCTATCTTGACTAAAGAATTCATAACCCATTTACCAGATTGTCACACCAGAAAGATTTGGTTTGTTACAAGGATCACACTTGATATTCTTTCAGCATAGTGAAATCAAATATAGGTTGTTCTGTACCTACATAGCCTACAGAAAACCAGGGTGACTACCATTTCAAGAAAAAAATAAAGTGGAATAAGACTTTGTAGTGGTTGAAAACGACTGGTAGGAAAATAGAATATGAAAAGAGGATGAGGAAATGCATCATGAAACACATAGCAAGCTACTTCCACTGGATGTTTTCTGGAGTAAATGCTATTCAGGTCCTTAGATGTACTATTATAAATTTGTGTTTTTAGTGGCATAATTGTGGTAAAGAGCTATAATTTTCAGGGGGCACTGTTAGTTTTTTAGACTAATTGTTTATGACATGGTGTAAATACAAAGAGAGTTAAGCAATATTTATAACTTCATTTTTTGGCAGGCTGTACCAAGATTTAAGGATGTTAAGAACATCACCAATGGCTTTTTGCTCCTTTTTTTGTAATGTCTAAAGATTAAGTATATGTTGATGGGTTCATTTATTAAATGTTTAAATTACTGTTTTTAATATCATTCCTATAAATCTTTTGCTTTATTCTTTACTTCCGCTTCCATGAAATTGGAGCCAAGTCTGTTATTATTTTCCACTCATTTTTCACATGTATCAGAAGTTATGTAATAACTCTTGTCCTAGGCAACAAATCTGGCCAGGCTCTGGTGTAGACTGTGGCACTACAAACTGGAATACTGAGCTAGTCTCTGTGTCTCCTGATATTATTCATCATGGTGTTTGGTGCCAGTTTCAGTCTCCTAGGCCTGTTCAGTTTACATTCCTCGTCCAAGGAGATGCCAAGAACCAGCAAGAAGGCGTTTATTAAATTGGACAGGGAGACATTACAGAAAAGAAGGAGCTGGATGGATGAATATTTATCTTTACAGGGCCCCAGCAACAAAGCTTAGTTAGACTGCCTACAGTTACTTGGTTGGTCTTAATGATACACCCCTCCTCCACTATCAGGGTGGAAAGCTTTGAGTTATGAAAATTAAAGGAGAGTAAAAATCTGTGCATGAGTAGATGATCACATGTGCATACTTAAGAGATAACTGGAGGCAAGGGAATTACATATTTAAATGGGTATTGTTCATAAATAATGACATTTTTCAATGCATAGAAGTTAACCAACAAAGGTCTTATTGGTTATTAGATATTTAATGAGTAAAAGTGTATCTTGCATAAAAATGTTTTTATCTTTATCCCTATTAGGTTAGCTGACCCACTGAGTCTTATGTATCACAAATGACTCTGAAAATCACAGCAGTCCATTATCACAAACTGAATTCTGAATTGGGGGTAACATGTATAATAGGAAAAAAGTGATTTCTAGTCTGAGTACCTAAATTTAAATCCCATTTTTGCAACTGCCACCTTCCAGATATCAGGCACATCTCATCAATTCTTTGGACCTCAATTTCTTCATTTTTGGAGAGATGATGCTGGATTAAGTTATCTCTAAATTGTACTTCAACTATAAATTACATGAACAATAGTCTTTATGAGATCTAGCAAAGAGGGCAAGGAGGGTTCATTTTTAATGGTAATAGTGAATTTTTGTGACTTAATTTTCCTTTAATCTATGTCTAACCCTAAAGTCAACAGAAACTCTACTGCTTCAACAAATTTAGGATCCAGATACCAGCACCTTCTGAGATTGATGATGTCAAATGTCTCCAAATTCATGGATTAAAATCTATACCAGTAATTGAAAGACACATTGGCACGCTAACTTCATTCACTTTGAAAGGAATCTCTAATCTGTTATTAAAGAAAATAGGTATGAGACATCTCTTTTTCCTAAATAATGAACAATTTAATTTCTAACTTTTTTTCCCTTTGTTTCAAATAATTTCTATTGATGACATATCATAGCTTCCTTTTAGCTATCTCTTCATCCTAAATTTAACTCATATAACAGGTAAAAAGAGTTAATGAAAATTATTTAATACAATAACCAAGACTCACCTCTGTGCTGGAAATGTTTTTTACATTAGTTGCTCTCTGAGACTATGATTAGTCTTGAAATTACTTAATTCTAATTTTGTTTAATTATACTTTCATTCATATGGTTGTAATTGTCTTGCATATTTTTTGAATTCCACTTATTTTATTTTTATTCAGTTCATACAGATTTTTCAATATTCTACTGAGTTCTTTATATTTTTCAGTTCTTACTAAATATCTTTCTATTCTACTCATATGCTCCTACTTGTATATTACCTAATCAATGGACACTTTTATTTTCATTTCTTTGCTGTCATTTAAACTTTTGCTATTTAGATATGAATTGGACCTTTCTGTATTTAACTTAGTTGGGCTTCCTGCTTAATAGTCAGATCCCACGTCAAAAGGAATGTACAACATTGGCACTTTATTTGCATAATTACAAATTGTTATCCAAAAGAGTTAGACTAATCACTGACCTACTGAAAGATCAAAGGCAATTAATTTTCTGCATAAGGAAAGGGATGCAGAGGAGTTTATTTTGAGGTTGTCAAAAGGAAATACATCTAACAAATCTCTTATAGGTGAAGAATGCTTATCTTAATCATTTAATTTTTGCTTTGTTTCTGAAGGAAGGGCGGATGACAAAAATATTTAAGAGTAATAATTTTTGGATTTCTTTATTTCTGACTCGCATGTAATTAATAATTAAGAGAGTTTGTGTTCTAGGAAAAAATTGAGAAAAAAATATATTTGATTTAGTCTCCATGAATAATATGTCTTTCATAGTCATAGAATGCATGAACTTAGAAAGGCCTTTGATATAGGCAGTATTAAATCATGACTTTTAGATTTAGAAGGAACCTTAGAGATTATTCATTTCAATCACTTCATTTTTCATTAAAGGAATCAAAATCCCATAGAGCCAAAATGACTTACCCAAGACGACACAGTAAATTAATAGCATAGCTGAACTAGAAATCTTGATTCATAATTCATATAGTAGGCACTTAGCATTGATTAACAAATGAATTAATGAATACGAAATTAATGAGAAATCCCTCATATGAGAAATACAAAAATATTACTCTTTTTTTCCATGAGTTTATAAAAATAGCATAAAATCCAGGTGGGTAGTAATTTCTCTTTCCCCAACAAATAATCTCTGATTTATATGAGGCAAAGAAGTTGTACAGTATCAGATAAAATACTATTGTGAATATGATTGACTTCAATCTAAATAAACATTTATCAAGTTACATGTAAAGCATTATACTGAATTATTGAGGGTTCAAAGAAAAAATAAAATTATCCCTGCCCCCATGGAGATTACATTCTAGGAAGTATGGTACAAACACCTATTAAATTAAGTAAATATATATATTTAAAGGTACCAGCCAGATGCTTCCCCTGACTCACCAGGAGCCAACTCCCCTCCCAGTAGGATGAAAGCAAGGTGAAAGAGTTGAGAGTCTCTAAGAAGGACCAGAGTTCCAGTCCTTAAACAGATCATTGTTGCTGTTCAGTCATGTGCAATTCTTTGTAACATCATGGATCATATCCTGCCAATACTATCCATGTAATTTTGTTGAAAGATACTTCATTTTGCCATTTCCTTATCTAGTGGATTAAGGCAAATAGAAGTTAAATGATTTATCTAGGGTTACATAAATAATAGGTGTCTGAGTCTAGATTTGAATGCAGGTCTTTTTGGCTACAGGTCAGTCCTCTATTGACTGAGCCATCTAGTGACTTCTCAGCAGACCTTTATCACAATGTAAAGCTCTTGGAATATTTTCTAATATGATTATATTTTCTAATATGATTATGTTAAATTTTTTCATGAAAAATCAATTTCCACCTCCCCAAAGGAAACTTAGCTAGAATATATCCCTTCTACTTTTACTTAAAATATCAACTTGCACTTTACATTGCAGGGTGGGAAGAAGGAACTTTGTAACCCTGCTTTTGAAAGACTTTTGAATCCTGTTCTAAGGCATTTATAGGATGGATAAATTGTGAAAAAAAGGATTTTTTGTAAGTCCTTCCTCTCTTATTCTGTTCCTTATTTCTCCACTTCCTCATTGTTTCCAGATTCTTATAATAGCAAAATAAAAGAAAATGCCTTCCTAATAATAAGTTGACATCCTGTAATATTATCTATAGGACTAAATATGATCTACCATAGAAATTAAAAGTATAATAGTTCTAGAATCCTACATCCAATTCAGGATGAAAATTATTCAGAGAGAATTTAACAGCTCACAAATTCCCAGAATAGAAAAAGTCCCAGACATAGTCTCAACCAAGAAAATACCATTAATTCCAAGAAAACAATTAATCTCAAAGAAAATAGCCTCTCTTTTCCTCCCTCATCTCCCCTCCCCCCCCATACCTTATGCCACTCAGATAAGGATAAAGGAGTTGGGGAAATGGAATTAGACAAAAGAATGTGATTCTCATCAGAATTAAATCTATCATTATGTAAATATACATCTTGTCACTCCTTATAAGTAGTAAATTATTAAAGAAATTTGAGATCTAAAACCACATAATAAATGCTTGATGATTTTTGAATTTAGTAACTGAATTGTGAAAGGCTCAGGCTTTGGTTAACATAATTTAGCAATGGAAAAGCCTAAGAGATTATCTACACAATGGAGGTAAATATAACACCTATCTAACAAGGTTATTGTAACAGATGTGTTGACATTTATTAGGTTGTTGCTTTTTTAACGTTTTAAACATTTTTTGCGAATGTTAATATGCAATAAAAATGTTAGTTATTATATTTGATGTTTTATCTCTAATGGAATTGCTATCATTAATGTGGTTTGTCCCTTCACTGATGCAGAATGCAAAGTGTGTATTACTTTTCATCCTCTACAATTATTATATATTCCTACATATTCTCCACAGAAGGACCACCCAACTTGTTAGAATGCTTCCTTTAGATTTCTTAGTAACATGTCTGTATGAATGGTGAATGAACTGTTGTGTCTCACTCTTGAACACTCCATTTCTTTTTTTTCCAGGCCACATTTCTCTTGTCTGATTTTTTTTTAATCTTTCTTCTAGCATATAAACCTTCATCAATAATACACTATTTCCAATTAGTACTCACTATGAATTTTTCTGCTTATTTTGAGTCAGGTTTATATATTTTCCTTAAAATATATTGGCTCAGTAGTAGGTCAAGGCTTAAGCAGTATCTTTCTTGATGCAGCTTCCTGGTAGCTCCTACTTGTATTGATGTGGAATAACAGTTGCCCTGAAACATAAAAGATTGTTACCCTACATAGGAGATGATACTCTTCAGCCTTGATGGAAGCCAGATAACATGAGAAATTGCGCCCTGCTGACCAATCAATTTTCATACAAAGATGACAGGAGTACCATTTACTGAAACCAAGGTTTAATGTGTCCTATTTGTGCTCTACTAGAGCTAATGAATTTTTTTTTTGCTGTTTATTAATTATATCATCAAAACAGCACACCTGAACTATCAGAATACTGGCATCAGACCACAACTTTAATTCTTCAGATACTGTGAAATTAAGCTTGAATGTTAAAAAACATGAACTTTAGTTTTATAATCTTAGAGAAATTAGAAGAAAAATGTAATGACCCAAATATATTCCATCCTTTTCTTTCCTTCCTTTGCAATTAATACTGTTTCTTTCTTATAGCACTAAACATCCTCTTCAAAAAGATAATCAAATCTGGGGGGAGTAGATGGGTTGTTTGTTTATTTAGGTCTAAGTATAGAAATATTTTTTCCTTCCTTATTCCTCTTTGTATCACTTATGCTTTCCAACAATTTGATAAGAATCATTTTCCCTCTTGTACTTTCCCTTTTTCCCAATTAAATGCTTGCTTTTATTTCCTAGGAATATGTTTTTGTCTCTGTCAGCTTGAAGTACAGACAGTCATTACTTGAGTCTTCTACTTTCTCTTTTAGGATGGAGATGAAATTAAACTTCATTTTTATTCTACTAGCCACATACATGCATATATACATGTGTCCTTATGTACACACACATGCATGCTCATCTCCCAGAAAAAGATCTACTTAATTAATTGCCTACCTCTGATATTTACCAACTGTGTGATCATAAGAAAACATCTGAAACTTTCAGAGGTTCATTGGGCTTATTGTAAAAATAAGATTAATGCAAATGATGCATACCTACTAAGATTACTATGAATCTTGGAAGATATGTAGAATATCTCATGGGAAATTAACTATTGACCTCCATGACACTCTCCTTCCTTTTGAGTTTAATATCTCATTCACAGACTTACTCCTCTTCACAATCCCTTTAACATATGATATTAAGTGGCAGAGCCAAGATGGCAGCAGGAGAACAGCCTCTCTTAAGTGTTCTCTCCAAAATATTTCAAAAACGTTAAAATTATGACTCTAACTAAATTTTAAGGAGACAGAACCCTCAGAACGAACTAATGAGGCAAATTCTCCAACTCAAGGTAACCTGAAAAATCGTGGGAAGGCTCTGTTCCACAGAGTTGGAGGGGCAACAGCATGCTGGACTGAAGTAACTTCAAACAACCACAAGGCACCTGGTGATAGAAGACCTGCAACCCCAGGGAGCACCAAGCACAACTTAGAAGATCAACAAACAGACATATGCCAGAGTGAGTGTGAATCCCAGGCCAGCATGGCCTTCCTCAGTGTGACTGCAGCCTTCAGAGCAGCCCAGATGCCAGGAAATAGAAGCAGGTCTATGGAGCAGCCCAGCAGGAGCCTCCAGGCAGGTGTGGTGCCCTGAGGGCTCAGCCCACAGAAGATAAGGGAGTGGAGGGAGACTGCCAAGGTCTGTCCTCTCTCCCTGGGACAGGAAACAGGGCTTTGACCACATTCACAGTCTGAGGCTCCAGAGGGGTGAGCTTGTGGCCATTCAATAGACCAGAGCCTCACATACTGAGGTCCTTACCGGGCTGTCCCAATAATATGCAAAAGTTCAGGAAGAACCTCAAGACCAGGCACAGGCTGGAGAAATGAATAAACAGAATAAAAGAAGAACCTGATCATAGACAATCACTTTGGTCCCAAAGACCAAACTAATGAATCTGAAGATGAGAAAGTCCAAGCTTCTGCATCTAAAGACTCTAAGAAATATAGAACTTGGACTCAGGCTAGAGCTCAAAAAAAGATTTTGAAATCAAGTAAGGGAAGTAGAAGAAATATTGGGAAAAAATGAGAGACAGGCATGAGAAATATGACAGTGAAGTCAGCAGCTTAGTCAAGGAGATCCAAAAAAAATTCTGGGAAAAAAAACAACATATTAAAAACCAGTTTAGTTCAAATGGATAAAACAGTTCAAAAAGTTATTGAAGAGAAGAATGCTCTAAAAAGTAGAACTGACCAGATGGAGAAGGAGATAAGAAACTCTCTGAGGAAAACAAATCCTTCAGATGTAGAATGGAGCTAAAAGAAGTTGATGAGTTTGTGAGAAATCAAGACACAATAATTCAACACGAAAAGAATGAAAAAGTACAAGAAAATATGAAATATCTCATTGAAAAAAACAACTGATCTGGAAAACAGATCCATGAAAGATAATTTAAAAATTATTAAGCTACCTGAAAGTCATGATCAGAAAAAGAGCCTTGACCACATTTTTAAAGAATTTTTACAGGAAAATTGCCCTGATATCCTAGAAGGAGAGGGTAAAATACAAATTGAGAGAATCCATTGAGCTCTCCTAGAAAAGGATCAAAAAATCCAACTCCCCAGGAATATTATAGCCAAGTTCTAGAACTCCCTAGTCAAAGAGAAAATATTACAAGTAGTCAGAAGGAAACAATTTAAATATTGTGGAGCTACAGTCAGGATTACCTAGGACATAACTCTACAGTTCTTTCTCTGGATCCAGATGTTGTTCTCCATTGCAGACAACCCAAAATGGTCCCTGATTGTTGCACTGATGAAATAAGCATGTCCATCAGGGTTAACCATCACCCCCAGGTTGCTGTTAGGGTGTAGAGTGTTTTTCTGGTTCTGCTCATCTCACTCAGCATCAATTCATGCAAATCCCTCCAGGCTTCCCTGAATTCCCTTCTTTCCAGGTTTCTAATAGAACAATAGTGTTCTATGACATACATATACGACAGTTTGCTAAACCATTCCCCAATTGCAGGACATTTACTTGATTTCCAATTTTTTGCAACCACAAACAGGGCTGCTATGAATATTTTTGTACAAGTGATGTTTTTATCCTTTTTCATCATCCCTTCAGGGTATATACCCAGTAGTAGTATTGCTGGATCAAAAGGTATGCACATTTTTGTTGCCAATTGGGCATAGTTCCAAATTTCTCTCCAGAAATGGATGAGTTCACAGCTCCACCAACAGTGTAACAGTGTCCCAGATTTCCCACAACCCTTCCAACAATGATCATTATCTTTTCTGGCCATGTTGGCCAGTCTGAGAGGTGTGAGGTGGTACCTCAGAGAAGCTTTAATTTGCATTTCTCTAATAAATAATGATTTAGAGCAATTTTTCATGTGACTATGGATTGCTTTGATCTCTTTGTCTGTAAATTGCCTTTGCATATCATTTGACCATTTATCAGCTGGGGAATGGCTTTTTTTTTAAATGACTCAGTTTTTGGTATATTTTAGAAATGGGTCCTTTGTCAGAAATACTAGTTGTAAAGATCGTTTCCCAGTTTACTACATTTCTTTTGATCTTGGTTACACTGGTTTAATCTGTGCAAAAGCTTTTAAATTTAATGTAATTGAAATCATCTAGTTTGTTTTGAATAATGTTCTCCATCTCTTCCTTAGTCATAAACTGCTGCCCTTTCCATAGATCTGACAGGTAAACTAGTCTTTGCTCTTCTAATTTGTTTATAGTATTGTTTTTTTATGTCTAAATCCTGTATCCATTTGAATCTTATCTTGGTATAGGGTGTGAGGTTTTGGTCTAATCTAAATTTCTTCTATACTAGCTTCCAATTTTTCCAAAAGTTTTTATCAAAGAGAAAGTTTTTATCCCAATAGTTGGGCACTTTGGACTTATCAAACAGCAAATTACTATAATTGTTTCCTGCTATTGCACCTAGTCTAACTGGTCCACCATTCTATTTCTTAGCAAATACCAAACAGTTTTGGTGACAGATGCTTTATAATATAATTTTAGATCGGATAAGGTTAAGTTCCCTTCTTTTTCACTTTTTTCATTAAATCCCTGGAAATTCTTGACTTTTTATTTCTCCATATGAATTTGCTTAAAACTTTTTCTAACTCATTAAAGAAATTTTTTGGAACATTGATTGGGAGACCACAAAACAGGTAGTTTAGTTTTGGTAAAGTTGCCATTTTTATTATATTAGCTCTACCTATCCATGAGCAGTTGATGTTTGCCCAGTTATTTAAATAGGATTGTATTTGTGTGAGAAGTGTTTTGTAATTGTTTTCAAAAAGTCTCTGAGTCTGCCTTGGCAAATAGACTCCCAGGTATTTTATATTGTCTGAGGTTACTTTGAATGGGATTTCTCTTTCTAGGTCTTGCTTCTGTATCTTGCTAGTCATATATGGAAAAGGTGAGGATTTGTGAGGGTTTATTTTATATCCTGAAACTTTGCTAAAATTGCTAATTGTTTCCAGTAGTTTTTTGATTTCTTAGAATTCTGAAAAGATGGACTTTCAATGAGATGGGGCAATTTTATTAGTTCCTGTTGAAATGACCAGAGATGAACAGAAAGTTTGATCTTCAAGTACAGGACTCAGGTGAAGCTTAGAGAGGGTGACTGAGAAGTATAAATTATGAGGGATTTAATGATAATAAACTGCTTGTATTCCTGGGTGGAAAGATGATACTGATAATACTCATATGAACCTTCTCATTTAATAGAGCATGTAGAAGGAGCTTTTATATAAAAGTCACAGAAGAGAGTTAAATTTGAAGAAATAACATATTGTAGAAATGGAGTCAATGAGTGAAAGGGAAATGTACTGGGAGTAAGAGAAAGGGGAGGTAAAATAGACCAAGATATTTCATGTAAAAATATTTAATGCAGCTTTTGCAATGGTATGGAAGGGGGGAAGGTGAGGGAGAATGAGGGAGCTTTGATTATCATTGGAAATGGCTCAGAGATGAAACAAAATACACACTCAATAGGGTATAGACATCTTAGAAGAAAAAGGAGAGGCAGAGGGATAGGGGGAGGGGAGTGGTGATGTGGGTGATAAAGGAGAGGGTTGATCCTAGGAGAGGATAGTCAGATATAACACATTTTCTTTTTTACTTTTTTGCAAGGTGCTGGGATTGGGTGGCCTGTCCAGGATCATGGGGCTGGGGTGGTTGCTGTGTCTCTGGAGTGGGCTGTAGGCCAGGGGCCTCTTGGCTCCAGGGCTATGCTCTGTCCGCTGCACCACTCAGCTGCCCCACAGTGCATTTTTGAAGAGAGAGAGAATGAAAGGAGAGAGAAAATATAATAGATGGTAGTGGGGAGGAATGGATGAAGGGAATTACAAATCAGCAACTGCAACTGTGGAAAAATATGGAAGTAACTACTATGACGGACTTATGATAAAGAATGTGATCCACCAGAGACTGAGATGATGGTATCAGAACACAGACTGAAATGCATTTTTTCTCTTTCTTTCATTTTATTTCTCATAAGATTTATTATTTTCATGGGGGAGGGGTATCATTTTTACTCTTAAAAAGAATATTTTAGTAATGCTAAAATAAAGACAAAAAATTTTAAAAACATATAATATTGATACTACTTCAAATATCTTTATCTCCTACTGCCTCAATTTATTCATTTCCCTTGACCTACCTTCCCTTCTGTCACAGCTGCAAAGAAAATATATCATATCTTGGTCTTGCCATCACTTACTAAGATTCCACTTCCATCTTTGTGAACTTCATTACTATTTTGGGAAATTCCTTTATCTACCCATAATTTATTACCATTTGAAATTTCCCTCTGCCTTACCACTCCTTGTATTACTATTCTCTTTCACTGTGACTTCTAATCCTTTCCGACCCTCAGTTATTTCCCCTGAAAGAATTTTCCCTTTTTCCTTCATTACTACTGAAATGTCTATACTCTCCTCCCTTCCCCATCTTGACCTCTTGGAAAATCAATCCAACACTTCTAACATCTTCTAAAATATTCTTTATCCCAGTGTCCTATCATTGATATCTCTGTTAAACACTACCCTTGGATCACTCCTATAATCAACTAACTCCTCTCCTATTTCTGTGCTGCTGAACAAAGGTGGCGAAGTTAATGAAACTATGCTAACTGGGTCCAAAAAAAATTATGTTCTATAATTACTCTTTGAAATGATTAAGTATACAAGAAGTTAATCCTTTTATACATCCCCAATTGATTCACTGTCCCACTCACCACTGTGGCTTTTCTAAAAGTTTTCATAGTTCCTCAAACTTCCAATGATGCCCCTCCCCCAATCTCTCTTCTAAGAACAATAACTCATTTCAAAGGAAAAAATGAGGCCATTTTCTATGGTCTCCTTTTCCCTTCTTCCTTATCTCACCTCTCCCAGTTATCTTCTGCAACTTTCTCTTCCTTCTCCACTACCTCACACAAAAAGGTGTCCTGATTCCTTGCCAAAACAAACTACTCTACAAGCATAAATGTTCATATTCCTCCTGCTGTCCAAGCAGTTTACCCAAACTATGACCTCTACTCTCTTACTGATCATTATTTTCTCAATATATATTAGCTGCTTCCCTTCATTATCTATTCTGCCAAATATCTCCTCTTTCTACATCTCATGTTTATTTACAAACTGTGTCAATGTTACTTCAATTGACCTTTCCCATTCCTTAATTACCCAAATCCAATCTGTCATCAAATTCCTGTCATTCTTTCCTTCAAAATGTTTTATCTTTTCATCTTGATTTCTATCACCATAGCTTTCATTAATCCATGTTACCCCCCAGTCTCAGAGTTAGCTCCTGCCTCTCTTCATTCATCAACACCAGATAACTCTTTTGAAAATATTATTTTCATCATGTATTTCTTTAGCCTGAATTCAATTCAACTCAGTTAGTTGAATTCAACAAGTATTTATTAGGTGCCCAATATTCCAAAGGCAATATGCTCAAAGTTTCAAGATACAAAGGCTAAGATAAGACAGTCCCTATCATCATATTCAAATAGGGGTTTACAACATATACATGTAAGTATATGTACTTAGCAAATAAAGCAATTTTGAGAGAAGTATGGTATTAATTACTGTGGAGTTCATATAGGTCTTTACAAAAGCTAGATTCTAAGATGCAAAGATGAGCCTTCAAGATTTCATTTGGTAATCTTAAAGAGAACAGTTGCAATTCATTGATGTGTAGAACCACAATTATGAGATATTTTAAGAATATAAGGTAAATAAATAGGAAAAATGAATTTGCATTAATTTTTAGAAGTTGAATAGGGTCAAGTCATTTTTTTAAAGATAGAAAATCTCTGGGAATGTTTGTAGATGACAGAAAAGAAGCTTGGAAATGATAGGAGATTGTAGATAAGATGATATAGGAATGATTGAAAGGATAAGCTTCTGATGGGGACATGAGGGTGTAAGATCCATTTCACAAGCAGAGAGGTTAGCCTTGATGTAAAGAAAGGCTACCTCTTCCTAACATAGAGGAATAAAAGTTTTTGAGGCACTATGTGCCATGATGTAGAAGAGAAAAGGGAACTCCTATGATATTAAGTTTCATAGCAAAGTAGGATGTAACTCACTATGCTAAAAAGGAAGAATAGAACGGGTTACTTGGAAAAGAAAAAAAAGAAACTTTAGAATACAAGAAAAGTGTGTGATAGTAAGTATCCAAAAATTTTAAAATTCATTTGTTCCATTTTCTTCATTTTATAAAATAGATAATTGAGGCTCTGAGAATTGTTATCTGACTTGACCAGTTTCACAAAGCTTAAGTAGAGCAGAGAGTGGATTCAAGTTTAGGTCATAGGTACTAATGAATCCTTCTTTTCACTGAACTACTCTGCTTCTCATCAATATGTTTTCTTCAAAGTTTCAGTCTAATTTAATAACATAGACACAATGTCAAAGGTTTTGTAGTGACTCAGAAAAACTCAAATATGAATGAAATCCCATTATGTTACCTGTCAGGAATCTCTTTTTCCATATTTTTATATTTGCTGTGAAATCATCCAAAATAACATTATTCTCATAGTGAAAATTTAGTAAGAATTGTTTTTTCACCCCTTTCCATGATTTTGCTCACACAACTGCCATTTAGTTGGAATATTTTCTTTCCCCCTCTAATTATTTTATAGACCATAGATCATAATCATAGATGTAGAAGCAGAAGGAGCCTCAGACTCAATTTAATCCAACCCTTTCATTTACAGTTGAGAAAACTGAGGTTCCAGGAAAATTAAATGACTTGCTGAGGTCAAAGAATAATTAAAGAATCTCAAACTCAAGTATTTTCTCCTCTATGAAGATGGAGCTTATTTTACCACTTTTCACTGATCTCTTCATTATCTGAACCCCCATAGTATTAATTTTTACTATAATCTAGTTTCTCACTTGTTTTTCATCTGTGATAGCTTTGAATCAAATAGAATGAATATTTAAAGACATGTTTTAGACTATATTTGTCTTTCATAGAATGGAGAGAAGACTGGGGTCCATGAGTACTTCAAGTGTTGATTGATCATTTCTTCAAATAATGCTGTCCTGTCAGCATTGTCTCAGAATCCTTTTGTTCCCTCACTTACCAGAACCTTGCACTGCATGGTGCTCATCTGGTAAACTCACCTATGGGAAGGTCTCAGTGGGTGCTGAGCTTTATATAGAGCTCCCATAATAAAAGTTTTTTTTCTCTTCCTTTCTGTCTCTATCCTTCTGACTCTGTCTTTATATGTCTCTCTGACTTTTTCTTCTTTTCAGTCTGTCTGACTCTATTTTTGTCTCTCTGTCTTTGTGACTCACTAATTTTCTCTTTCTTTGTCTCTTTGCTCTTTTTCTCTCTGTCTTTTCTTATCTTTCTGTCTCTGGTTGTCTTCGTGTTTGTGTGTTTGTGTGTGTGTGTGTGTGTGTGTGTGTGTGTGTGTGTGTGTTTGTATTTTGTCTGTGTCTGTCGCTTTGTCTTTCTATTTCTCTCTCTGTGTCTGTGTCTTTGTCTCCCTCTATCTGTTTCTCTTTCTGTCTCTTCTTCCATTGTCACCTGACTATATGCTCCATTATCTGGTTTTATTTTCTTTTTGTATTGTTCAGTTTCCTACACCAACTATTAGAACAACATTAACTATGAGGTTTGTATTTGCCTGCCCAGTAATATTTTAATAGCCTGTATATAATCAAAAATTCATCTCTCTGACCTCTGCTTACTTGCCATATTGACTCACCTTCATTGTTATTACTAATATCATCAGTTTTATTCCTTAATTTCCATAAAATTTAGAATTTCCCTATCAATATCACTAATAGGAAAATTAAGAATATAGTTCAGTTACATGATTTACAGATTGAGTCAAGGAGTTGCAAATTGCGAATCCTTTTACCATAACAAATTGGACTATATACTTTTTCCCCCAACATTGAGTACTCCAATAGAGGATATCACCCTCACAGTTCATTCTTTGAGCAATAAACTAGTTTGCTTTAATTTTCTGGCATTTTTCTGAGATATTTAGACATTATTTATTCCAAGTGAAATATTTACCTTGCTGTAATGCTTTTTCAGCATTTATAATAAGAAATTTACATAAGAGCTATATTTTTTCTAATTCACTTTTCATAAAATTTCACATTAAAATATATTTCAACATAATCAATCATTATAATATATTTTCAAGGAATATGTCTCAATAAATATCAAAAGGGTAAGAGTAAAAACAATCATTACAGTTTTTGCTCTAAATAAATTATAGGAATCTGTTAACTTCCATATCAAATTTTCCCTGAATTGATAAATTTTTGATGGTTGAATTTTTTTAAGTTTTGCTTTCTAATTTTAAAAGTCCCAAATTAAAATATCTTAAAGCAAATTATTCTGAAATGCCTTTTCAGATTCAGAATTTGCAGAAAACTTTGGGGAATTTTTTGATGATTTGTTTTGTGTCAAAACTTCCACTTAAACATATTTGGTGCTCTCATTTTCATTTTAAATGAATTGAGCATTACCACTGAGAAATACTCCTGTTTTTAAGAGTAAGACTGCTGGTGGTGGCAGGAGCTGTCCAGCAGCAAATGTAGGAGATGAAATATACAGCCAACTTGACATTCTTTTAAAAATGAATTTATTTACAGGGAACTTGGAATTGCACATTTATGCAATCCAGACACTTCTGTAGTCTTGATAATTAAACTTGAAAGGCTATAGCTCCTTTTAAAATTCTCTGGGCTTTGTTTTAATATTCTTCCTTCTTCCATTCCAAGCACTCTGGTCACTAGTCACCAAATCAGTTCTTATAACACATAACTTTGAATATTTGCTTTATCTGGGACTTTCCACCTTCATCCTTTCCTTATTTCCCAACTTGAGAGACTTCAGCCTGACTTACAGAAGGCTTGTGGACCAACCATGCCAGATGCCATGAGTAACCATGATTAAAAAATATCCAATAGTACCAGAAAAATCAACCTCCCCATCACATTAATTCTGATGCCTTTTATAACACAAACATTACAAATGAAATTCATGGCCTCCTTAAAAATAAGGTTGGCAATTTAATATTTATGGAAACAGAAAACAAAGTTTAAATAAAACTTATTTCCCAACAATCTTAGATTTCTTAATTTGGAAAAGGTTTGGCATAGAAAACACCAAATTGTCATAATTATTTTTAAATGATTAGATATTCTCCTCAAGCAGATAACATCATTTTAACTATATTTGAAGTACTTAAGTAATTATCATGCATTGTATATCTCTTTTGGTTAGAGGATAATGCTAATGTTGTAATACTTATCTGGGAGAATTGATTTCCATTTTGCACACTGAAAGATTGATTGAAGCTTCACCCCACTTATTTCCAGATAAATCAGGCAAAAGAATAAAGGACATTTACAAATCTAAGAGCTAAATAAAATCAAATAAAACTAAACTAAATAAAAAACAAAATGATAAGCAAAAATAAACACACAACTCTTGGTAAATCAGTATCATCATCTTTGTACTTGAAGGAGAAAGCATTATTTTCTCCATGATATTTTCTCTATGATATTTAAGCCTTAATAAAAGATAATAATTATATATTGAAGTTCTGGGAACTGAAATAACAAATGAATACCTAGTTATTGTTATAGTGCTCCATATTTAGACATTAAACATCCAGATATGTGCCCATAATAGATGCATGGTAGCTTATATAATATGAAATGGTTATGAAGTTAATAAGTATTAAATAATAAAATGATAAGAATAATGATGGATGGATGGAAAACAATAGATACATAATTGATGATGTACTTGTGTTCAGTAGGCTGGTGACTTCTGTTATTGAAAAATTGTCACATTACAAAGCAACAACTTTAAATTTAATAAAAATATGAAAACTAAGTACTTTGTTTCTGCAAGGTCGCATTATAGTTCACATGTTATAGAAAGCTGAAAAGGTTCCAGGAATAAAATTTGGGATGGACAGGCAGTACTAGAAACTATAAGAATTAAACAAAGCCATCACCAGAACTTTAGCAAAAATCAGTGTATTATCCCAGAAAACTTTCCTATTTCATTTATTAATGCATATTATTTTGTCTCATGTTCAGAGAAATGTACATCTGGAAAAGATGATCTCAGGTTATTTTCAAGTCTTTACCTCTAAGACATAAAAAATATGTATATGAGTGTAATTCAGTTTCTAATGGATGTTTTAGACCTAAATTACCAGCATATTTCTCAAGGAAAGTACATTTTTCTTGTATATATAATTTTAGGACCTGCCCATAATGTTCTCATGAGGAAATCTTTTTTTTGCTTGATTTCCAGTTCACTTTTATTGATGCCAAGGATCTGAGAAAATTCAAATGAAATTTAAATAATTATTTGTTCATATTGGGTGCTCAACCAAACCAAACTTATTCCTTTTGAAATTTACCCAGTACTAATCTAAACCATCTGTCTTCTCTTAAGGACATATGATGGATGATCACAACTGACAAGTGATCATTAAGTAAATGAATCTCTATTTCCATTTCTGCAATCCACCAAAGGTTTCAATGGTTCTAACTGATCAGGGGAAACTTTGCTTTGAGAAGAAAATAAGTCAACATAGGCAAGAGTTGGAAAAGCTTATAATATTCATTTGACAATGAATGAAAAATTATATTGAAATGTTGACTGAATCTAAATCCTGTTAAGAATTTTCAGTAAAAGTGAAAAAATGGTAACAAATTTTCCAGCATATAACACTGGAAGTGAGGAATTTATAGTTATCAAATAAATTTGTTGAATTAAATAGATAGATAGATAGATAGATAGATAGATAGATAGATAGATAGATAGATGATGGATGGATAGATAGATAGATAGACAGATAGTAACTATGTTTTAGATAAAGATATATACTGAAGAATTTAAAGTCACTGCCTTTTATCTCTTCAAAAAGAAATTTATATGTCTACACTGACATTTCAATAAAATTCATTTTATTTAAATTATTCTTGCAACAATTAATTATCTATGCCTAAAATAGTTTAAGTACATTTCAATGAACTATTTATTCAAAACTCTAAAAAAGGGACTCTGATTTTCATCAATTTCTGTTGATCCTATCTAGTTTTGCCTAGAAAATTTGAATGAAAGAATGAACCTTATATTACTATTAGTGGTGGATTATCTCAGAACATGGGGGTAGTTTATTTGTATATAATAATTACCTAGCTAAAAACTCACCATTACCATTTACCTTGAAGTTAAATTAACAATTAACTTCATTATTGGGTCCTGAAGAGATTATTTTAGAGGAGTTTAATATTCTTGTTTCTAGAAAGGGTGTTCACCTTGGAATAAGACGATATGGATTTATGGATTTCAATTCCACTTTGCTTCTTTATGTAATCTAAAAAGAATCATTTCTCTTTGAGTCTCTGTTATCCCATGAGGTACATTCCACCAGTAACTCTGCTTGGTTTATATTCCACAGAACAGGATGTCTTTATGTTAGGTACCCTCGTGTGCCCTTTTCCTTTTAGCTTCCTTTTATGTGTCATTTTCTTCCCCACCATTAGATTGAAAACACTTTGAGACCAGTAACTGCCTTTCTTTACTTATTTTTGTCCCTAAAGCTTAGCACATTCCCCTGCACATGCTAGGTACATAATAGATATTGATTGAATTAAATTGATAGTAGAACTGAATAATATCGAATGTCCTTTAAATTCCAAAATTCTTTAATTCTGTGAAATATTGACTATTGACCAGTCAATTATTTAAACTATTCTTAAATCCCAAGTTTAGGAAAGTAGTAAAAGGTTTAATAGAGATTCTGAAAGAGCAATTAAAATAATATGGATTGCAAATTCTTTGCTTTTCTACCCTCTTAAGTTGTAATATTTTTTGAGGAAAAAGATGGAAAGTTATAGGCTAGAAAATAATGAAGTTTTTAGGATTCATAACTGATTAGATGACTATTGATTGTTCCACATGAACATGGAAAGATTTCTTTAGAGTAGTGCCCCAAGAATCCAAGTTTTATTGTTATTTTGATGGAGATTTTAGTTAATCAAATAGATTTTGGCATAAATGACATTTACATATAGCATGAAGACAAAAGATTAGATGAGAGTAGAAAGAAGAAAATCTTGATAGTCTAGAGCATTGGCCTAGTCAAATGAGGTGAAATTCAATTTAAATTCTTATTGCTTCATACAAAGAACTAACTTTACAATAATAAAAAAGGGTAAAAGTGATTTCCTATCCCCTTTGGCATAAAATTCAAATTTTCTCTATGATTTAAAGACCTCAACAATCTGCATACAACTTAAATTCCTAAGTGTCTATTAAATTATTCCCCTCAAAAATCAATATTTGAGTAAAACTGGACTACTGGGTATTTACCTATTTTTACCTGTCATATTTTATTTCCCTGTTACTTTCATGTAGGCAATTTCTTAATATCTCCATGATCTACAATGTATTTCCTCCACTTCTCAGAATCTTAATCTTCCTTGAATTCTTAGTTTATCTCAGTTGCCACACCCTCTTTCATGACATATTTCTTGATTCCCCCAAGAGCTGGAGTTCTTTCCTTTCTCAAATTTTCTTAGAGTATTTTGTCTAGATAGATACTTTTCTCCTTTAATTTCAACATTGCATCAATGCACTTGAAAAGGTGGGAGAAGCATGCTTACTGTATGTAACTTATTCCTATCCTCTTAGAATTGGTAACCTACTTAGGGATATAAAGCATATGGGGCAGCTAGGAGGTACAAGGGACAGAATGCTAGGTCTGAAGTCAGGGAGACTCATTTTCTGAGGTCAAATTTAGCCTCAGACACACTAGCCATATGATCCTAGGCAAGTCACTTAACCCTTGTTGCCTCAGTTTCCTTTTCTGTAAAATGAGCTGGAGAAGGAAACAATGAAGAAAATGCTGAATGTGGTCAAGAAGAGTGGAACGTGCCTGAAAAACAACAGAACATTATCAATCTATCCTACTTCTACCTAAGAGGATTTCAAATAGAATTGGTTCAAAATTTGAACCTGAAAAGAAGCTAAAGATTGTGACAGGTCAAGGGAGGGAAAGATTGAATTGCAGACTTGGGGATTTGCAGATGAGGAAAGGAAATTTACATAAAGTCAAAGAGTCAAGTGTCTGGATGTTTAAATTTAAGCACATCAAGTTAGTCAAGTTGAGAGGCAGAGTGAATAAAGATTAGTGTGAAATAAAGCTTAAAATTAGACTTCAGTGAAAGTATGAAAGATCAGTTTGGGGAGTTTGAATTTTATCCTAAAGTTACTGGTTGTTCATTTTGTTTAAGTTTTGTTCTTAGTAGAGGAGTGAGTGGAGGTTATTTGAGGTGGATGATAGAAGAAAATAGATTGAAAACATGGAAACCAATGCAGGAGAGAGGTGATAAGGGTTTGAACTAGAGTATACATACTTATTTATATACATTCCTATTTCCTCAAATGTACTTTAAAATTTGCAAGGAAATGAATGGTATATCTTTTATCTTTACATCCTGTGTAATGACACATTTTAGAAGCTGGATAAATGTTGAAGTTCTGAATAAACATTACCATTAATTTCATTTCAATTTTATAACTCAATAAGTTATTGTTTTGAACTTCAATTATTAAAAATATTAGTAATACTAAGAGGGCATTCTCATTTATCCTTTCCCATTTGATCTGAGTCTCTTGATTAAATGTCAGATATTAGAGGAAGATGAATTTTTAAAGTGGAGGAAAAAAATTAAAAATATAAAAAGCAGGATGAGTAAGGTGAAAGACTATACAATGGTTATGCTCTTCTTATTTAGAGTATATTCTTTATCTTGACTTTCCATTCATTGTAAGCCCCCTCAGTATTTTCTTTTCTCTTAGAGTGAGTCATCTTTTTTCTCTAAAGGTCTTTATTTATTATCTCTGTTTCTTAGTAGCAAGTCTTTGGTACATAATAAAGTTTACTGCAAAGTCTCTTTTAATTTCTTAGTAATCTGAGAACACTGCCACAGTTGCAGTTTTGAGGTGGCCAGCAATTCCTGAATCTGGCAGTTTTCCTTAAAAAAAAGCCACAAGTTTACCACAAATCGTAAGCTTGTGGCAAACTCTAAAATTTGCATACAATTGCCATTAAATTTACCAAAACTGTCATTATTCCTAACAATAGTTTTTTTAATCTGTTTGATAACTGGATTTCAGTCAAACCCAAAGAATTATCATTTCAGAATGTATTTTAATGGGAAATATTTAGCACAAATTATCTTTTAAGATATTTCAAAATATCATTACTAATATTTGCAGGATTTTGGAAAAAAACAAATTACATCTCTTTCAGGGTAATTTATATTGTTTTTTCTACAATAATTTTGGGATCAAACTTAGCCAAAAGTTAAATACAAGTCCTTTGCTTTAAACAAAGATGTGCATTCAGCAAATTTCTTTGGCTGCCCTATTGCCTACATGTTTTTAGCTGGTGAGTAGCCATTCCAAAATATGGAAGAAGTCAGTAAGTGAACCCCTATTCTGCCTAGAAATTTCATTGATCTTGAATCAAGAATGATGAATGAAAGGCAAAACATACAAGGGTAGAAAGCATGATTCACAATCAGTACAGAAGAAAAGGAAACAAATCTGACTTCCAATTTTGTCTATCTATTACTTTCTAGGTAAACTTGACTCAAGATATTTAACCATTTATGGTCCTTCAATTGCCCTTCCTGTAAAACAAGTGGTAATAAAAGCTAATTGAGATAACTACCTAAAACTGTAAGCAAGATTATATAGTGCAGAATTAGGAAAAAATCTAAGAAACAGTCTAAGACAATTATCTCATGTGTAATAAGGAAGTTAAAGTACAAAGACATGAAGTACCTTGTCCAAAATCATTGTTGCCTTTTTTAAAAGTGAAAAAGGATTTAAATCTGAATCCTCTTATTCCTATTCAAGTTCTTTTTCCCCCATGTCACTATGAATTCTCCTTTTTAAGTAATAATGAAACCAATCAACAAACATATCAAGTACTTGTTCTTTGAACAAGACACTGTGTTGGGTGCTATAATGGAGGAGAGAAACAGGAGAAGAAGGAGGAGGGGGAGGAGACGGACAGGATGAAAGAAAGAGTTATACAGACAGAGATAGAGACAGTCAGACAGACAGACAGACAGACAGAGAGAGAGAGAGAGAGAGAGAGAGAGAGACAGATTGATTTTCATTCAGGGCATTCTCTGACACCAGGGCATATTACTTTTTTTTAGGAATCGGGGAGGGAAGAATTTTTATTTCTAACAAGAAAACGTAGAATCATCTGAAATAACAAAGGCAAAAGTTTTGAGAGTCTTAATAGTCAACCATTTTTCTTCCTAATAAAAGGCTGAGGGAGCTATTAATTCTGAAAAAAATTAAGGAACTTATTAAGATGGTAGTACCATCTCCCTAGACTAAATAAACCTCATTTCTTGATCTTGTCTCTGCAGTCCAATGTTGTCTGGCATAACAATTGGAACATTATATAGGAATTCTGGTTGAAGATAACTTATTCACTGACAAAGAAGAGAAACCAATCTATATTAAGTACTAACATTATTCTTTGCACCATGGTTATGGTGCTCATAATAAATGAAAAAAATGCTGCTCACAAGAAGCTTACATTATTTTTGTAAGTTCTCTTAATTTTAATTCTCTTATTATAATCAATGAAAAAAAATTACAAAGTAAAGAAAATCCATGAAAGAAATAGTCATAGCCAATAAAAATAAAATTCCCACACTGACCATGTAAAAAGTGTATTTTATTTTGTATCTTGAGTCATTCTCTATTAGGATATGGGTAGCCTTTTTCATTATCAGTCTGTTGCAATCACAGATAAAAATTCTTTTATCTGTAAAAGTTATGTGCCTTTTACAATGATGTTGTTATAGTTTAAATTATTCTCCTGGTTTTGTTCTTCATCAATTTAACATACAGATATTTCCAAATCATTCTGAAACTATTTCATCATTTCTTATGGTGCAATGATCTTCAATTATATACATATGCTTACTTTATTTAGTTGTGATACTCCTCTTTAGTTTCCAGTTCATGTTCCTTAAAAAAAAACAAACTGGTACAAACATATTTGAACTCATTCATCCTTATTTCTTTCTTTTTTGGGGGGTAAAGGTTTATAGCAGTGATTTTGTCATATCAAACTAGAGGCACAGATCAGTAACTTTGGGGGCAAATTTTCATATTGCCTTCCAGCATGACTTATCAGTTTTGTATCTCTGTCAACAGTGTATTAATAATAACACTCTCCAATACTTTTCATTTTCTTTCTTCTTCAGTTAAGCCAATATGAAAAGGATTAAGTTAAAACTGAGTTGATTTAATTGCATTTCTCTATTAATGATCTGGTACATTCTTTCATATGATTATTGAGCACTTAAATTCTTTTAAAATTGCTATTTGTATTTTCCAAATGTTATCCATTGATGTTTGGCTCTTATTCTTATAAATTTGAAAAAAGTTCCTCTTGTATTTCAAAAAATGAAACTTCTATCAGAGAAACTTATTGCAAAGATTTTTCCAGGTACCTATTTTCTTTGAAATTGTAGTTGCATTTAACTTACATTTTATTTTTAAAAAATGAAAATTGTTATTATGTTGATCAGTTTCTTAGCTTGCCCTTGTTTAAAAAAGGGGTTCTTAGTGGTGGTATGCTTTGACGGAAGTCTATTTTTACTCATATACTCATCTTCTCTTTACTGTTCCTAGACCCAAAGATGGATTCATACTCTTTCTTTTTCTTTAACTTTTAAATTCCTCTTTTCCATCTACTTTTCATGATTTTACTCCCTCCCTTAATTGCCCTCTTTTGTTTATATATATCATCTTCACACTTCTCTTATTTTCTCCCTTTTTCACCACTGAGTGAACGATAGTTTTGGATTGTACCAAGTCATGTTTGTATTCTCTCCTTTGACCAGTGTGGATGAAAGTGAGGTTCAAGTATTTACCACTCCCCATACATTTCCTTTTCTCATTGATTCCACTGTTTTCTTCTTAGATATCCAAATTATGTGGGAATGAATTCAATCATCGTTCTTGTTTCCAGTGTTTTCATTTTCAATGATCTTTTCTTTTTTTCTTTATGTATAATCAAACATTTAAAAGTCACTATTAGGTACTCAGTATTATTAGATATCATCATCATCATCATCATCATAATCACCATCATCATCATCATCATCATCATCATCATCATCATCATCATCATCATCTTGTTATATGATCCCCAGGGATGATAGAGTTCTAAAGGTACAGATATCTCATTTCCCCATAATGGAATGTAAATAATTCATTCTTGTTTACCACTTTATGATTGAAACTTTTCATGCTTCTCTTGACTTCTCTATTTAAATTTCAAAATTCTGATCACAGAATTCTGTTCACAGTTCTGATTCTTTTTTCAGAAATGTTTAAAATTACTTTATTTCATTAAAAGTAATTTTCCTCCACTAGTCTTATCCTGTTTTGTTGGGTACATTATTATTTATTTTAAGTCCATAGGTTTTAGATTTAGTAATATTATATTCCAGCTTTCTATTCCTTAAAGGTGATGGTTGCTAATGTTGATTGATTCAGACTATAGTTCTTACAAATTTGAAATATATTTTTCAGCTAATTGAAGTATTTTTATTCTGACCTGGGTGCTCTGAGTTCATCTGTAATATTCCTTGAGTTTTTACTTTGGAGTCTTTTTCATGAAATGTTTGGTGGATTTTTTTCCCATTTTTTAAAAATTTTGTCCCCTGCTTATAAGAGAACTCACCAGTTTTCTTTTGGATTTTAGAAATGTGATATATAAGCAATTATTTTAATTATAGCTTTCTGATAGTTCAATGATTTTTAAATGCTCTTGTCTTGATATCTTTTCAGGTCAGTTGTTGCTTATTAAGTTGCCTTATATTTTCTCCTATTTTTTAAGTTATTTGTTTTTGTTCTAAGATTTCTTTTTATTTCATTGAGTCATTAATGACTATATTGTCCACTCTAATTTTCATGCAGCACATCAGTGATTAAAGTTTTCTTGTACCAATTTTTCCCCCAATTCTTTCTTCTCTGTCACTTTTTTTCTATAAAATTTCCAAACTTCAATCATTTCTTTTCTATAAAATAGCAAGAAGTAGAGGGGGGAAAAAAAGTTGATAGAAGTTGGCTGAAAGAACCAATTAAGCCAGAAAAGAATGAACCTGAATGTGAAAATACAAATTAGAAACAGAAAAGACTCATAGAGATTTTTAAAACAACCCCATCCCACTCTGAAAGGTAATAGAGTTACCACATTTAGGCACTAGTTAGCATCATAAACCTTGATGTTTCTATGAAGGAGAAATGGTGCTAAGTGCATGCAGCTAGATGGGACTCAGTCTGGTGAACCTAAAAAGATCAATTTTTCAAGATATCTAGAAGAGGTGAGAAAACCAAAACTTGGAGACAAAAATCATGGATCTTATGGGATCTTATAGGTGGCATTGTGCATTGAGCACTGACCCTGTAGTCAGGAGTACCTAGGTTTAAATTTGGCCTCAGAATCTTGTTGCATACTTGCTGAATGGCCTTCAACAAGTCATGTAGCATCATTTCCTCACAAAAACAAATATCATGGATCATAAAATATCAAGAAAATATGAGTAAATACTGATGAATATGTCTACTTAATCATATGTACAAAGTTTTTGGAAGAACAATAAAATGTACATACTTGATAAATATATGAAAGGAAACAAGCAGTCTTTTCCAGATAATATCCTATAGTAGAACACACATTTGCTATTAAAAATATTCATTATAAAAGATCCCACAATACTGATAATTTGTTGAATATAACAAAATAATTGATTAAAAAGTAAAATCCAATCTTAGAGCTATCCAGAAGAATTTCTTCAATGCATAATTAAATATACCTTAAAAATTTGACAAAATTTATCCAAAGTTTATTAATTAATTTGGTAATCATCTGATTACTAATTTCAAGAAAACGATAAAGTCAAGAGAGCACTACAATAAATTAACAATAGGATATCTATGTAAGTATAATTTCTTCATTCACATAACTTCATTATCACCCACCTAGACTTTTAAAATAGCCTCCTATTAGACTCTAAACTTCTAGATTTGATCCTAATTAATGCTTAGTAATATAAATCAAGATCTGTCATTTTCTATGATCATATTATTTAAATGACTTGTAAGAAATAATCTACAAGCAACATGCTGACTCTCCAACATTCAAACCTCTTTGCTATCTCACAGTTTCCTACCTGCTTTCTGTGGAGCCCTGTCCTCAATCTGATCCATCTAGTTTAGGGAAGAAATAATTGCGGAGAAAGGGCTTAACATTCTCATTACTATTTACAAAAAAATACACTATCTTACCAATTGTAAGGTAAGTCAAGAAATCCTGGTAACTCTTCCCAGATGACCAGTTCTGCTTCCAGTCCAGTCTTAAATTCATCATCTGGAAAAACAACTCATGGGAAAGGGTCCAGCCATCCCCAATTGCCAACCAGCTACCACTTAAAGGATAGGTGTGCCAGTCTAACTGAAGTACCTCAAAGAAGGCAAAATGTACAAGATACTTTAAACCGCCAAGTACAGTTTGATCACTATCTCTTATCAAACTTACAGATAATCCAGGACTCAGAACCCAATAGCTTTTGGAATAGTTGTGCTTTCAGCATGATGCCCTCAATTCCATACGGAGAATAATTTCCTGTGGAAGTGAAACTGGTAATTGTTTATTCAGATGCCACAAGCACAGCTATTGAATACCTAGAAAAGAAAGTTCATGTCACTGAAGTCCTTGGCTCTGGTCAAATGGATCAATATCTGAAAATGTTATGATTTTAGCAGTACAAATGACATTAAAGAAGAGGTATTGCCATTTATTTTGAACCTGGAGAGCACTACTTAGTACAGTGTCTTTAACATATCAATCACTTAATAAATAAGTTTAGTCATTCATTCATTCCTACAGTTCCAGTTTTCTCCTTTTTCTATAGAAAGGGGTTCTTAGCATATTTTTATGATTATGTCACAATAATTGGATTCCTTTATAATCCCCCGTATTTGATTTTATGCATTTAAAAACATTATTCTGAAATCATTTGACTTCTCCAGACTATCAAAGGAGTCCATAACACAAAGTTAAGAATCCTTGCTATAGACTAATCTCATGTTAACTTATTTATGTCCAGTAGGTTTCCACTTTTCTGTTCTGTTTATACTATTCTCTATACCTGCAAGATGTATCACACATGCAAATTAATCTTGAAAGTCTATCCATCTTTCAAAACCTTAACTCAAGGGGTGGTTAGGTGGCACAGTGGATACAGCACTAGCCCTGAAGTCAGGAGGACCTGAGTTCAAATCCAACCTCAGCCATTTAATAATTATCTAGCTGTGTGATTTTGCACAAGCCACTTAACCCCATTGCCTTGCAAAAACTAAAAAACAAACAAAAAAAAAAAACCTAACTCAAATACCACATTATATTGGAAGCTCCTCATTATTCCCCCAGTAGGAATTGAACTTCATTTTTGGACCTCTAATATAATCCAACAAAAATTAAGTATCTACTATGGGTAATAAACTAGGCTAGGTACTGTTACACTAAGGAAAAAATTATATGCACCTTATAATCTAAAGAAGATGGGTATTCAAGTGCATAGAAAACTGATAGAAATGTGAGAAAGAAGAAAAAATGAGAGGTAATAGAAAAGAGATTTTCATCAACTTATAAAAAGAGGTAGATCACTTTGACCTAAGATATAGGAACTATTGGGCAAGGTATGCCTCATGAAAGAGAATTCAGGTTTTTGAAAGAAAAAATTAATCTTAATAAATGAAGGAAATGGGAATATGAGAAGAAAAGGAGAAAGGTCTGACAAAAAAGATGTGAACAATGACAAAAGACACAAAATGTTGTAACACCTCTTTTATTCATTAAGTGTAATTTCATAAACTTGAAATTCAATTATTCTTAAAAAATTAATGGATTCATTCACTGAGGACTGTATTAGACCTTGGTTAAATTTAAAAGTATCTAATTTTTGTTTCTAATATGCTTCAAGGACTTGTTTTTCAAGAGAAACATAAATATAGTCCATCTGGCAATTAAACATAGGGCAATGGAAGGAGCAATGTGACCAAGAAAGGAAAATTGGGAAAAGGAAAAAATGTCAAGAAAATAAAATCTGGGTGACTTCTTGATAAATGTTATTTTATGTCTCTCACTTCTCTTGCATATTTTTTTTAAAAGTTGGGCTAAGGGTTGGTTAAATTAGAACTCAGAGGGAAAGGGGTATATTATTATCCTTATTATACAGTTTCCTGTCTGCTATCATTTTTGACTGAAGAAACGGACAAAAGAAAATCTCTAGTCAACCAATTCTACTTCTCACTTAAGCCCTAAACTTAGTTTATGTTGCTGGCTTTTTGCCTCTTGTGGTGCATTTTCGAAAAAGCCACAAAAATATGTAGTACTAATAATTTTTCATAACCCATCATTCACAAGATAACCAAAATGAATTCCTCTGATGTAGATTCTCAAGGAACATTAAACTTTCATTCTACAGTGTAATAGAAGCCTGCATTATATCGGCATGGCATTTTTCTGACTTGCCTGCTGGTAGCTGCCAGCCAACTCTTATCCTGGATGCTGGACTCAGAACAGACTGAAAACCGCAGTAAAGAGCTATAAAGAGCTGGGTCTGTGTAGCCCCAGCTTCTTGCTAGTGAAGAAAGGAAGAGAGGGATTTCAAATTCTCGCTATTCTCAAGCAAGATTGCTTAATGACTCTAGAGCATCAAAATAAAAACTCTGAATACATAACAAATATTGACATAGTTCAGAATTTCTAACATGAGAATTTTGCCAAATCAAAACCATGGGTTATTGTTGTCTGTTTGGACCACCAATCTTCTAATTTCTTAAGCTAATTCAGTGGAGGGAAATGGACTACATATTGAATTCTAAAGAGCATCAACAGTATACCTGACCTTAAAGCACCCCAGAAATACTATCAACTGCTCTATTTCTCCAAGTATCCATGAAGTCTTCTGACTTGTTTCTAAAACATGTATGTGTCAGACATAAAATACTAAATTATTACATAAGTCTGAATCTCATCCTTCACTAATTTTCTGTATTTTTTGTATTTTTCACCATCAACTTCATTTTAAGCTCCTTGAGAGAAGGTATCTCATCTCTTTCTTCAATATCTCCCATTATATCTAGTCATGAAATAGTAACACTGTCCAAAGAACTGAAGTAGAGGCTTGCCCAAAAAGCAATGGAGAATCACATGTTGTGAGTTTACAAGTTCCAACACTAATAAATGAAATACACAGAAGAAGTAGTGGATAGGTTCATATATATATACTATATGTATAAATCTGCATATATATATATATATATTAATTCACATTTCTAGGCATATATGTGTATACAATTGGAAAAATTGTTTGCATGTTAAAAGTGTAGGGAAATCAATGGAAATCCTTCATTATCAATTGATAATCATTAAATTTAAATATAATTTGAAAAAGACTGTCTAGCTATTTGGCAAACACCTATACTATGTCAAATAAACACTCTCAGGAACAATAAATTTGTATTTTATGGAGAAATTTAAAACCTGCATTATAATAGTATGGAAGGATATAACTGACCCAAAGAGGATGCAATGACTTAATTATTTATCAGATCATTTTGTTAACAGGGATGTTTATATTGAAATATTAGAATATGAGATGTCTAGGTTAGCTAACTTTTTTGACTGGACCTTTGATTTCATTGGTATATAGAATTCTCAGTGAAGAAACTTCCTGTACCAATTTTAATACTGTTAACAGCTCTGCAATTTATAGTCTTTAGAGAATTATTCAAGGGGTGCAGAGGTAATTCAGTTCTGCCAAGCTGAATTAACCAGAATAGGTAAGAGGCAAGTCTTAAACTCAGACTTTTCTGATACCATGGTCACCTTTACATCTACCAAATGATGACTGAATGGTTAAGTCAAAAATTCATTTTTAATAAGAACTATTAGTTTACTATCGGATAATACAATAAAATTTCATTCATTCTAGCTGTTGGGAAGACATTCGGAATTGCTAGATTTTTATTTCAAAATATATAGAAAATTGAAATAAGTTAATAAATAATCATGTGGACCCACTTTATAATGGGTAAGAATAGTATGTAATTAACAGTAACTTTTTATATCAAAATGAGTTTTTCTGACATTTGAATTATTTGTTCTTTAACAGTTTGAATATTTTCTTTGTAATCTTTTTCTCATTATTTATGGCCAAGTAAACATGCTTTTTCATTGCTAAAAGACTTTAATCTCATAATAATTATCAAAAACACTAAATGACTAATGGTCAATTTTAAGAAGCCTTGCATGATCTTGCATATTTAATATTTCTTTCATCACCAATTCTTTGTAACTTAAATACCAGTTATTGTATACTTCATTATAGAATATTAAGGTTGACCATGAAGAACTTAGAAATCATTAATTAATTATTCAAATCCCCCTGTCATCTAATTGCCAGGGCATGATATTGCCTTCAGAGAATGTTTTGGACTCAGAGCTTTGATCAAAGAATCAAAAAGAAATTTTCCCAATTCATCTTTTGATCTTTGTAAACCCCTTTCACTCCATTACTGTCCCTCCCTCTTTGAATTATTTATATGAGGTTTAAAGAAATCCATGACCTTCTTTTACTCCTATTGTCTGAAGGTGCCTGAAGTGCTACAAAAGTTTGGTGCACTTCTTGTTTGCCACTTAAGAGAGTGGCTTCCAACATAGTTTGTTTCATCCCCTGGCCTAATACTTAACAGATTGCCTGGTAGTGCAATCAACCTTCTGCTTGCAGGAAACCAAAAGGCTCAGATGACATGAATGACACTGTAAATCAACACAGTTATTCATTTGGTACTGACTTTCAGTGTTCTTAACCTCATCAGAGAGCCTGATGATCCTCAAATAATTTTTTTTGGCTTCTTGCACTGTTGTCTGTTAATGAAAACAGAGTGGTCCCTCTAGCCATCAGACATCACATCACTCTTTTGAAAAAACACACACGTTAAAGATATGTTTAACTGATTCAGTGTGTTGGAGGTGGGGGAGGTCTGATTGCCTTATCTGAGCCCAAATTAAATGATCTCTTCCAAGCCTCTTTATTTGAACTTTGTAGTCTACCTTAAAAATCTGCCTCTCAACTATATAACTGGCTCGATGAGTGAAAATAATAACATAACTGAAACCAATATCTTCTAATCATTTATCTATAGTTAAGTTGAACTGCTGTATTATGCAATACTCTGAGGAACAGCTGGGCCCCACTAACCAGAAAGCACTTTTATGGTTTCTCTTAAGGGCCATTAAATCAATGTGATGAGAGCACAGCTGGACTGGATCCTGCAAAAATTTATCAGATCCCACACAAAACATAAAGAAATCATTTGGTACTGTTGCAGGCTCAACACCAGCCCCCTTGCCTAGATTGCAGGTGGAGTTTAACAGCTAAACTCCCAGAATGAACCCTTGAAAAGATGATCTGTCTTTTTTGCTGTACCTCTCCCCTCTGTGTATTTCCTCTTAAAAGTACTACTTAGTCCTGCAGCTATTAAAATAGATGTTTTTTAGCTAGGCATGACTGGACATATAAGGACCTTTCTGAGAGAGAGAGAGAGAGAGAGAGAGAGAGAGCTCAACACTGAGTTTCGTGAATTTTCCTTTATAAAGCTCAGGATATGTATGGTTGGTAAAAATCGATAGATCTCAAGGAGTATAACATTGTACTGAAAGTTTCTAACTTGGTGGAGAGGGTCTCTATATCAGTAGCTATGTCTGCCTTACTGTTTCAATAAGTCTCATTACTGGTATCAAATACAAAAAGTAAATAGGTTTTATTTCTCATTCTTGTTATTTATTTCAGTTTTCTTTCTTTAATCTCAAGTTTGCCAATATTTGTCCTTCATTTTTGAAAAAGACCATGACATCAAGTAGATGAAACCATGGCAAGCACATGAATTGGATTTGAGTGAAAAGATACTGTGCTATGTCACCAGTCTCACTTTCTCCTTCAGAGTCATCTGGATCCATAGGCAAGATATGGATAAGGATGACCAGAGATGTCTCTGGATGAGGCAATCAAGGTTAAGTGACTTGCCCAAGGTCACACAGCTTATAAGTGGTAAGTGTCTGAGACTGGATTAGAACTGTCATCCTCCTGACTCCAGGAGCAGAGCTCTATCTACTTCACCACCTAGTTGCCTCACAATGAAAGATAATATTTGATTATGTTTTAGCAGTATAAACAAGACATTCAATTCAATGAAATTTTATTAAGACTATAGGAAGAGTATGGAGGAAATACAAAGAACACAATTGGAAGGAAATTCATAGATCATCTAATCTAACAAATATCTAAGAGTTCTAAACAATTCCTTCTAATTCTAAACAAAATTCCTAATTCAGTTTCTTTTTGAAGATCTCTAATCATGAGTAACATACTAACCTTTAGAGACTGAGTTTTCCTTACATTTATCCAAAAACTGCCTCTCAGAAACTGCTAATTCTTGCTCTCAAATCTTCCTTCTGGGGCCTAGAAGAGTAATTTTTTTTCCCTGTCATTTCGTCAGGTACTAGAAGTTAGCTTGTTGCCTACATTCTTCTATTCTCCTGACTAAAAATCCCTAGGTGACCATTCTGGATGCCTTCCTTGGAATGTATTTCAGTCTGTCATATCTTCTCAAAAGGTGGTGCATAAACTAAATGCATACTCCACATCCAATTTGATCAGGGTACACTGAAGCTAAAACCTCTCTAATTCTAAATGATGTCCTTAGATTATCAGGCACAGTGGTCTATTGCTTAAAGAATTGACCTCAGAAAGAGGAAGAGCTGGGTTCAAGAACCCCTATTAACTCATATTTGCCATGTTACTCTGGACCATTGGCAGTCTTCTTTGGTAAAGGGAGATTCCTCATTAGGGATTGTCTATAGTACTAAATAAAAAATAAGTGCGACCAAAAAAATGTCTATTAGTTAAAGCACAGATGTTTCAATCAGAAGACCTGAGTTTTTATCTGTCGATTTATGTCCTTCCTGTGTGACCATGTGTAAGTAACACTTACCCTGGTCTCATTTTCTTTATCAGTAAAATGAGTTTATTAACAAAATGGCTTCTAAAGTCTCTTGACTTCTAAATCAAACAATCAACAAACTTTAATTAAGCTCCTACAATGTATCTTGAACTGTGCTAGGAACTAAGGATTTAAAGACAAAAAGGAAGGAAGGAAGGAAGGAAGGAAGGAAGGAAGGAAGGAAGGAAGGAAGGAAGGAAGGAAGGGGGAAAGAAAAGAGTAAGAAGTTATCCCTGGCCTCAATAAGACCTATGATGCTATAATTCATTAAATCAAAAAATATAATCACTCTTACTTTTTTCTGTCATGTCAAACTGTTAATTCATATTAATTTTGCAGGCCACTAAAAATCCTAGTTATTTATCATGAAAATCTAAAATTGTCTAAAATCCTACTATGAGGAGGGTAGTGCTATAAGATAGAAAATTAATTAAAATATACCCTCTTATAGCTTTAAAACTGAAAATCATAGGATCACATACTTTAAAAAAGTTGAAAGACATCTTAGACTCTATTTACTTCAGTCCCCTCATCTTGGAGATCAGGAGCTGAAGTCAGGGAAAAAACTGTAAGTGAGTTGATCAAGGTCATACAGGTAACTGAGAAAGCAAGACAAGCATTTTTCCCCTGAACTACATGTCTTTCCTAAGAAGAAATAAAATGTCAAACGATTTAACCTATTAATCCTATTTTGATGCTATTTAGAATCCATTTAAGGACTAGTAAGTACCTCAAAGTTCCAATATATGAGAAAAGAAGATTAAAATATGATCAATGGATTTGGTTAGAGAATCTCAGATATTTTTTTACAATCACAAAGACCTACAATATATTTGTTTTGATGTAGGTACTTGGTGACGATATCAGTACGCTGGTCATATTGGAGAGTACAGATTAAGAGCATAGGATAAGAAAGCAAAGGAAGCAAAATAGCAGGGCTTTGCCAATTATTTACATAAGAAAAAACCACACCAGTGACTGACCACACACATCATTTGGTGGTTAGAACAATCTGTGGTACCAGGCTTTGTAGCCAAAAAGAGAAGCACCACATGAGATAAGAAGTGGAACAAAAAGTTGACTCTCCAGCTTGCCAAAAAGAAAGAAAAAATAACAGGCAGCCAGATGAGTTTAGCCAGATTATCCTCTACAGAATCTGATGATGCTTTTTCCTATTATGGGCACTTTGTGACCATAGGCTTATTTTTTTCCTCATCACTAAGATCAAAAAGAACACTCCCACTTCCTTTCCTCCCATAGTTATTTTAAGCATAGCCAGATATAATAAAGACCCCCTCAAGCAATAACAAAGAACAAACTCCAATTTCAGAAGTTTACATTTTTACTCAAGTTGAATATTTTCAGCAACATTCAGAAAGATCAAATTAAATCTTAAGTTGGCTTTTTTCATGCCTTCTTTGATTAAAAAAAGGGGAATCACCAACATGATCTGTGCTATTTGAGAAGGGGAAAGAGAGGTTAAAAATGCTATATTATTTGTCTAATCATTTCCTATTAATTAATGTCTTATAATCACATGATCTTTCTTGTGTACTCAGCTAATTCTCTTCAATAAAATAATTTACAGAGAATCAACTTTGATTTTTGTCATCTAGTTAATATTTATAAATTATCTATGTTATACCATTATCCTATACAATGCTTAATGATAGCAAGGTTCAAGGAATTAGGAAAGCCCATTAATTTGTTAAGGTTCTATGATTTTACAGGCACAGCCAACAAACAACATGCCATCTTACAAAACTTAAATTGCATTCTATGTGCCTTGCCACCATAATCCTGCAAATAAACCAGAGTAGTGTTAAGATAGAAAGGAATGTAAAAAGCTATATCTAATCAAATTGCTATAGTCAAAGTCTATCAAACAGAATTTTGCATTTTCTGAAATAACAAACTTAAAAAAACAAGAAACAATATGTTTTGGTGGCATTATTTTAGAGTTGGTTCATAGAAAAAAAAAGCAATATTTATGAGCAATTGACACTATTTCTTTGACTTTTGCTAGATTAACTATCACTTTGCTAAAGGTGAAAATATTTAATTTAAAGTAACAGGTAAAATTAAAAAAAGACTGACTTTGTCATTCTCACAGGCCTGGGGAGAGGAAGACCTGAGTTCATTCTGAGCCTCAGATAGCTACTGTTTCTATGACTGAGCAAATCACTTAACTTTTGTCTGACTCAGTTTCCTTATCGATAAAATAGTGATGATGATAATAGCAACTATTTACCAGGATTGTTTTGAGAATAAAATGACATAATGTTTATAAAGTGCTTAGTTTAGGTGCTTAACAAATTTATTCTAAAGAAAAATGATTAGCTTCCTATGATTTCTTTGATAATATACAAATTCATACAGGCATTGAAAGTCAATTAAAAACCTGACTCCAATATATCATCCTCTCTCTTTTTTTAAAATTACTTTCCTTCAGGTATTCAACGTTCCAGCCAAATTGGTAACTATTCATATATTCCAAGTCTCATTTTCCACCTCACTGAGATTATAGAAGTAGATTCCCATTCTTGGAAAGTCTTTTTTATCTTTACCTTTCAAAATTCTCATCTTCTTATAGTAAACAACCAAGCTGCAAACTACCAAAGCATTTTTGCATCACTCCAGTTGTTAGTCTTTGATTTTTCTTCAAAAAGTCCATAGATTTATATATTTGTGAAGCTGTTTTATTGATACAATGGAAAATAAGTTCCTTGAAGACAAGATTATTTTCTTTTTGTATCTTTACCAAACTAGCATCTAGCACAAGACTTTGAACATGGTGTTGCTATTTTACTCCTTGCAGAAAGAATGTAATTGAATTCTTTTTTAATACAATGTTTTATTGTTTTCCAAATACATACATATATATATGTATATATATGTATATACAATATTAGTTTCTACCAATCACTTTTGCAAGGTTTTGAATCTTACAATTTTTCCCTCCTCCCTTGCTTAACTTCCTCCCCACCCCCAAGAGAGGGGAGTTTTATAGTCTACATTTGCTTCCATGACATGTATAGCTCAAAATTAAATGTTAAGAGGAAAAAAAAACTTATTCTTAAGGAAGAAGGAAAATATTAGAGATAGAAAATTTATTTAATAAATAAGATGTCTTTTTTAAAACTTAAAGATAATAAACTGGTCTTTCTTCAAACTCCATATTTCCTTCTCTGAGTACAAATGGTATTCTCTATCACAAAGACCCTAAAATTGTCCTTGATTATTGCACTAATGGAGTGAGCAAGTCCATCAGAGTTGATCATCACCCCATGTTGCTGTTAAGGTGTATAATGTTCTTCTGGTCCTGCTCATATCACTCAGCATCAATTCATGCAAGTTTTTCCAGGCTTCTCTGAAATTCCATCCCTTTTTGTTTCCAATAGAACAAAAGTGTTTCATTACATACATATGCCACAATTTGTTCAGCCATTCCCCATTTGATGGACATCCCCTCAATTTTCAATTCTTCACCACTACAAACAGAGCTGCTATAAATATTTTTGTACATGTGGAGTTTTTACCCTTTTTCATAATCTCTTCAGGATATAGAACCAGTAGTGGTAATGCTGAATCAAAGGATATTCACAGTTTTCTTGCCATTTGGGCATAATTCCAAATTACTCTCCAGAAAGGTTGGATCAGTTCACAGCTCCACCAACAATGCATTCATGTCCTAGATTTCCCACATCCCTTACTACATGGATCATTATCCTTTCTGGTAATTTTGGTCAATCTGAGATGTGTGAGATGGTACCACAGAGATATCTTAATTTGCATTTCTCTAATCAGTAATGATTTTGAACAATTTTTCATATGACTATAGATAGTTTTGATTTCCTCATCTGAAAATTACCTTCAAGTGTTCAAGAAAGTGGTAAAAACAATTTGATTCCTATTTTCATAATTTCTATCGTCCCAAAAGATTTGACCCCACAGGGAATTCTACAATTTCTAAGAGAATCAATCTCAGTGTTCTATGATCTAACATTTGAGAAGCTATAAGAACAAATATCTATCTATCTATCTATCTATCTATCTATCTATCTATCTATCTATCATATGTAATTGCAAGATAATTCTACCAACTATACTCTTGTTTCATTCAAGGATATATATTTGTCTTCAGACTCCTGAGCTATATTTAAGGTATTAAACAAATCTATGGTCCTAGGACTATGCACACCCATCAAGCAGCATCAACCAGCAAAGATAAGGAAAGATCTATCTTCTAGCTCATTTCTCAGTAACCTTGTCCACTAGTAGCAATTTTGGTTATTTCTTGACTATGTATCTTATCTGCCTAATTAGAACTTATGGTACTTTCCTAAGCTTCTCGGCCTTAAATTTCTTCTTAGCTATACTTCACTATATGATTCTGATAATAGTTATGTCAATGGTCAGGTCAAGCATTCTAATTTCCCAAGAAATTGCTATTGAAAAAACCAAGAAATGCTATTGAAAATTAAATTTGGAAACAACAAACTACAATTATTTATGCAGAAATAGAGCAGAATATGCTGCTGTGGAGTAAAGTTGGATATGTAGCCCTCCAAGAATTTACAAGACATGAAAGTGTTATGATGAGGAGCAGGACTCAAGTTTTCAGGTTGTAAGAATTCACAGAATTCTAGAAGTATGTTTCTAGGATTGGAGGAACTTAGAGGCAATCAAGTCAAAAACTTCATTTTGCAGATGAGGAAACTAAGGCTCATGGTGACTAATAGTTTTTTAAAAGTGAAGTGTTATTTTTAATGTGAAGTCTGATACATAGTAGGTGTTTAATAAAGGCATGTTGAATGACAAGTATTAAAGGTGGAATGTGAATCATCCAGGACCAATACTTGCTCAAATAAGGAGCCAAAATTGATGAGGAATATATTTTTATTTATTATACTGCAGGCTTCATAGAAAAAGTTAAAGACTCACTCATCAGATGGTCCCCATTTAATGAAACCACTATGAGATGGAGAAATTTCTCTGCACCCTCTAGCTTCTATGCAAACCAGAAGTTCTTGGGCTTGCTGATAACATCTACTATCTGGAAGGTTCCATGTTGTCCCCATCTTTTTTCATCCCTGTGGACTTTGAAGACTAGTAGACATTAAACCTTAGATTCAATTCAATAAGTATTAAATACCTGTTTTGTGGAATATAATATAAACAACCCATTTAGGAATAGAATTCTGGGATTAGAAAGCCTCAATTGCACCTTAGCGAAAATTTTCTTCCAAATAATTATCCAGATCCTAGATTAAAACTCACTGTTATCCAGTGTACCCAATACCAATATCTTTGGGTCTGACCTTCTACCTCTATTAATCTTGAAGCTTATCCTCCTACCTTTTCCTTCCCTTGATCAGGACCAGCATTAAGCTGTGCCAAAATTACTTTGATGTTATGGACTACATATTTCTCCAACCTATTACAACCATTCTTTGGGTTGGTGCCTTGTTGCCCAGTCAGATTTATAATAATAATTCCATCCACCACTTTCACCCTGGTCACCTCCAACTGGAGATTTAAAATATACATAGATCTAACTTGGTTTCTACAAAAAGATCAAGAAGATTATAAACACCAGGCATTCTGGGATCACTAATCAGAACCCTGGTGGTTTTTTGTTTGTTTTTTAATAGGAAATAAATTAGAGTTATATCAAACATCACCTCTGACCAGATATCCTAGAGAATTAAACTCTAATGAGGATAAGTATATATTATCAAAACCAAGGATTGACAAAATATAGACAAGGCATAATTTGCTCCATGGTCATAGTTTGTCAGAATCTAAACTATAGACCAGTTTCAGAACCTAATAAAATATTTCTGCATAGTCTGTGGCCTAAAATATTTATAATATTTCATTGATTTTTATTTTACTGCTCATTATCAGAAATAGCCATCTTCATTCCTATAGAACCTATCCATGGAACAAAGGAAAACAATTAAGAAAAATAAACTGAAATGATGACAATGAATGCAATATTTCATAGGTGTAGTCAACTACTCTGCTGAGGTAAGGGAAGAGTGCTTTGTCATTGGTCTATTGGAAACAAAATTGATCATTACATTTATATGAATCTTGATGTTTTAAGTATTTTTAAATGTATATCGTCATTAAAATTTTCATTTTATTTTCTTTATTTATTTCCCTGGAGTGAGTTAATCCTTATTTCCTCATACATGTATGTATGTATGTATGTATGTATGGTTATTTTTATGTTTATAGTTGTGTATGTGTGTGTTTTCTTAGAGCATCCTCTCTAGTCTCCCTCTTTCAACTTCCATTGGCTTTCGGAGGGCTCCAAAGGAGCTATTTCTTCTCTCAGCTTGCTAGGGGTAGCCCTGAGTAATTTAGTTTTTAATATAGTCACTAATTATAGTCCACTGGTGGACTCTCCATTGATGATCTAGCTAATAACAATTAGCCAGCAAGAGTTTATTAGCTTTTCAATAGGGGTATATAGTAAAGTAGTATAGCTAGAAGAATACGTACAAGTATTTGCCCCAAAGTCTACTATATAATTAGTTTGGCCTTACTCAGGTGTTGGGATTGGAAGATGGAGGAAGGAATATTATATTTTCTCTGGCCTCATAGCCTTTTCTCATTGCTACCTTCTAAGATAGGTACAAGAGTTTTATGCCTTCTAAAAGTGCTCCTGAAGTTTTGACTCCCAAAGCAATTGCAGGACCGTTCCTACTAATCATTTCTCTGAATTACATTGTCCAATACAATTTATTAACTGATATCATCCAGGGGTTCAAAGTACTTCATTACTTCCCAACTTGATTAACTAGATTGTTCGCATATACATTGTGCCTTTGCTCATTCTGTGGATTTAATGGAGGTGGCTAGGAATTTTTCTCATCAACTTTAAATTTGAATAGATTGATTCTGAAACCCAGTTAAAGAGGCATTCTCCCCTGGCAAAGGTATGTTTCCTAGGATTGTGCAATAATTGATTTGGGAACTTACAAATAACTTGATAATTCCTATATTTATAACTTTGCTCCCACAAAAAGTACTGCTAAGAACACAGGGTATACCAGAAATCTCAGTGGGTTTTTTTAAGCTTTAGTAGTATAAAAGTGCAATATGACTTCTAGTGGTCTGATTATATGTGTGTATATATATATATATATATATATATATATATATATATATATATATATATAGTACTTTCTTTGATTTTTTTGAGTTATGTGCTTAATACTGAGATCATTGCGTTAAGGAAATTAGTAACTTTACTCACATAATTATAGAATTTTTCTCCAACAGTATTTTTGCATGTCTGTCTTTCATTTCAACATTGCCATATCATAGATACAAGACTTAATAAATGTTCATCAAATATTTACATATAAATGTATGTTTATATCTATATACACCTATAAAAAGCACATACATACAAAAATATGTATATGTGATATAGTCATAGCCTCATTATTAACCCTTAGGAAATTTTCACCATTACCTTCAAATTTTTGCTTCTCGGTTTATGCAAGATTCAGCTCATGCTCCTCAACTTCTTACTCCTGGAGCAATCCCTTGCCTTGACATTTTGTTTGTATTTTCTTCATATTCAGTAATTGTAAAGGAGAGAAAGACTATCAAATCTAGAGAAACCTTGACATCAAGTATATTTGGAGAAATATCTAATATCAGTTTGAGTGAAAGTAGAGGAGTATGATCCAAATTATTGCCTCTGGAAGCTTATAGAACCAGTCTACATTTCTTTAAAATTCACCTTCTATATATTTCATAAGAAGAAAATCTCAAAGAAAGACAAGGACAACTCTTGTTGGGAGCTACATAGTATGAAGTATTTATTGTATCCTATGACTATGCTTCAATCATAGATATAATTCACTTCTGGACTACTGATTCATCTCTTGCTCTTTTTCTAGAATGATGGGGGGGGGGGTGTTGGACATCTACCATCTAAAAATGTTAGCCCTGACATTTAGTTGTACGAATCTGGGAAAGTCACTTGACTGTCAGAGAATATGTCTTTATCTATAAAATAGGCTGAAAATATTTGTCTTTACCTAGAGGTAGATAAATTGAGATATGGAATCTGAAATTAGGAGACTTTGAGTTCAAATACAGCTTCAGACATTTGCTAGCTGTATGATCAAAAAGTTCTCTTTATGTGTAGTTTATAATGATGGTGATGACATGATAATGACGATAAGCATGTAAATGTATGACTCACTCATGTAACTATTCTATACTCATAAGGCAGAGATAAGGAGTTCCCAAGAGCTTCACTAATAGAAAAGAGGCAAACAGTATAGTACTTGATCCACATTAATAATAATTTCCTTTCCTAACTAGATTAAATCATGATCTCAAATTCACTTATTACCCCTAAGGGACTCAGCAAAACAAGAGATTAAGGCACAATCCCTACTCTCCTGGGAAACAAGGAATGAAGTAATGCACTTGGGAACAAAATCCAATTGGACTGTTTTCACAGGAAGTTCAATGACTCACAAATGGATTGACTGAAGTGGAATCAAAAGCAAATAAGATTAACTAAATCAAATCAGCTAAATAAATTTGGTTATTGTTGATCTTTATAATCTGTCTATTGGAGGAGGAGGAGTAAGAGAAGCATGAGGAGGAGGAGGAGGAAGAAGAATCCTGATTTTTGACTCATTTCAGTTTTGTGAACAATGTAAATAGTATCATAGATTTAAAGTTGGGGATACCTTAGAAGTCAAAGAATGTAATCCCATCATTTTATAAATGTGGAAATCAAGGTAGAGAGATGGTAATTGTTTTGCCTAAAGTCACTCAAGCAGTTATTGTCTAAAGTACAATTTGGACCCCAATTTTCATCCTTCTGTCTGCACCTGTATATTCATGCTTCTCTTCTGACATTGCCTGACAGTTGGCTTGACCATGTATCCTGTAGGAAACAGTCTTATCAATGAGCATGGTATTATTTTGCCAATGATCTCTGCTGTGTGTCATGCTGCATGAAGAGTGTGATCTTCCTCAAACTGAAGCAGCTCTGCCTTCCTTTGTCAAACATCTTTGCAGTTTAATTTGAGAATATGACATCTCTGCATTATTGAAAATTCACACTGAACAGATGATAAACATCAGACAGAGAGCAATTAACCTCTACCCTAAGATCAGAGTTCATCAACTCTACTCTCAAGTAATACCCCTACTGCTCTTGTACCATGATGCATGAAGCCCTTCTCAATTTTCTGGTTCCTGCTTCCCTTTACATTCCCTGTTCCACTGCCAATCCGCCTTAAAATACAAAGTAAGTCAATTTTTCTTTCTAAATGCACTTGGCTATGTTTCTCTTCAATTCCAAAATATAATTTGGAGTAAAAAAGACAGTAGTTATAAGTATTTATTATATTTCTTTTTAGTTCAAGACCAGAATCATATTTTGTACATCTAAACACATTCCCTTAGATCTTTTTTAAAAATTATTTTTCATATTATTAAAATAATCTTGTTGTAAAAATACACATAACTCTCCCCTTCACAAAGAAAAAGAAACTTCAAGAAAAAAATGAGAGAAAAAAACTATACTTCAGTGTGTATCCAGATATCATTATCTCCATCTTTGGGATGGATAGCATTCTTTATCATAAGTCCATCAGAGAAATTGCTTCAATATTTTTTCTACAGTTGCTATTTCCCTTCATCCTATTCCTATTTATTCTATTTTCTTTCTTCTTCCACCCTCTCTCCCTCCTCCCTCCTTTTCTTTCCAATATTCTTCAAGGTTAAGTTAGATTTCTCTACCCAATTGAGTTTATATATACATGTTATTTCCTCTCTGAGTAACTTCCAATGAGGGTGAAATTTCATTTGTTTCCACTTACCTTTCTCTCTTCCACTCCATTGCTTCCTCTTTGTTTTTTTTTAGATTTTTGTACAAGGCAATGGAGTTAAGTACCTTACCCAAGGCCATACAGTTAGGTAATTATTAAGTGTCTGAGGCTGGATTTGGACTCAGTTACTCCTGACTACAGGGCCAGTGCTCTATCCACTGCACCACCTAGCTGCCCCTTTGCTGCCCCTTTTATGTGAAAAAACAGTGCATTCCAACTCTCCTTTCTCCAACTTAACTTAATCATTATAATATATTATACTTTCATATTCAGCTCCCTCCTATTCCTTGTCTATGTGTTCTCCTTCTAACTGCCCTAATAAATGAGAAAGTTCATATGAATTATCAGTATCTTCTTCCAATGAAGGAATACAAGCTGTTCAACATCATTAAATCCATCATAATTTTCCCTTTCCCTCCACCCTCTCTGTACTTCACCTAAGTCCTGTACTTGAAGGTCAAACTTTCTGTTCAGCTGTGGTAATTTCAACAGGAAAGTTTGAATGTCTCTCTTTTCCTCTGAATGACTATATTCAGTTCTGTTGGGCAGTTATTACTTGGTTGTAATACAAGGTCTTTTGCCTTCTGGAATATTATATTCCAAGATCTATGAGCATTTAAGGTAGTTGCTGCTAAATTCTATGTAATCATGACTTTAACTTCATAATATTTGAAATGCTTGTTTCTGGCTGCTTGTAATATCTTCTCCTTGACTTGGGAGTCCTAGAATTTGGCTATAATATTCCTGGGATTTTTTTTCATTTTGGAATCTCTTTCAGGAGTTGATGAGTAGATTCTCTCAATTTCTATTTTATCTTCTCCTTCAAAGATATCAGGGCAATTTTCCTGGAGAATTCCTTGAAAAATGAAGTCTAGATTCTTCTCCTGGTCATGGCTTTCAGATAAACAAATAAAATTTTAATTATCTTTTCTGGATCTGTTTTCCAGGTCAGTTGTTTTTCCAATGAGATAGTTCACATTTTCTTCTAGTTTTTCATTCTGTTGCTTTTTGTTTGTTTCTGGATTTTTCACAAAGCCATCACCTCCCCTTAGCTCCATTATACATTTGAAGGAACTATTTTCTTCAAAGTGCTTTTGTTTCTCCTTTATTATCTAATTAATTCTGCTTTTTAAGACGTTCTTCTCTTCATTAACCTTCTGGATTGCTTTTTTAATTTTACCTAAACTGTTTTTTTTTCTTCAGATGTAATTCCTTCATGAAGCTGTTGACTTGCTTTTCATGATTTTCCCACATCACTCTTATTTCTCTTCCCAATTTTTCCTTTACCCCCCTTACTTAATTTTCAAAATTTATTTGAGCTCTTCCATAGCCTGAGATCAATTCCTATTTTTCCTTGGAGGCTTTGGATACATAAATTTTGGCTTTGGAGTTTGTATTTTGATCCTCCATGGGATGAAAGTAATTATCTATGGTCAGATATTTTTCTTCTGTTTGCTCATTTCCCCAACCTGTGACTTGATTTTAAGTCTTTGTTAAGGTGAGGTTCTGCTTTGAGGGTGGAGGATGCCCTGCCCCAAACTTTTGAGAATATTTGCAGCTGTTTTCAGGGACCTCAATTCCTTGAACCTCTTATGAGAGGCTCTGACTGCTCTCCTGGCCTGTGCTCTGGTCTGTGGTGGATCACAAGCACTCCCCTCTGCCCTAGAACTGTGATGAGGGTCCCTGCTCTGTTACTGTAGCAAAACATATTTTAATGGAACTGGGGGCCTAGACTGTAACCTGGAATGAGTATGGGAAAAACAACAGAATCCTGCCTCAGAGATAACAGAAAGACCTCTGTAGTGTCCCCCTACCCCCTTATTATCTGTGGGCTGAACACTCTGTAAGCAGCTCCTGCATGGTGACTCTGCAGGCTTGCTCCTGATTCCCGGGGATGGGTCTGTACTTAGGTCTGCACTGGACTCAGCACTCACTTTTATGTAGCAGAGTTTTTCTGTTTTCCTTGGAAATCCCTGGACTGAAAAATCTGGTAACCACCCTGCTGCCATGGATCTTGGTACCCCCAAGGACCCAGGGACCCAATCAGCTATTCCTAGATGCTTGGAAACAGTTTGCTCCAGCACAGTAGCCCAGGTTGCATTATGGCCTTTTCTAACCCCAGTGTAATCTACCTTTCGCACCTATCTTCCAAGTTGTCTTGGGTCAGAAAATTATTTCACTCATTCTTTCTGTGGGTTCTGCCTCTCTAGAATGTGTTTAGAGTCATAATTTAAAGGCATTTGGAATGGTCTTGGGAAGAACTGTTGGTATTCCCCTGCTTTCACACTGCCATCTTGATTCCATTCCCCTTTGAATATCTTAATGATGTAGTTTCTTAATTTTTCACATTTCCCTGTCTTCCCTAAATCTAATCAATATTCATACTTATAAGAGATACTCCTGGGGCAGCTAGGTGGCATAGTGGATAAAGCACCAGCCTTGGAGTCAGGAGTACCTGGGTTCAAATCCTGTCTCAGACACTTAATAATAACCTAGCTGTGTGGCCTTGGGCAAGCCACTTAACCCCATTTGCCTTGCAAAAAAAATCTAAAAAAAAATAAGAGATACTCCTCCACTTTCATCTTCCTCAATATTTTTGCTTTGATTTTTGTTTGTTTCAGTGGATCTGTGATTTCATTAGTAGATCCCAATGAGGAGTCTTCCTCTTTCAATGCCAATGTAGGTATCTGTTTTGCATCTCAGTCTTAGAGAGCTTCCTGGAACATTGATACATTAAGTGACTTGCCAGAATAATACGTTCATTATATGTCAGAGGCAGTTCTGGAATTCAGGGTTTCCTGACTACAAATTTGGCTATCAATTTATTAAAGAATCTGCCTCTAGTTAAACTTCATTCATTCAAACACTATGATAAATGTTACTATAATACGTTTTTATTTTTATGTTTATGTTATGAATAGGTTAGTTTTTTAAACAAATATAGAGTGTAATCAATTGTTAATATAATATTTACCTGTCTTAAAAAGACCTTCACCCTCCATACTACCACCCTTTATAGAATCCATAATTTTGTCAATTGTTTCTTCACAATATCTTCCATGTATTTCCACTCCTTTCTAATTTCAAATGACTCTTCCCTAATTTAAAATCCTGCTACCTTCCTCCTAAACTACTTTAGTCACTTTTGACCTGGTATTACTAGCATCACTTCTTTTCAAATCGTGTGTTTTCAAAGACCACAAGAATAATCTTCCACCAGAATTATTTTGTGTTGTAGGATCATGGATGCAGAGTTTAAGGAATCTTAGTCTACTTGTCTTTTTATTAATAAGGAAACTGAGTCACAGAGAGTTCAAATGATTTATTTAAGAAATAATACAGTAGTAATATTTAAATCCTAGTACTCTGAACAAGTGTTTTATTTTTCCGTACTGACTCCCTTTGCATTCTCTTTCCCCTACTCAAAAATTTTAACAGCTCTCTATTCCTGGCTGAATCTTATCCAAACTTCTCAGCATAATATGCCACAATCCACATTTTATGTCTCTATTCCTAGTAATGCTATTAAAGAGAATTATTTTTGGTGTTTCCCAAAAGCTCTGTGATTTTCAATATCCATTACTTTTGTCCATATAATTTGCTCCATAAGGAACATATATGTATGTTCATCTTTGTTGAATAAGGATTAGATCAATGGAGTTGCTCCATTACCTCAACTAATTTCAAAGAAGTAGCAAGGTGCTATGCCTAAGACCTATGATGATCAGAAATAAAATATCTGAGCACAAGTACAAAAAGATTTTTTAAAACCTTGGATAAATTGGAGTGCCACAGCATAGGAAGTATTTTTAGCTGATTGAGGGAATTTGGTCACATCTGTCATGTTTGTTAAAAAAAAAAAAAAAGCAGAATTATTCAAACCCAAATTTTTCAAGTGAGTGATAAACCAGCCATTTTTTTGAGAAGCAGTTACTTAAGGGGAAAAAAGATTCCTTGTCATTGGTATTGATCTCAGTCTTATTCAAACTTTCTTCTTCTCTTAAATTTTAGAGGACTAGGAAATTTTATTTGCTTCATTAAGTGTCCTAGTTACAGGAATGTCTCAGAACAGTCAATGCATTGTCCACACTTGTTGATAAGAACAGTATGGACTCAATGAGGAGAAGTAACTTCAATTTTCCATAACAAGGTCAACAAAGATGCTATTCTATGCCTAAGGGAAACTTCTAGACTACCCCATGGAAGGGGAAAAAATATTTCCAGCAATTAGGAACTATGAGTTACCTCATTGATACATTTGGTCTCTAAGATTGTCTACTTTTCCCAGGATGCTATAGGTACATGAGGGTTATTTTAATCACAGATTTTTAGGGAATATTTTATATCAAATGTTATCCTTTGTAAAAAATTAATCACATCTGCCTGAATGATAGCAATTGATTGACATTTGGGGAGCACACCAGCTGAGTCTGGGAACTCTTATCACTAGCAAATAATTTCCCACTCAAAAACAAAAGAATATCTCATAGCAATCCCTGAAACATAAGGGGAGATATTGGAGTATTGTTCCAGGGATCCAAACTTCAAATTCAAGAGAAAATTAGGAAAGTCATTCCAGGAAAAAGTTCTACAGTTGAAATCTTTTCTTTTAGGCTCTGCTCACAAGTAACCTTCTTTAGGAAATATTTTAATAATCATCACAAGCATAAATTCCGACTTCTTATTTGGGTATATCATGAAAACAATGCAAAATTCATTTTTTTAGCACTGATTATGCTTTGATATAGAAAGAAGAGGAAAAGACAGGATTAGAGAGAAGAGAGAAAAGGAAAGAACAGAAAAAAAGAGAGGAAAGGAGAGTGAAGGAGAGAGGGGAGGGGAAAGAGACTTGAAAGACAGGGATTTTATGTTTGTCCTTTTTTTCTCACAAGAAAGACGTTGAAATATGGTTGCTAATGGCAGCCTCATTGCTAGGAAGGGGGGAACCAGAACCAATCTATTAAAAATCCCGAAGCAAAGAATAGCTTATATGGGTTCTGCATCCCCACATATGATGATTTTCAGCCAAGTCAAGATAAATGTGATTTTCTAGCAATAACCTTTATATATATATATATATATATATATATATATATATATATGCTTTGCTTAGTACTCATTTAATATATGAAGCAATATTTCCTGCTTTCTGTTTCCTAAATTCTGTAACAGATCACAAAGTTTGTTAGAGAGTAATATTCATTTTTTATTTTTAATTTGTTTTCATCCATATGCACATGTATACTTTTAGGTTACAAAATTTCCTTCCACCCTCCCCTCAGCTGTGGTCACTCAGGTTAGAATTGTATATAAATATTTTTGATAAGCATTTTTGGGAAAGGGATGTATGAGATAATTTTTATGATATGTTCAGCAGATTCTGTAGTGGTTTTTGGTGTGTGTTTTGTTTCATTTTTCTTCCTCTGAATAGAGATAACATTGTCCATATACAGTATTATTAATTTTTAATAGATAAGTAACTTGTGAATCAAGGAGGTAAAACACTAACAACAAAGGCTGCCTCCTTAGTACAGTAACTTTATACAATTCAGTTTTACTGAGATGCATGGTTTGTAACCCATTTGTAAATAAATCATCATTTTCACCATTCCTAATAAGCAAAAAGTAATAGGATTTTCATAAATCATTAAGATATTACTAAGAATAATTAAATGAGTAGGTTTTAAATAGCTGTTTACTGGTCTAAAAAGTAATGTATGATTTTTTTTTTTTTATTTCAAGAACAGGTTCATGTTCCTCTCCAGCTCTCAGGGCAATTAACATAGTGACTGTTACATGGAAAGTGTTCATCAAAAGGGAAAGATGGAAGAAAGGAAGGAAGGAAGGAAGCAAAAAAAGTAAAGAAGGAAGAAAGGAAGGAAGATGAAAGAAGGGAAGAAGGGAGAGAGGAACAGAGAGAAAAAAGAAGTGAAGAGGGTGTACAAATGAACTCTACTTTGTTGACTATGGTTCTTTATTATTTTATTTTGTAACACTTAGTTGATCACTATAGTTTATATCAATTGTTAAAAACTGTATTTCTTAAATGAGGCATAAAATTTTACAGTTAAAAGTGATAATATTGTCAGATATCTCATATTATTGATATGTTTAAATAGTACTACACATTCCTCTCTTGGGCCATTAGCTAAAAGGAGCTAATTTATTACCTGATAAGATACCTTTTTTATCTCACTAGTTGGTTAATGAAAATTTGAATGACAGTTTTTAATATATTTTTGCAATATGATCATTTTCACAAATATATATATATATATATATATATATATATATATATACTGATTTCATTTGAGATAATTAAAAAGAGATTCTTAAGTAACTTCTGAACTAACCTGGAAAATGTTTCTTTTAAGAGAAATTTGTGATAGTTTTCCTTAAAACAAAAATACAAGGCCTTGAACCTTTTCAATGACATTGGTTGACCTCTTTATATTGTGTATGCCAGAAATCCAAAGCCAAAAGCAATGAAGCTCAACCAAATATTCACATTTATAGACAGCTCTTGTCAGCACTGTGTTTCATTTTGTGTCCCCCCAACAAATGCACCTCTAGTAATTTTCACAAAGAGATGCTAAATCTCCTGTGCAGAATAAATATAGAAATTACATTACTAGATACTAAGAAAGACAAGGTTTTCCGTAACTGTTGCTCCAGAGTAGCTCATATAAAAGCTTGTAAGAGTAGATATTCTATTTTAAATCCTTTTATCTCCTGTGAACATAATCTGCTCACATTTCACTCTATGGCTCTGCAACCAAACGCTTTTTCTTTGCAGATTATTTTCTTATGATTCAATACTTCAAAGTCTCATTCAAACTTCACCTTCTTTTTTTCAGCCATTGTTGATTTTTGAGCCCATGTTTGTGTCTCCTCTCTTTGAATTCCATTAGTATTGTCTTTATTTTCACTTTGCTCTTAATTATTAATCTCCTATACTGTCCTTTCTCATCCATGAATCTGATAAATTAGATTATAAACTACTTGTAAATGGAAATTCTGGCCTGTATTTTCTGAATCTCCTACAATGTCTACCAAGGTGCTAATTAGACAAATAGTTGATAGCAGTAATTGTCCTATGATTTAGATGAGATTTAGATGTGGAAAGAACTTTTGAAATCATCAAGTTCAATTTCCTCAATTTATAAAAGAGATCATCTTAGTACAAAGAGATTAAGTGACTTATCCAATAAGTGACTGAGAGCTTTTGAAATAATGTCTTTCTGATTCCAAGCTTAGTACCTTCTCTACTTTGAAATGTTGGTTTTCTGACACATACAGGTAAACACACACACACACACACACACACACACACACACACACACACAAACATCATGACACTACTACCTGATATAGCTTCAGAATTTGCAATTATATTGTTTTCATGTCTTTTTTGTGATTCACTTGCATCTGCAGTCTACAGAAGTCATGGTGTCTTCACCTACAAAATGGAAATAATGATATTTTTCCTACCTGAGATAAATAGATGGCATATTAGAGAGAGTACTCCACTTGGAGTTAAGAAAATCTGTCTTAGACATTTACTTAACTTTGTATCATTTAATCTCTTAACCTAAGTTGCCTCATATGTGAAGTGTGGGTAATAATAACACTTACTTCAGAAGAGTTTTACAATAATAATCAGTAGCATTATAGGACCTTTTTTTTTGCTTTGTAAAGTTAATGTCAACTCAGATAATAGCTTCTATTTGTAATTTTGTTGCTATTTCACTTACCTCATCTGCAGAATTCAGTCTGTAATGTCAAGTACCATATTAAAGGCACTTTGCAAACTTGAAGGCTCTATATAAATGTCAGAACTACGACAATGACTATGATGAGGATGATGACAATGACAATGGCTGCCATTACTACTACTATTACTGCCAAAAAATATGCATACACTTTGATCCAGCTACTGGGTCTATACCCTGAAGAGATTAGAAGAGATTAGGAAAAAGGGTAAAAACATTACTTGTACAAAAATATTCATAGCAGTCTTGTTTGTGGTGGCAAAGAATTGGAAGTTGAGAGAATGTCCATCAAATGGGAATGGCTTATTAAAAATGGTATATGTATGTGATGGAACATTATTGTTCTATTAGAAACCAGGAGGGATGGGAATTCAGGAAATCCTGGAATGATTTACATGAACTGATGCTGAGTGAGATGAGTAGAACCAGAAGAACTAACAGCAACATAGGGGTGATGATCAACTTTAATAGACTTGCTCATACCATCAGTGCAACAATCAGGAACAATTCTGGGTATCTGCAATGGAAAATTACATCTGTATCCAGAGAAAGAATTTGAAAGACTATCTGAAAGACTATTACCTTTAATTAAAAAAATTATCTTATTATTTAATTTTGCTATCTCTTATACTTTATTTTTCTTCCTTAAGGATATGATTTCTTCTCTCATCACATTCAACTTAATTCTATGTATATCATGGAAACAATGTAAAGACAAAAAGACTGAATTCTTTGTGGGCTGGGGTGGGGAGAGAAAAGCAAGATGAGAGGGAACATTGAAAAATTCAAAATAAATTAATTTTATAAAATTTAAAAATTTTTAAATGTTTTAGAATTTCTTATTTGATATATAATTGGGAATTTTTAATTTATTCTTCCTCTAATTTTTTGCACACTTAATTCATTGATTTACTCTTTTCCTATTTTATTCATGCAAGCATTTAAAGATAGGATATATGGGGGCGGAGACAAGATGGGGACAGGAGAAGAACCTCTCTTAGGTGCTCTCTCTATAATATTTCAAAACTCATAAAATAATGACTATAAGTTTTCGAGAGACAGAACCCACAGAAAGATCCAGTGAGGCAATTCTCCAGACCAAGGTAAGCTGGAAAATAGTAGAAAGGCTCGGCTCCACTATTAGAGGAGCAGCCTGCCAGAGTGAAGAAACTTCAGCCACCCTGAGGCAGTCCCAGGGCTCCAGGAGCCCTGGTTCATGGCAGCAGGGGCAATTTCCTGACCTACAACCCAGGGAATACCGGGCACAACTTGGAAGATCAGCAGGGGAACCTTTGCCAGAGTGAGCACATGAAGCCCAGTCCTCAGGGCACTCAGTGAGCAGCAGTGTCCCCTGCAGCCCAGATACAGGAAAAGGCAGCAGGCAGAGCCAGTAAGCAGGAGCCCCCAGGCAACTGAGCCTTGAGTGTTCAGTCTACCAAAATTAGGGGAGTGGAAAGAGACTTCCAAGATTTGTCCTCTGTACCTGGAATAGGACTCTGGGGCTCTGATCACATTCAGACCCTAATCACAGTCTAGGCCCCTCATAGAACAGAAGCCCATCCCCCACCTCAGCCCCATGGCAGAGGGGTAAGCTTGTGGATATTCACAGACCAGGAGAGAAGACAGAGCTTCACACACTGAGATCCTTGTAGGGGTGTGTATCCCAATAATATTCAAAAGCTCAGGAAACACCCCCAAACCAGGCACAGGTTGGGGAAATGAGTAAACAGAGAAAAAAGAGGAATATCATTGAGAAATACATTGTCTATGATACCAAGAAGGATCAAAATACTCAATCTAAAGGTGAAGTAGTACAAGATTCTGCATCTAAAGACTCCAAGAAAAACATAAATTGGGCTCAGGCTATGACAGAGATCAAAAAAGATTTTGAAAATCAAGTAATGGAGATAGAAGAAAAATTGGAAAAACAAATGAGAGAGATGCAGGATAAACATGAAAAAGAAGTCAGCAGCTTAGTCAATAAGATCCAAAAGAAATGATGAAGAAAATAAAGTGTTAAAAACCAGCATAGGTCAAATGAATAAAACAGTTCAAAAAAAGCAGAATTGGCTAGGAAAAGGATAAGCAAGCTCTCTGAGGAAAACAAATCCTGCAGATGTAAAATGGAGTCAAAGGAAGCTGTTGACTTTTTCAAGATGTCAAGACACAATACTTCAACACCAAAAGAATGAAAAAGTAGAAGAAAATGTGAAACATCTCATTAAAAAAACAACTGATCTGGAAAACAGATTCAGGAAAGATAATTTAAAAAGTATTGGGATACCTGAAATCCTGGATCAGGAAAAGAACCTTGACCTCATTTTTAAAGAATTCATACAGGAAAATTGCCCAGATATCCTAGAAGCAGGGGGCAAAATAGAAATTGAGAGTATCTATTGATCTCCCCAGGAAAGAGATCCAAAAAAAACCAGTCCCCAGGAATATTATATCGAAATTCCAGAACTCCCAAGTCAAAGAGAAAATATTATAAGCAGCCAGAAGGACACAATTCAAATATCATGGAGTTGCAGTCAGGATCACACAGGATTTAGCAGCAACTAGATTAAGGGCTCATAGTGCTTGGAATATAATATTCTGCAAGGCAAAAGAGCTCACAATGCAACCAAGAATCAACTACTCAGAAAAACTGAACATCTTCTTCCAGGGAAAAAGATGGACTTTCAATGAACCAGGGGAATTTCAATTGTTCCTGCTGAAACAACCAGAGCTGAACCTAAAGTCTGATCATAAAATACAGGACTCAGGTGAAGCATAGAGAGTGGAGGAGAAGTGTAAAATATGAGGGACTTAATGATGATGAACTACATGTACACCTGAATAGAAAAATGATACTGATAATACTTATATGAAGCTTCTCATTTTAATGGAGCAGGTAGAAGGAGCTTTTATAGATGAAGCACAGAGGAGGGCTGAATTTGAAGATATAAAATATTATAAAAATGGAGTCAATGGCTAAAAGGGAAATGTAATGGGAGTAAGAGAAAGGAGAGGTAGAATAGGCTAAGATATTTCATATAAAAAGATTATTTTATTACAGTTATATGGAAGGGGCGAAGATGAGAGGGAATGAGGGAAATTTCACCCTCAACCAAGGTGGCTTGGAGAGGAAACAGCATATATACTCAATTGAGTATAGACGTCTAGAATACGAAGGAAAGAAGAGGGACAGGGGGCGGGGGGGTAGGGTTGTGCATGATGGAGGAGAGGGTGGACAGTGGGAGAAAGTGGTCAGATATAACACATTTTCGTTTTTACTTCTTGCAAGGGGCTGTGATTGGATGGCCTGATTGGGACCACAGGAGCAGGTGGTTGCTGGGCCTTAGGGGTAGTAGGTGCAGTCAGGGCCTCTTGGTCCCAGAGCCAGTAATCAGTCTGTTGTTCCACTCAGCTACCCTACAGTGCATTTAAGAAGAGGGACAGAGTGAAAGGAGATAGAAAATATAGTACATGGCAGTGGGGAAGTACGAATGGAGGGAATTGAAATCAGCAATGGCAGCAGTGGAAAAATATGGAAGTAGCTTTTGTGATGAGCTTATCATAAAGAATGTGATCCACCCGTGACAGAGCTAATTGTGTTGGAACACAGACTGAAGCACAATTTTTTATTATTATTTTTTTATTTTTATTGTTTTGTTTTCCTTTACTTTATTGGCCATGAGGGTCTATATTTCTTGAGGGAGGGGTTATTATGTTTACTCTTAAACAAGAATATTTTAGTAATGAATAAAAAACATAATTTGTATAAAAATGAATATAATAAAAAATAAAGATATGATTATCCTCTAATAACTGCATTGACTGTATCCCATGAGTTTTGGTATATTGTCTTGTTATTGTCATTATCTAGAATGAAATCGTCAATTCTATCTGTAATTTGTTGTTTGTCCCACTTGTTCTTTAAATGGGGTTCTTTAGTTTCCTATTAGTTTTGGGTCTATCTCTCCATGGCTCATTATTGCATGTGATTTTTTTACAGTATTATCTAAGAAAGAATTATTAACTATTTTTGCCTTTATTCATTTGATCATGAGGTTTTTATGCTCTAGTACATGATCAGTTTTTGTGTAGGTGCCATGTACTGTAGAAAAAAAAGGTATATTTCTTTCTATCCCCAGTCAATTTTCTCCAGTGGCCTATCATTTCTAGGTTTTCTAACATTCTCTTTGTCTTGTTAACTTTCTAATTCTGAAAGAGAGAGAGAGGTTGAGGTTTCCCACCAGTAGAGATTTGCTATATCTTCCTCTTAATCATTCAGCTTCTCTAATAAGTTGGATGCTATACCACTTGATGTATACATATTTAGTATTGACATTGCTTCATTGTCTATGATACCTTCTAAAAGGAAATAATTTCCTTCCTTATCTTTTTTATTGAAATCTTTTTTTGCAGCTGCTTTGTCTGAACTGCATTTTTCAGTTCACCTGAAGCATAATATAATCTGTTCAAAACTTTTAACTTTATTCTGTATGTATCTCTCTGCTTCAAATGAGTTTCCTGTGAGCAGCATATTGTAGGATTCTGGTTTTTAATTCATTGTGCTATTCACTTACATTTTATGGGAGAGCTCATCACATTCATGTTCAAAGATATTATTACTAAATCTTTATTGCCCTGCATGATATCTTCCCTTGTTTGTATTTTTCCCCTTTTTTCACTTTATCCATATTCCCCAGTATTTTGCTTCTGAATACCACCTCCTTCAGTGTGTTTGACCCCATAAGGGCTCCAATTCCCTCCCCTTTCTTTACCCTTTCCCTTTTCCTCTCCTTCCTTCCCTACCATCAGTTCCCCTTTTCCTCCTCCCCTCGCTATTCCTCTCTTATTACTTGAAATGGAAGAAAAGTTTCTAAACTTAATTGAGAGTGTATGTTAATCCTTCTGTGAGCCTAATATGATGAGAGTAAGATTAAGGTGGTTCTCACCTCTTCCCCTCTATTACAATGGGTCCTTTGTACCTTCTTATATCATGTAATTTACTCCATTCAATCTCCTCCATCCTAGTGTCTCTTTGCTGCCCCCCCCCTTTTTAAACGGATATTGTTTTTTAAATCATTCTATCAGAATCACAGACAATTCAGGAGTATCCAATACTTCTGGCTAAGTATATTCTCTTTAATAGTGTTACAAATCTGAAGAGTTATGAGAATCTTTCTCCCAGGTGGGGATATTGCTATTTTCATCTTATTAGAAGTCCAAATTTTCTATTTACCTCTGGTCTTTTCACCAGGAAAAGGGGAGTGAGAAGTCTCCTATTTCATTAAATTGCCAACTTTTCCCCTGGAAGAGATGGCTCAATTTTGCAAGATAGTAAATTCTTGGCTGCATTCCAAGCTCCCTTGCTCTTTGGAATATCATATACCAGGCCATTAATGCTGATGCAGCTAGATCCTATATAATCTTTACTGTGGCTCCTTGATATTGAATTTTTTTCTTTCTGGTTACTTGCAGAATTTTCTCTTTTATCTGATAGTTCTGGAATTTGGTCACAATGTTCTTTGGTGTTTTCATTTTGGCATCCATTTCAGGAGGGATCAATGTATTCCTTCAATAACTATTTTACTCCCTGGTTCCATGACATCAGGGAAATTCTCCTTCACCATATCCTGAAGTATGTAATTCAGGCTTTTTTTTTCTCCTCAATGTTTTCAGGAAGCCTGATAATTCTTATGTTGTCTCTCCTGATTCTATTTTCTAAGTCTGTGATTTTGCCAGTGATGTATTTTACATTTTCTTCTGTTTTTTCAGGGTTTTTTTTTTGGTTTTGTTTAACAGATTCATGTTGTATCATGAAGTCATTAGTTTCTACACATTCCGATCTCTTTTGTAGAGAATTTTCTTCATTTATCTTCTGCAATTCCTTTTCCAGTTGGTCAATTCTATTTTTGAAGGAATTTTCCATTTGTCAAATTGTGGTTTTGGGAGAATTATTTTCTTTTTGAACTTGTCCAATTTTTTTTCATTTTCTTCCTGCAAGATGATAATTTTCTCTTGCAAATTGTTAATTTCCATTTGCGTTTCTTTTCCCAATTTTCCCAATGGATTTTTAAAGTCCTTCCTGATCTCTTCTAAGAAGTTTTTGTGGGCTGAAGACCAATTCATATTCTCCTCCAAAGTTTTAGATCTCTCTGATTTAGGATATTTGTATTCTAGGTAACTTTCAGTGGATCCCCCTTTCAATGGCTTTTCTTTATTTTCCTAGGATCTTGTGTTAGGGAGGGGCTTGGTTCACAGACCTTTGATATTGAAATCCCTAGAGGCTTTGCTGGGCTTAATAACTCTAAGTGGGTCAGCCTGTAGCAGAAGCTAGATGCTTTCTCTGGAGTTTCTGTGACCTTGATTAGTGGCTCACTCCCTAGGCCTGTTGGACAGCATGATCTGGTTATTCTCAAATAATGTGGGCTCGGCCCTCAGGCTATATAGTTAATCTCCTTGATCCTCATTCAGCATTGTGGGAGAACTGCTGCCCACATCTGAGCATGGGAGATTAGGGAACTGTTACTGTGTTCTAGGAAGAATCACTTTCTCCCACAGGAATGTAGGGGAGGGGACGCAACTGCAAATATGGGGGCTCCACTAAAAATATGAGGGTTCAACACCCTAGTCTTCCTGACTAGATGTCTAGATGCACTCTGGAGCTCTCCTACCTGCTGTGCTAGAACTCTGCCATCAGCCTCACTGGAGCTATCCTGCTCACCACTCACAGAGTCAAAGTTTTCGCAGCTGTTCTCAGTTTAATACCCAGACCTCACCCCACTGCCCCTGGACTGGTTCTCTGATCTCTGCCCCTGGCTCACCCACACTTCCTGAAATAGACTTTGTTGGTGGATTTTCTCCTCCTAGACTCTTTTCTGGGTTTTGTGGATCCAAATTCTATTAAGAGACTTGATTCTTATTAGTTCTGACGAGAGCTTAGGACAGTGCCTGGCTCCTCTCTGCCACCTTGGCCCAAAGTCCAGATTGAGAGTCTCCAAAGAAATAATAATGTAAGGCATGAGAGATAGTCAGGGCTAAGATGATATAAAACAAGTGAGGAAATATCTCTACCTCTTTTACTGAGCTTTCACATTTTATGTTTTTTTACAATTATTAGTGTACATTTATTTCCCCTACATACTTCTTCACAATAAATATGGGAGCTTCAAGTTCTTGAAAAAGAAAAAAGGAACAAGGAAAACAAGAGGCAAAGAGGAGAAGAAAAAAGAGCAGGAGAGTATAGAATGACAAAAACAAAAACAGGAGGAACAAGAAAGATAAATCTGCTTTCTAAAAGGCAAACAGTTTCCCTTGGCTATTAAGTAGATTGGTCATTCCAAAGCAAATGAAGACTAGGTGAGAAAATCCTGTTCCCAGTGAAAAATGTTACAAATTCAAATACCAGGAAAACTAAGAAAATTCTACAGTGTTTTGAAATTGACTAAGATAATCAAAAAGGACAGAATCAGCTTAAAGAAAGTCTTTAAAGGATTAAAAGCTGATGAAGTAACTTAATAGCTCTCCAGTGCATTTTTGAAATTTTAGATTGAAAGTAGAAAAATGTGACCAAATTCAACTAAATTATTTGCATTATATACTGACCTTGTCAGTATGATCTCTCCAAAACATTTGTCCATAGTCTCCTGCTCTTTTTTCTTAACTTCCCAAACCTCTGCCAAGGGATGATTCTTTGTCACCTCTATTGTCTGGTATGAAAATAAAAAGCCAAAAGTGTAGAAAAATAGAGTTTTTCTTTGTCCATATTAGTGGTTCATTCTCCTAGTTCACTGTGAATGTGACTCCAATGCCCTCTAACTTTTGTTTATTTTTTCTCTTCATCCAATCAACTTAGTTTAGCTGTAATTATGGATTCACATAGATATGTAATTTGTATTGATAGAAGTAATGCTTACTGATTGTTTCAAGTCTGATATCCAATTTTCTTTTCCCTGCACTTATTCTGTATTTCTGATATAGATGCAGCTAGCTCTCCAATAGCATTAGCAGTGTATCCTAAGATTTCTACCCAACTTTCCAAGCTGTCCATGATGATGAAAGGAAATATTATCTATCGGTCAGGATTCTGTTGGTTCATAGTCTAGCTATAATATCATTAACAAAGACTGTAACCCTTTCATACAAGTCCTCTACATCTATGTGATTTTAATTTGGGTCTGTCTATAAATCTGCCTTATAAAATTCCCTCATATCTCATTCTTTTAAAATTTCAGAAATTATAGTCCAGCACTTGGACTGACTGTCATATTTTAGTATATGATTAACCTATGATTTTTCTACTCATATTCTTTTCCTTGATAACATATTTTAAGCTACCAGTAATCTTTAATAAGATGGCTCAGTGTACTCATATTTATCATTGCCCTTTTGATCATCTAAAAATTTTATTCTTTCAAAGTATTAGCTTTCTATGATTTAAAGATTTATTATAATAGGAGGAGAATATTAGTGTTAAAAGATAGGTTTTTGCAAAGCAAGCATTTTGAGATCATTAAAAAAAGTATTCCATATTTTTCCCAAATGTGAACTATCCCTAACTTTTTGAATTCCTGAATCTGTACCCAGTTTATCTTTTAAGCAGAAGTATCGATGAATGATACAAATGCTAAAATATTTAATTTGTTATTTTTTCTGGCTATGTATCATAATTTGGGAAATGCATTTTTAATCCAATGTGGACATTTAAACCAGTCTCTTTCAAATAATTATAGATTTTGTCAAGGAATTTTGTAGGGTTTCAGACCAGTGGAATCAGTTAAAATCTGCTGCAACTTAGAATATTTTGGACAATGTTATCCAAAATATGAAGTCTTTCTTCTGCTTAGAGTTCTCTAAGGGATAATGTAGACTATATTCTTTGGGCAAGCATCTTTAGTGAGTAAAAATAATAACTAAAATTATAAGCTGCTATAACCATGACTGTAAAAGGAAATCAAATCCCATTCTTCATAATATTTAAATACTACACTTACCTTTTTATCTTTAGTTATTCATTTTAATAATGCTTTGTGGAATTTTGGAAGTAGCAAATATTTTTAATTCTTTGAAGCAGGACTATAGTTTTTTTAAATCTAATAATTATTATTTATTAATTCTTTAATGAAAATTTTAGGTCAATCCACTTTAGTTCTTTGAGTTTTCATTATAGACGATATGACTTATCTGCATATTTTATATTTTACAAGTTTCAGTGTAAATTTACTGTCATACTGTGACACTGAAATACATCTGTCTCAATAAGTACTTGCAACAGAGTGCAGGTTTTCAGAAAAACCTTGAAAACATTTCCAGTTGGAGTTGTGCTAGTTTTCCTTCCTCCAAGTTATGTAAGCATTTGTCAAAGAAAAATTTTGAATATGATCCTGGGAATAAATTGAGTTCCCCCTATGAAAATGTAAAGAGGCTCATACCTTGATGTCAGACATTTGGTAATTAATTCTTCAACATTGAATACTCATGAAACAAAGGACAAAGATCACTTTATAGTTGTAAAATCCCTTTCTGATTCTGAAGTGTTGAGGACTCAGTGACAGAAAATCAAAAAGAAGGTGTTATGAAGCACAGCTTTTGAATTGGTATTCTAAATGATTAGTGAGTGAAATTGGCAATCAATGAACCTTGCACTGAAAAATTCTAATAGTTTTATTCTTGACAGTATTGCCATAAATCAAAGGAGAAGTCAGATTAAATTTGCATCTAAATTAAAATAATTTAAAGAAAATTCATAGTTTCTTTGAGAGGCAAATTAAAAAGAAGGCTTTATAACATATTCAAAAGCAACAAAAATATTTACTTTCTTAATCTGTTCATCATGGATTGTCGGGCTCATGATAATTATTTCTGGAGTCCATCATGAAAAAAATGGCATATTAAGCTTCAACAGTTACATCAGATGACACAATAGAAGTCTATGAAGAACTCAATAAGACTCTAAATCAAAGCACAATTGTCTTTGATACTTAGTGACTTCAATGAAAGTGAATCTTTATAGATGAGGATGAAAAAATATATATTGCAGAACATTAGTCTTAAATTATGAATGAAAGTGGCCAAAATATGTAGCCAAAATATAACTCCTATTGGTATGCATATACATATATATGTATAATATTATATGGAAATACATTATGTATATATAGATATAGATATAGTTACATAGCTATATAGTAAAAGTAGCTTTTTGGGGAAATGATGCCCAAAGTTCTAGACATGGTGAATATCAAATTACATTATGAAAATAAAATTGATTACATTTTAACTAAGAGGAAATGATTCATTAGTTATGTAAGGGGTCATTCCAAAATCAACAGTATTTTCATAATCAACCAACATATTTGGAAAAATTTAATATTTTGTAGAGTTTGAGGAAATAATAAAAATGCAAACAAAATGTGGAATGCAATTACAAGTAAAACCTGACAAATTTAAGCAACTTAATAGAGATGAAAAATTAAATGATGATAAAATAAATGGCATAGAAAATGATTATAATTATTTCTGAGAAAAGTTAAATGCTTGTATATTAAATCCCCTAATGAGGAGCAAGAAAAAGACAAGAATTACTTAATAACTAAATATATAAATACTAGTTAAACAGAACATTTGGCAGCCAAAGGCAATACCATTTTAGAGTACAAAATAATTTTCAAAATCTTATGTAAAAGGATAGCAAGCAATACTTCACAAAACAGAAGATTGGTGGAAAATAATATAACAGATCAAGGAAAGTTAGGAAAATAGTGATGAAATTCAGTATGAAAAAGTAAAGGTAAAGAATGTCAAGGGAAATAATAAAAAAGGGCAAGAAAGAATTCTACCATATTTCAAGTGAACATAAAAAGGAGTATAATAGAATTACCTTGTAAAGTTTTTCATCAGAACAGTTTAATGTGGGTTGAGGAATACAGAGTTTAGTTGATGAAATAGATTAGGTAGAAAACAGTAAAGAAGTGAATAAACAATAGCAAAAATCCAAAGACTTCAGTGACTGAGAAAAGAACTTATTATTTGAACTTTAGTCAAATGCAGGGAAAATGGAAAGCAATATGACTAAAATTCCAGTAAATTAACCTCTCATACTGTATAACACTAGAAGATTCAAGCAGATACATGGCTTTGACATTAAAGGTGACATCAAAAATAAATTAGAGGAAGAAATCACTTTTCATATTTATGGGAAGAGTAAGGGTTGAAGATGAGAGATGGAGCTACAGACAATAAAGTTGACAGAAAAATATAGGATGATATTAGAGATAGAAAGATCAAAGGAGAGGGCTTTTTCATGGTGGGAGAGATATGGTCTAATTTGTAGGCAGTAAGTAATGAGCCAATAGATAGAGAGATTGAAAATCAGTCATAGACTGGGAAGGATTGAGGGGATAGTCTGTTGGAGAAAATGGGGTAGATTTGGATTGCTTATGCAGTAGGAGGGTTTAACTGAGTAAAACTCAAAAGTGAGATGGGGCAAAAAAAAGAAATAGAAGCAAAAGGTATATGAGTATTGTCTGAGAGGAAGAGGAGGGGAATATTGAGAGCTCATTTCATATTACCCAATTTTTCTGGGAAATATGAAGCAAGTTTTTGAGCTGAGAAAAAGAAGGAAGGCTGAACCAGTAGAAGTAGAATTCTGCCACATTTATTATCTTTAGCTTGATTGCATAAAATACTACTCAAACTTCTATCCTACAATATGACTAATTCTAAAAGTTTTTTGAAAGATTTAAAAAAGAGATAAAAATTATTCTATAACCTTCCTAATCATTAATATCAGCTCCTTTTTCAATGCAAAAAGCACAGAAACATATTCTGGCCAGTAGAATTTCCCAGTATGGTGAAGATTTAGGTTAGGGTATTCTGTATAAATCTTGGGATTCTTAAGAGACTCCTATTTATAGATACCATTATGACAATTTCATCAAACTGTGTAACTTTGCAGAGACTCCTGTGTAACCTGATCGTTAACCACTCAAAAATATTTGGCCTAAACAGTCACATGGGAAAGAACAAGTGTATGAAAAATATCTTTTAGACAATGAGATAAGACTAAAATGAGAGACTTCTGGTCAAGATGGCAGAGAGAAGATAGGCACAGTTCTAAAATCTCCTAATCTTCCCCCATATATGATATGAAACAAACCCCTTAACCCAAATCTGCTCAATAAAACCCAGAAGGAAAAGCCAGGAGAAAAACATCTACCTCAGGATTCATCTTCCACAATTGTGGATGAATACAAGTGCAGAGGGCAGACTCTGCCAGGAGCAAGGTACTAGGAGAGCCTGGGAGCCTGAAGGAGCCATGGGATTGACCTGATTATCTATGGGCAGTCCAAGAACCAGACCAGCCTGATCAGCAGTGGGGCTAGAGCCTAGTCAACTGTGGAAACTTGGATCAACTAGGGAAGCAGAGGCATTGCAAAAAGGGCTAGAGGGAGAGTTCTGGTGTGGGAGAGTTGCATTCATCATCCCTGGGCTCCTCTGGTCAGGAGAAACTCAGAGGCCACACCTCCATTTCAGCTGAAGCCTCTTCCCAGAACGAATTACAGACTACCTCTAACCCAGGATAAGGCCAAGCAGCAGGACCACCTAAGCTGACAACAGGGAGAATGATCAACTCACCCCAGTGTATAATACACTATTGATCAAAGACAAAAGTATTTAACAGATTCAATCATTCCCTCCAAGCAAAGGGAGAGGATTTCAATCAAGGTCACAGAAACTTCAGAGAAAGCATCCAGCACCCCTCACAGGCCAGATGAAGATATTACATGAAGTGAGTAGAACCCTCTAGGTATCCCAATACCAAACCTCTGTGAACCAGCCCCTCTCCAACTCAAGGTCTTAGTAAAATGAAGAAAGGCCAGTGGAAAGGAGGGTCCAGAGAAAAATTTTGGAAAGTAAAAGAACCTAACTCACAGAGAACTAGAACCTCTGAGGAGAATATGACCTGGTCTCCAGCACAGAAAGATTTCCTTGAAGAAATAAGGAAGGAGTTTAAAATCAGTTGGCGAATTTGGGAAAAGAAACCCAAGAGAAGATTAACACCTTGCAAAAAGAAAACAAATCATTGGAAAACACAATTGGACAAATACAAAATGAGAATAATTCTCTTAGATCCTCAGCTGGAAAAATACAAAATGAGAATAATTCTCTCAGGTCCTCAATTGGGCAAATGCAAAAAAGAAAATAATTCTCTCAAAACCTCAACTGGTCAAATGGAAGTTGCAAAAGTTAAATGAAGAAAAATCTTCTCTAATAAAAAAGACTGGAGTCTGTGGAAACTAATGACTTCATGAGACAGCAAGAGCCTGTTTAAAAAAAAAATAGAAAAATGAAAGAAAATGTAAAATATCTCATCAGCAAAAACCACTGACATTGAGAATAGATTGAGTAAGGACAACCTGAGAATTATAGGTCTTCCTGAAAACATTGAAGAAAAAACATTCTAGACTTACTATTACAGGAATTAGTGATGGAATATTACCCTGATATCATGGAACCAGAGGGAAAAGTAGTTATTTAAAGAATAAATCACCCCTCCAGAAAGAGAACCTAAAATGAAAACACCAAGGAATTTTGTGGCCAAATACTAGAACTATAAGATAAAAGAAAAAAATCCAGCAAGCAGCCAGAAAGAAATATACCAAGGAGTCACAGTAATGATTATGCAGGACCTGTTTGCATCAACATTAGGGGATTGAAGGGCCTGGAATGAGATATTCAGAAGAGCAAGGGAGCTTGGAATGCAGCCAAGAATCCACTACCCAGCAAAATTGAGCCTTTACTTTCAAGGTAAAAGATGGACATTTATCAAAATGTAAGACTTGCAAAAATTCCTGATGGAAAAATCCAAAGCTAAATATAAAATCTGGACATCAAACAGGAGTTTCAAGAGGCACATGAAAAGGTTAAAAAAGGGGGAGGGGGTAAAGAAAAAATCTGCTTTCCAATAAGATGAAACTGGCTATAACCCAGCATGGGAAAAAAGAGCCTCATAACTCTTAAGAATTGTAACTCTAGGGGGTGGCTAGGTGAGTATCTGAGTTCAAATCTGGCCTCAGACACTTAATAATTACCCAGCTATGTGGTCTTGGGCAAGCCACTTAACCTGCATTGCCCTGCAAAAAAAATCCTAAAACAAAAAGAATTGTAACTCTATTAGATAGAATATACTTAGCCAGAAGAGATGGATATTCAGAATTTTCTATGACTCAGAATTATTCAAAAGCACTTCCACTTTTAAAAAGGGAACAAGAAGGAAACAGAAGAAGGGAGGAGATTAAATGGGGTAAATGTCACTAAATTAAGAGGGACAAAAGACTTGCGGTAATAGAGGGGAAGAAGGAAGGAGAAGAGAAATACGTGAATCTTCCTCTCATCAGACTCGTATTTTTTTCCATAAAAGATTTTATTTATTTGAATTTTACAATTTTCCCCTAATCTTACTTCCCTCCCCCCACCCCCCCACAGAAAGCAATTTGCCGATCTTTACATTGTTTCCATGTTATGCAATGATTGAAATTGAGTGTGTTGAGAGAGCAATCATATCCTTAAGGTAGTAACATAAAGTACTAGAGATAACAAGATCAGACAATAAGATAACAGTTTCTTTTCTAAATTACAGGAAATAGTCCTTGGGCTTTGTTTAAACTCCACAATTCTTTCTCTGGATACAGATGGTATTCTCCATTGCAGACAGCCCAAAATTGTCCCTGATTGTCACTGATGAAGTGAGTGAGTCCATCAAGGTTGATCAGCATCCCCAGGTTGCTGTTAGGATGTACAGTGTTTTTCTGGTTCTTTTCCTCTCAGGGCTTTCTCAGTATCAGTTCATGCAAATCCCTCCAGGCTTCCCTGAATTCCCATCCCTCCTGGTTTCTAATAGAACAATAGTGATCCATGACATACATATACCACAGTTTGCTAAGCAGTTCCACAATTGAAGGACATTTACTTGATTTCCAATTCTTTGTAACCACAAACAGGGCTGCTATGAATATTTTTGTACAAGTGATGTTCTTACCCTTTTTCATCATCCCTTAAGGGTATGGACCCAGTAGTGTTAATACTGGATTGATTTTTGTTGTACTTTGGGCATAGTTTCAAATTACTCTCCAGAAAGGGTGGATGAGTTCACAGCTACAAATAGGAGTCTCTTAAGAATCCCAAGACTTATACAGAATCCCCTCCCTCCTCCCACCTCCTTTATGTCCCCCCTTTTAAGGAGGAGGTGTTTTTAAATCATTCTGAGTCATAGAAAATTTTGAGTATCCTTCACTTCTAGCTCAATACATTCTATTTAATAGAGTTATAATTCTTGAGAGATATTAGAGTCTTTCTCCCAAGTAGGGTTATAGCCAGTTTCATACCATTGGATTGCAGTCTCATGGATAAGTCATGAGTGTCCATAACTTCTGGCTAGGTACATTCTCTCTCTGTTAGAATTACAATTCTCAAGAGTTATGGGAATCTTTTTCCCATTCTGGGATATAGACAGTTTCATCTTATTGGATAGTATGTTTTTTCCTTTACCCCATTTTTTTACCTTTTCATGTGTCTCTTGAACCTCCTGTTTGGTATTCAAATTTTATAATCAGCTCTGGTCTTTTCATCAAGAATTTTTGGAATTCTTCCATTTCATTAAATGTCCATTTTTTTCCACTTTAAAAAGAATGCTCAGGTTTGTGGGATAGTGGATTCTTGGCTTCATTCCAACCTCCCTTGCTCTTCAGAATATCTCGTTCCAGGCCCTTTGATGCCTTAATGTTGATGCTGCCATGTCCTGTGTAATCCTTACTGTTCCTCCTTGGTATTTAAGATTTTTTTCTTTCTGACTGCTTCCAGGATTTTCTCTTTTATCAGATAGTTCTGGAGTTTGGTCACAACATTCCTTGCTGTTTTCATTTTAGGCTCTCTTTCTGGAGAGGATCGATGTATTCTTTCAATAACTACTTCACCCTTTGGTTCCATGAAATCAGGGTAATTTTCCTTCACAAGATCCTCTAATATGAAGTCCATTCTTCTTTCTCTCTTCAATGTTTTCAGGAAGGCCAATAATTTTCAGGTTGAGCTATTCTCTAGGTCAGTCATTTTGTTCATGAGGTATTTTACATTTTCTTCTATTTTTTTCTATTCTTTGGTTTTATTTAACAGGCTCTTGCTGTCTCATGAAGTCATTTGGTTCCACAGATTCCATTCTTTTTTTAGAGAGGAGTTTTCCTCATTTACTTTTGGCAAGTCCTTTTCCAATTCATGTATTCTATTTTTGAAAGAGTTTTCCATTTGACCAAATAAGGTTTTGAGAGAGTTATTTTCTTTTTGCATTTGCCCAATTGAGGATTTCAGAGAATTATTCTCATTTTGTATTTGTCCAATTGTATTTTCCAGTGATTTGTTTTCTTGTTGCAAGGTGTTAATCTTCTCTTGGGTTTCGTTTCCCAAATTTTCCACTTGATTTTTAAACTCCTTCCTTATTTTTTCAAGGAAGTCTTTCTGTGCTGGAGACCAGATCATATTCTCCTCAGAACTTCTAGGTCTCTCTGAGTTAGGGTCTTTTCCTTCCAAGATTTTTTTCTATGGATCCACCTTTCTGCTGACCTTTCTTCATTTTGCTCAGACCTTGAGTTGGGGAGGGGCTGATTCACAGAGGTTTGGTGTTGGGATGCCTAGAGGCTTTACTCACTGAGTTCAATACTTCCAGTTGGCCAGTAGGTGGTGCTGCTTGCTTTCTCTTTAGTGTCTGTGACTTTGATTGAGGCCTACTCCCTTAGCCTGGAGGGAGAGATTGAAGCTGTTAAATACTTTTGTCTTTAGTCAATGTTGGGTTCTAACCTGGGATGAGGTCAACCCTTTCCCTATTCTCAGCTGAGTTGGTTCTTCTGTTCACATAACCTGTGCCTGGGGCAGAAGAAGAATATATTTGTGTCTGTTCTGGGAAGATGTTTCAGCAGTAATGGAGGTCTGAACTGAAATTTCCTCCTCACCAGAGGAGCCCAGGGATGATGTACACAGCTCTCCATCACAGGACCTTTTCCCCCAGCCCTGCTGGCAAGCTCCAGAGGGTCAGCACCAAAAGCATTGCCTCTACTCCCTAGTTGACCCAAGCCCCCCACCCCCCTGCCCCATGGTTGACCAGGCTCTAGCCCAGCTGATCACTGATCAAGCAGGTCTGGCTCTTGGGCCCTCAGGCTCCTAGACCTCCAACCCTGCTGCTAATCAAGTTGATCTGTGCCAGATCTGCACTCTGTGACTGGACTCACCCAGGACCACAGGAAACAAATCCTGAGGTATATGTTCTTTATCCTGGCTTTTCTTTCTGGGTTTTATGGATTGGATATCTGTGAAGAAGTTTGTTTCATATTATAGATGGGGAAAGATGATGAGACTTCAGAAATGTGCCTGTCTTCTCTCCGCCATCTTGGCTGTAAGTCCCCCCCCATGAGACTTGTCTTAAAATTAACTTACACAAACACTCAGTTAACTTAAAAAACATCTTACCTTTCTAGTATTGAAAGGGGAAAAGAGGAAAAGAGGAAAAGGGGAAAAGGTAAGGGGGGTTGGAGACAGGGAGGGGAGAAAAAGGAGAACTAACAGAAAGAAGGGAAGGGAAAAGAATAAAAGTGAAAGGGGAAAGGGGAAAACAAGGGGAAGGGGTGGATATAGGAGGGTAAACACACTGAAAGGGGTGGTATTCAGGAACAAAATATTGGGGAATATGGTTAAATGGAAAAAAGTGTAAAAGACAAACAGAGGGAACATAGCATGGAAAGCAATAAAGAGTTAGTAATTATAACTTTGAATTTGAATGGGATGAAATCTCCCTTCAAACATAAGCAAATAATAGAGTGGATTAAAAGCCAGAATCCAACAATATGCTGTTTAGAAGAAACTCATTTGAAACAACGAGATGCATATAGAGTAAAGGTAAGGTTGGGGCAAAATATATTTCGCTTCAGCTGAAGTGAAAATAGCAGGGGTAGCAGCTGCAAAAATAGATAGCATTAAAAGACATAAAGAAGGAAACACTAAATCCTCCTAAAAGGTACCATAGACAAAAAAAGTGATTTCAATATTGAATATATATATATATATATATATATATATATATATACCCAATGAGATAGCATCCAAATTCTTAGAGGAGAAGCTGAAAGAAATACAGGAAAAAAATAGACAGCAAAACTCTACTAATGGGAGATCTCAACCTCCTTTTAGATTTAGATAAATCAAATCATAAAATAAACAAGAAAGACGTTAAGGAGGTAAATAAATTGTTACACATCCTAGATATGATAGAATTATGGAGAAAATTGAATGGGGATAGAAAGGAATATACCTTTTTCTCTGCAGTACATGGCACTTATACAAAAATTGACCATGTACAAGAGCAAAAAAACCCTAATAATCAATTATAGAAAGGCAAAAATAGTGAATACATCTTTCTCACATCACTGTGCAATAAAAAATCATATGCAATATTGGGCCAGAGAGACATAGACCCAGAAATAATTGGAAACTGAATAACCTCATATTAAAGAATGAGTGGATCAAAAAGACAAATTATAGAAAGAATTAATTATTTTACCTAGATAATGACACTGAAACTACATACAAAAACCTATGGGATTCAGTCAAAGCAGCTGTCAGGGGAAATATTATATCTTTAAATGCTTACATGAATAAATTAGAAAAAGAGGAAATCAATGAACTAAATATGGAACTAAAAAAATTAGAGAAAGAACAAATTACAAGCGCCCGATTAAATACCAAATTAGAAATTCTTAAAATTAAAGGAGAAATAAATAAAATTGAAAGCAAAAAACTATTGAATAAATAAAACCAAGAGTCTGTTTTATGAAAAAAAAAACACAATTAAATTGATAAACCTTTGGTCAATTTCATTAAAAAAAAAGAAAGAAGAAAACCAAATAGAGTATCATAAATGAAAAATGTGAACTCACCACTAATGAGGAAGAAATTAAAGTAATAGTTCATAATTATTTTGCCCAACTGCATGCCAATAAATTTAACAATCTAAATGAAATGGAAGAATATTTACAAAATTATAATTGGCCCAGGTTAATTGAAGAACAGATTAAATACCCAGACAACCTTATCTCAGGAAAAGAAATTCAACAAGCCATCACTGAACTCCTTAAGAATAATCTCCAGGGCCTGATGGATTCTCAAGTGAATTCCACCAAATCTTTAAGGAACAATTGGTTCCAAATCTATATAAACTCTTTGGAAATATAGGGGAAGACAGAATTCTGCCTAACTCTTTCTATGACACCAATATGGTGCTGATACCTAAATCATGAAGAGTTGAAACAGAGCAAGAAATTTATAGACCTGTCTCCTGTAGGAATAAATGGACTGTTCCTTAGAATAATCAGTATCTGTCTGAAACCATCAACAAGCATTATATTCAATGGGGAGAGGCTAGAGGCATTCCCAGTAAGATCAGGGGAGAAACAAGGATGCCTGTTATCACAACTACTATTCAATATCATATTAAAAATGTAAGATTTAGTAATAAGAGAAGAAAAAGAAATTGAAATTGGAAATAGGAAGGAAGGGACTTCTGGCCAAGATGGTGGAGAGAAGACAGGCACAGTTCTAAAGTCTCCTGATCTTTCCCCATCTATCATATGAAACAAACCTCTTAACAGAAATCCGACCCACAAAATCCAGGAAAAAAAAGCCAGGAGAAAGAACTTCTATCTACCTCAGAATTTGTCTCCCTCAGTGGCCTTGGACAAATTCAAGCAGCTGAGTCTGGGCGCACAGGGCAGATCAGCCCCAGATCATCCGGATTGGTGGCTGAATTGGATCCAGGAGTCTAGTAGCCTAAGACCCAGACCTTCTGGGGCTGGGTGGCTGGGGCTTGAGTCAACTAGGGAGCAGAGGCAAGCTAAACCTCTGGAGCTTGCAAACAGGGCTGGGGGGAGAGTTCTGGTGCAGGAGAGCTGCAGACACACCATCATTGGGCTCCTCTGTTCTGAGGAACTCTGAGTGCAAGCTTCCATTGTGGCTGAGGCCTCTTCCCAGAACAAACAACAGCAGACTACTTCTGCCTCAGGCACAGGTGTGTGAGCAGAAGAACCAGCCCAACTGACAATAGGGAAAGGAAAGACCTCACCCCAGAGTAAAGCCCACCATTGATTGAAGTAAAAAGGATTCATTAGCTCCAACCCCTCCCTTCAAGCTAAGGGAGAAGGCCTCAATCAAGGTCACAGACACTCTAGAGAAAGCAACCAGAACCTGCTTCTGGCCAACCAGAGAAATTGCACTCAGTGAGTAGAGCCTCTAGTGATCACGAGCCCCTGTGAACCAGCCCCTCCCCAACTCAAGGTCTTAGCAAAATGAAGAAAGGTCAATAGAAAGGTGGATCCATAAAAAAATTCTTGGAAAGGAAAGACCCTAACTCAGAGAGAGACCTAGAACCTCTGAACAAAATATGATCTGGTCTTCAGCACAGAAAGACTTCCTTGAAGAAATAAGGAAGGAGTTTAAAAACCAACTGGAAAATTTGGGAGAGACAATTAATACCTTGCAACAAGAAAACAAAGCCTTAGAAAATACAATCAGACAAATACAAAATCAGAATAAATCTCTCAGATCATCAATTGGACAAAAATACAAAAAGAAAATAATTCTCTCAAAACCTCAATTTGTCAAATGGAAAGCTCTTTCAAAAGTAGAATTGACCAACTGGAAAAGGAGTTGCAAAAAGTTAATGAAGAAAACTCCTCTAAAAAAAAGAATGGAGTCTGCAGAAACTAATGACTCTATGAGACACAAGAGCCAGTTAAATAAAATTAAAAAATAGAAAAAATAGAAGAAAATGTAAAAGCCTCATACACAAAACCATTTACCTTGAGAATAGGTCAAGGAGGAGCAACCTGAAAATTATTGGACTTCCTGAACACATTGAAGAGAAAAAAATCCTGGACTTAATATTACAGGATCTAGTGATGGAAAACTGCCCTGATATCATGGAACCAGAGGACAAAGTAGTTACTGGAAGAATACATCCATCCCCTCCCAGAAAAAGATCCTAAAATGAAAACACCCAGGAATGTTGTGGCCAAATTCCAGAACTATCAGATAAAAGATAAAATCCCTGAAGCAGCCAGAAATAAACAATTTAAATATCAAGGAGCCACAGTAAGGTTTACACAGGACCTGGCTGCATCAATCTTAAGGGATCCAAGGGCCTAGAAGGAGATATTACAAAGAGCAAGGAGCTTGGAATGCAGCCAAGAATCTACTATGCCACAAAGCTGAGCCTTCTCTTCCAGAGAAAAAGATGGACATTTAACAAAATGGAAGAATTCCAATAATTCCTGATGAAAAGACCAGAGCTAAATAGAAAATTTGGACATCATACAGGAGGTTCAAGAGACACATGAAAAGGTAAAAAGTAAAAGAAGGGGAGTTAAAAGAAAAAAAAAACTGCTATCCAATAAGTTCAAGCTGGCTATATTCCAGGATGGGGGAAAAGATTCTCATCAATTTTGAGAATCATAACTCTAACAGAAAGAATATACCTAGCCAGGAGTGATGGACATTCAAGATCTATCCATGAGATTGCTATCCAATGGGATGTAACTGGCTTTAACCCCACTTGGGAGAAAGACTCGAATAACTCTCAAGAATTTTAACTCTATTAGATAGAATGTACTCAGCTAGAAGAGACAGATACTTGGGATTTTCTAAGACTCAGATAGAATGAACTAAAAAAGCACTACCTCCTTTAAAAAGGGTACAGGATGGAGATGGGAGGAGGGAGCGGTTGAATGGGGTAAATCTCATTACACTAAGAGGCACAAAATACCTATGGTAATAGAGGGGAAGAAGGGAGGAGATGAGAAACATCAGAATCTTCTTCTCATCAGACTTGGCTTAAAGTCAACTTACACATACTTAGTTAACTTACAAAACATCTAACCTTTCAAGTATTAAAAGGGGAAAAGGTGAAGGGGGGACAGAGAAAGGGAGAGGGAGTGGGGAAAAGGGAACTAACAAAAGAAAGGGAAGGGAAAAGGGAAAAAGGGAAATGGGAAAGAAAGGGGAGGGGTGATATAGGAGGGCAAACACACTGAAGGAAGTGGTATTTAGAAACAAAATACTGGGGAATATGGATAAGGGGAGTAAGGGGAAAATACAAACAGAGGGAAGGTAGTATGAAGGGCAATAAGGAGTTAGTAATTATAATTTTGAATGTGAATGGAATGAACTCTCCCTTAAAATGTAATCGAATAGCAGAGTGGATTAAAAACCAGAATCCTACAATTTGATGCTGACAGGAAACTCATTTGAAGCAGTGAGATACATATAGAGTAAAGGTAAAAGGTTGCAGCAAAATATATTTTGCTTCAGCTGAAGTAAAAAAAGCAGGTATAGCAATCCTTATCTCAGACAAAGCAGCAGCAAAAATAGATAGTGTTAAAAGAGATAAGGAAGGAAACTTTATCCTGCTAAAAGGTACCATCAACAATATAGTTATTTCAATACTGAATATATATGCCCCAAATGGGATAACATCCAAATTCTTAAAGGAGAATCTGAAAGAACTGCAAGAAGACATAGACAGCAAAGCTCTACTAGTGGGAGACCTCAACCTTCAACTCTCACATCTAGATAAATTGAATCATAAAATAAACAATAAAGAAGTTAAGGAGGTAAACAGATTGTTGGAAAAACTAGATATAGCAGACTTATGGAGGAAATTGAATGGGGATAGAAAGGAATAAACCTTTGTCTCTGCAGTACATAGAACTTATACATAAATTGACCATGTACTAGGACATAAAAATCTAATGATCAACTGCAGAAAGGCAGAAATAGTGAATACATCTTTCTCAGATCACAATGCAATAAAACGTATATGCAATATTGAGCCAAGGAGATATAGACCCAGAACCAATTGGAAACTGAATAACCTCATTCTAAAGAATGAGTGGACCAAAGAACAAATTATAGGAATAATTAATCATTTTATCCTAGAAAATTATAATAATGAAACAACATACCAAACTATGGGATTCACTCAAAGCAGCTCTCAGGGAATATATTATAGCATTAAATGCTTACATGAATAAATTGGAGAAAGAGGAAATCAATGAACTAAACATGCAACTAAAAAATTAGAGAAAGAACACATTAAATATCCCCAATTAAATACCAAATTAGAAATTCTAAAAATTAAAGGAGAAATTAATAAAATTGAAACCAAATAAAACTATTGAATTAATAAATAAAACTAAAAGTTGGTATTATGAAAAAAACAATAAAATTTAGAAACCCCTGGTCAATTTGATTTAAAAAAAGAAAGAATAAAATCAAATTGTTAGTATCATAAATGAAAAAGGTGAATTCACCACCAAAGAGGAGGAAATTAAAGTAATACTTCGGAATTATTTTGCCCAACTCTATGCTAATAAAATTGACAATCTACATGAAATGGATGAATAATTACCAAAATATAAGTTGCCTAGGTTAAAGGAAGAGGAGATTAAATACCTAAACAACCCTATCTCAGGACAAAGAAATTCAACAAGTCATCATTGAACTCCCTCAGAAAAAAAATCTCCCGGGCCTGATGGATTCACAAGTGAATTCTAATAAACATTTAAGGAACAATTGGATCCTATTCTATATAAAATCTTTGGAAAAAATAGGGAAAGATGGACCTCTGCCTAACTCTTTCTATGAAACTCTTTCTATGGTGCTGTTACCTAAACCAGGAAGAGTTGAAACAGAGAAAGAAAAATTATGGATCTATCTCCCTGATGAATATAGATGCAAAAAATATTAAATAAAATATTAGCAAAAGGATTAAACCAAGTTATCACTAGGATAATACATTATGATCAAGTAGAATTTATCCCAGGAATGCAGGGTTGGTTCAATATTTGGAAAAATGTTACTATACTCAATTATATCAACAACAAATCTATCAGAAATTATATGACCATATCAAGAGATGTTGAACAAGCTTTTGACAAAATACAGCATCCATACCTACTAAAAACACTAGAGAGTGTAGGAATAACTGGACTGTTCCTTAAAATAATTAGCAGTATCTATCTGAAACCATCAACAAGTATTATATTCAATGGGGAGAGGCTAGAGGCATTCTCAGTAAGATCAAGGGTGAAACAAGGGTGCCCATTATCACCACTACTATTCAATATTGTATTAAAAATGTTAGGTTCAGAAATTAGAGAAGAAAAAGATATTGAAGGAATTAGAAGTGGGAAGGAAGAGACAAAACTCTCACTCTTTCCAGATGACATGATGCTCTACCTAGAGAATCCCAAGAAATCTTCCAAAAAATTATTGGAAACAATTAGCAATTTTAGCAAATTTGCAGGTTATAAAATAAACCCTCATAAACCCTCAACTTTTCTATATATGTCTTAGCAAGATACAGAAGGAAGAACTAGAAAGAGAAATCCCATTCAAAGTAACCTCAGACAATATAAAATACCTGGGAGTCTATTTGCCAAGACAGACTCAGAAACTTTTTGAAAACAATTATAATACACTTCTCAAACAAATTAAATCAGATTTAAATAACTAGGCTAATATCAACTTCTCATGGATAGGTCTAGCTAATATAATAAAAAATGACAATTCTACCAAAACCTGTTTAGTGCCCTACCAATCAAATTTCCAAATAATTAGTTTAATGAATTAGAAAAAAAATTAAGTAAATACATATGAAGAAATAAAAAGTCAAGAATTTCTAGTAGTTTAATGAAAAAAAGTGCAAAAGAAGGGGGCTTAGCCCTACCTGATGTAAAATTATATTATAAAGCATCAGTCATCAAAACTGTTTGGTATTGGCTAAGAAATAGAGTGGTTGACCAGTGGTATTATGAAATGGAATAGACTAGGTGCAAAGGCAGGAGACAATTATAGTAATCTACTGTTTGATAAACCCAAAGAGTCCAGCTATTGGGATAATAACTCCCTCTTCAATAAAAATTGCTGGGAAAATTGGAAGTTAGTATGGAAGAAACTTAGATTAAACCAAAACCTAACCCTCTTTACCAAGATAAGATCGAAATGGTTGCAGGACTTAGACATAAAAAACAATACTATAAGCAAATTAGAAGAATAAGGACTAGTTTACCTGTCAGATCTATGGAAAGGGGAGCAGTTTATGACTAAGGAAGACTTGGAGAACATCACCAAAAACCAACTAGATGATTTCGATTACATTAAATTAAAAAGCTTTTGCACAGATAAAACCACTGTAACCAAGATCAAAAGAAATGTAGTAAATTGGGAAACAATCTTTACAACTAATGATTCTGACAAAGGACTAATTTCTAAAATATACAGAGAACTTAGTCATTTCTTAAAACAAAAAACCATTCCCCAATTGACAAATGGTCAAAGGATATGCAAAAGTACTTCACAGCCGAGATCAAAGCAATTGAAAGCCATATGAAAAATTGCTCTAAATCATTACTTATTAGAGAAATGCACATTAAAGCTTCTCTGAGGTACCACCTCAAGCCTCTCAGATTGGCCAATATGACCAGAAAGTATAATGATCATTGTTGGAAGGGTTGTGGGAAATCTGGGACACTATTACAATGCTGGTAGAGCTATGAACTCATCCAACATTTCCAGAGAGAAATTTGGAACTACACCCAAAGGGCAAAAAAAATGAGCATACCTTTTTATCCAGCAATACAACTACTATGCCTATACTCTGAAGGGATGATGAAAAATGGTAAAATCATCACTTGTACAAAAATATTTATAGCAGCCCTGTTTTTGGTTGCAAAGAATTGGAAATCAAGTAAATGTCCTGCAATTGGGGAATGGCTTAACAAACTGTGGTATATGTATGTCATGGAACACTATTGTTCTATTAGAAACCAGGAGGGAAGGGAATTCAGGGTAGCCTGGAGGGATTTGCATGAACTGATGTTGAATGAGATGAGCAAAACCATATAAATATTGTATACCCTAACAGCAACATGAGGGTCATGATCAACCTTGATGGACTTCCTCATTCCATCAGTGCAACAATCAGGGACAATCTCTGGCTGTCTGCATTGGAGAATATCATCTGTATCCAGAGAAAGAACTGTGGAGTTTGAACAAAGACCAAGGATTATTATCTTTAATTTAGAAAAAAAAACTGATATCTTATTGTCTGATCTTGCTATCTCTTATACTTTATCTTTCTTCCTTAAGGATATGATTTCTCTCTCATCACAATCAATTTGAATCAATGTATACCATGGAAACAACAATAAGATTGGCAAATTAGGTGGCTAGGTGGCACAGTGGATAGAGCACCAGCCCTGGATTCAAGACTGCCTGAGTTCAAATATGGACTCAGACACTTAATAATTACCTAGCTGTGTGGCCTTAGGCAAGCCACTTAACCCCATTTCCCTTGCAAAAACCTAAAAAAAAAAGATTTGCAAATTGCCTTCTGTGGGGGGGGGGGGGTAGGGGTAGGGAAGCAAAATTAGGGACAAAAAATCATAAAACTTAAAATAAATAAAATCTTTATTATTTAAAAAAATAAAATAAAGTCAGCGGCTAATCCGAAAACAACTCTAAAATTAAAAAGCAAGGTCAATAAAATATCAGACTACCTAAGAGAACCTCTGGAACTCCTTTAAACTTTTCCCTGAAGAGAAGGCTCAAATATTTAATTTTCATACTCTAACCATGTTGTATGACTTTGAGTCCTGAAACATCAGTGTCTCTGAGAATTTAAAACTTGGTACCACCCTAAGGGCAGTGATATATATATAATAAATAATGAGCTACAAAGAGAAATAATCTAGAAAAACACCATCAAATAAATTATGATTCAAATAGAAAATCAGCTGGTCATGTGTTGAGAATGAGTGATAATCACTGATTGATCTATTTATTGGATTTAATGTCTATTGGCAAATTGGATCCCTGGAAGGGAAATTACTATTTTGATTTAAGAGTTCTAAGGCTAATACTAAAGGCTTGCTTCTTTGAATATTAACATTCTCAGATCTTCATTTGATATTACTCAGTTATTATCCCAACATCAATGAGCTAAAGAAACTCTTTTAACTTCTAGAAAGTGTTGTTTATTGAGAATGTATTGTGAGAATAGTAGTTACAACCTTCCCTCCCCAATCTGGGATACTTGCCCCATGCACTGTCCCTGGAGAATGTAGTCTCCAAACTGAAGAACAATGGAAGTGAGGTAAAAATGTAGAGACAGCATTGACTAAGGGCTATCTCTTAATTCCTGGCCCTCAAATGTTTCTTCTTTATTGAATCTCCATGAGATTTTCTTTTGGTGTAGCTGCTTTTCTGCTGGGTTTGATGGCTTCTAGATGATCTGCTAGAGCCCTGAAGCATAATTCTTCCCCATAAAAAAAGGATCTTGCCAAATTAAGTCATGATCATTTTCAGGGAAATAACTTTCCTCATTAGTCTACTACTTCAGGGGAAGCAGTTATCAACTCCAAACCCAAGTAGAGCTTCTTTAATGGCTCCAATTGAACTTCATAAATCACTATTTTCCTCTGAACTTCTGTGTTAGAATACTGATTTACTCCAAAATTCAAAGGAATTCTCAAAAACAATTAGGGGAGAATATAAAGTGAGGCTAAGAAAAAATTATCACTGATCTATTTGACAGCTTTCCCATCTACATTAAATTTTTATGAGGATAATGTACACATGCATATAAAAATATCCTTTATCAAAGGAACTGGCAAATTTTTGCAAGTGATCTTCCATTATACATTAAATCTTTACCTCTCAAAATTAAACAAAGGATAAAGGTGCCATAAGATTTTATTGTGCTTATTTTTGTTGACTATAAAAGTGAATGAAATAAACAAAAAAACTTTGAGTTTGGTTAAGCAAAATGTCATCTAAAAGGCTTCATGCAAGATGATTGCGTGTTTTCATCAAAATTCTAGATCACTTGAAAGATTTAACAAAGGCAATAAACTAGAATACTATGACACTCAAAGTTTAATGTAAAGCAAAACATAAGTCATAGAAATTAAAATGATTCATGCAAATTGAATTCTAACAGCTTCTCCTGAGCCATCAGTCATTTCATCTTTGAAATCAGTTTTGCATTATCATATCTATACTGTATAATAATTGGAGGCAGGAAAGAGATATCTGTTCATATCCTATAGAACTCTCAAGAAAGGCCAAACCTAAGCATGCTCCTTGCTACCCAACACCCTCCCACACTCCACACCCCACATATAATGGATGTCAATGAATTTGTTGAAATGAATTTTTTTCTCCTCATTCTGAATCTCTTGCTCTAGAAAAACATTATTAGAAACTTTTCGTTAGGCAAAAAATAAGGGAAAAACCTTTGGAAATTAAAAGAAACCAATTTGATTAAAACAAATTCTGTGATCAAATGACAGGTGGTCTGTGCCACAAAAACCTCATGTAACACTTCATTGTTTATTTATTTGAATTGTAAGAGGGGAATGAAGCTTTACCTTTTTGAAACCCAAACTGTGTGCAGTATGGAAATTTCCTTTTCTAAAACAACTGTGACACAATATTTATGAGAAAACTATTTTCATGTTTAGTACAAGGTAGTAGAATTTATCCCTAAGTGGAATCATGTTTATGGTTAATGGTTTGGATTGCACTGTATCTGACCTTTACTCATAAGAAAAAGCATGAGTCTCAGCTCTTTTCATATCCCCATTCTTCTAAAGGATTTATCAGCTAGCCAGTATCAGGCAAAAAGCAAGGAGATTTTATAAAGCTGAACTGCTAAAGAAGGTGTCAGGGAGTCAATAAATTGGCATCATTCTTAACCCAGATATAACTGGGATTTCTTTGGTGGCTGTGAGTATATAATAGCATCTGAGGGAGCAAGCTGAAGAGTATAGGATTGCCTCACACACATATGGCAAACTTTCCTGAATTTCACCCAGATTTTTCTATATGGCCCATTAATGAAGATAGAAAGGAAAGAGTTGTGGAGCAGACTGGTATAATTCATTTGCACACTAGATATGGTTGTTATGATGACCTTTTCCCCAAGGTTCAACTGTATTCAATAAATTTCCATCCTGATTCTTGTCAAAAATCCATGTAGAAAATCTGGGCATTAAATTGTTTTTTTCCTCTTTGTTCCTAAGTCATCTGAGCAGTTCTGGAACTTAACTAAGAGCAGAGATCATATATATAGTATAGAGACTGTCATTAGAGTGGACATTTACATAGTGCCCTGAATAGCACAGAGGGGGTTTCCTTACAACAACCTTACAACAACAATTATTATTTCCCCGTCACAGAAAAGAAAATTGAATTTTGGCAAAGTTTCATGACTGGCTTAATGAAAACTCATTTGATTTTTTAACCCAAGTTATAGATTTGGAAAAAAAAAACATACATTTTAAAAGTGCATAAAAATGGAAAAGAAAAGAAGGAAACATAATCAGCAACAAGTTATTAAAGGTAGAGAGATAGTGAGAAAGCCATGTCTAGGTTTTCCTCTGTCTTACAGAAAAGAACAGTCACTAACCGGAATTTCATTATACTCAGCTGAAGACTAACTAAACCTTTGTAGAATTCCATGAATATTCAGCTCATGATATATGTTTCACAAAACAAAATCCACTAGTTCCTTTGAATGTAGATGACAAAATTCAACTAGCATCAGTTGGCATCAGTAGATATATGCATTTATCAAACAATATAAATAACACTAAAATCCCTCAAAAATAATATAATTACTTTCTATTTTCTTACATAGTCATAAAGCTACAAAAGGCTTTAACTTATCATCTAACTAATTTTTATATTGATTAGAAATACATTTTATCTATCCTCCTTCCATGCCCTCCTCCTGTTCATAATTTGGATTCCCCTGACATCTCTGCTAATCATCCAACATACACTTCACTTCAATTTTACACCTTGATTCAATAGCCCTCACATATACTTTTTATTTTCATGTCTCCATGATTTTCCTCACATTTTCCATCTGTTTTTCCTGAATATACTTAGTTCTAACCTATAAAATACAGATTATTTCCAACTTTCAGAAACATCTTTCAATGGTTCTCCAACTATTCTCACCCACCTCCAAATTTAAATAAATTCATTATTTTCTATGACAATTTCCCAAATTACAGTTATATGAGTTTTTCAAATTCATCTAGATGAATCACTTAAATTTTATAAATAAGAAACTTGAAGCTTAAGAGCATTAAGTAATCTGTCCAAATCACTATAGCTAATAACTTGAAGAGAGAACTAGGATTTACATCTCCTGACTACCAATCCATACTCCTTCTAATACATCATGTTCTTTCTGTCTTTAGTCATGAACCAGTGTTTGTGATATCTATTTTAAGGTTGTCTTCAACAAATATATTGAATTAAAAACAGACATTTATTATGTGCCTACTATGTGTTCTTGTAGCCTATCCTTTGAGGCACTATTTTTATTTCTATACTAAAATCAAATTCAAAGTACTTAGCAATTTCTGAGATTTTTTTCAAATGAACACTGAAATTTTCAGTAATTTCTTCTCCAACGTAATGTACCATGCACATAACTTTCAAGAAATGAATGGGTAATTGAAGAATAAGTTTAATGCCTTGTTATTCCAATCAGTTCAGAACTATAATTATAAATATTTTCTAAAAGAAATAGTAGTTGTATTCGTTTCAGGCATTAATATTATAAAGGAATAAAAAAGACCATAAAATTTCCCCTTTTCTAAATGAAATATAATAGCATGCTTTTTTCTCCAAATAATAATGGGAAAAGTGCTTCCCTTCATCTCATTTGCATAGTACTATTTAGATAAATTTATATAATATTCCATTGAGGGAACACAATGAGAGACCATATATTTCTGCTTAAAGATAAGATTAATTATGAATACTATGATGAAAAACTAAATGATGGGGAAAAGTTATCATATATATAGATTCAATATTCAATATATAGAGATTCAATATAGATTCAAATGAAATTTGCCATATATATATATATGGCAAATTTCATTTGAATCTATATTCTATGCTAGCAAAATTACAGTTTATGGGGGTGGCTAGGTGGCGCAGTGGATAAAGCACTTGCCCTGGAGGCAGGAGTATCTGGGTTCAAATCTGGTCTCAGACACTTAATAATTACCTAGATGTGTGGCTTGGGCAAGCCACTTAACCCCATTTGCCTTGCAAAAACCTAAAAAAATACATTTTATAGACTTCTGTTCTTTTCTTCATTGAAACTTCCAGTTCAAGATGTCCAGTAAGGAGCTGGAGATGGAGAACTGTAATTCAGAAAAAAAAAGGATTAGAGTTCTTTGAATAAAGAGGTCTAGAAATCATCTGCAAAGAAATGATAGTTGAACCAATGAGTTGATGAATACATCAAAATTGACAGTTCAGGGTGGAGCCAAGATGGTGACATGAAGGGATCGAATCTTAGGAGCTCTCTGATAAAAACTCATAAACTAAGGACTCTAACTAAACTTTCGAGAAATAGAACCCACAAAGGGACCGAGTGAGGCAGTTCTCCTACTCAAGGTAACCTGGAAAAGAGCAGAAAGGCTATGCTCCCCGGAGCGGAGGGGCGGCCAGCCAGAGGGGTGGCCCCCCAGAGCAAAAGAACTTCAGCCTCCCAGAGGCAGCCCCAGGACGCTGGGGGTCTCAGCTCACAGCAGCGGGGGGGGGGGGTGTCTCCTGAACTGCACCCCGGGGGAGCACCCAGAACAAAGTGGGGGAACAGTGGGGGACCTCTGCCAGAGCAAGTATGTGGAGCCCAGCCCTCAGGGCACACAGGGAGCAGCTTTGTCTTTCTGCAGCCCAGACCCAGAAACAGAAGCAGGTGGAGCCTGTAAGCAGGAGCCCCCAGGGCATGAGCCCATTGAGCTGAGGGAGGGGAGTGAAGAGAGACTGCAGAGCTCTGTCCTCTGCCCCTGGAACAGGACTCTGGAGCTCTGACCACATTCAGATCATGATCACAGTCTAGGCCCCCCCATAGAACAGCAGGGCTCCCCCCGCCACCTCAGCCCCGTGGCAGAGGGGGGCACTTATGGTCATTCACAGACCAGGAGGGAGGACAGAACCTCACACACTGAGACCCTTGTGGGAGTGTCCCAAAAGCTCAGGAAGTACCCCCAAAAAACAGGCTTAGGCTGGGAAAATGAACAAAGAAACAAGAGGAAGACCATTGAGAAATATTTTGCAAATGAGCCCAAGAAGGATCAAAATTCTCAGTCTGAAGATAAGTAAGCACAAGCTCCTGCATCTAAAGACACCAAGAAAAACAGAAATTGGGCTCAGGCTATGACAGAGCTCAAAAAAAGACTTTGAAAATCAAATGAGGGAGTTGGAGGAAAAACTGGGAAAAGAAAGGAGAGAGATGCAGGAAAAACATGAAAATGAAGTCAGCAGCTTAGTCAAGGAAATCCAAAAAAATGCTGAAGAAAATAGCATGCTAAAAACCAGCTTAGGTCAAATGGATAAAACAGTTCAAAAAATTGAGGAGAAGAATGCTTTAAAAAGCAAAATTGGCCAGATGGAAAAAGAGATAAGAAAACTCTCTGAGGAGAATAAATCCTTCAGACAAAGAATAGAATTCAGGGAGATTGATGAATTTACCAGAAATCAGGAATCCAAAACCAAAAAAATGAAAAATTAGAATAAAATGTGAAATATCTCATTGAAAAAACAACTGATATGGAAAACAGACTTAGGAAAGATAATTTGAAAATTATTGGAATACCTGAAAGTCATGATCAGGAAAAGAGCCTTGACATCATTTTCAAAGAATTACTACAGGAAAATTGCCCTGATATTCTAGAAGCAGAGGGCAAAATAGAAATGGAGAGAATCCACTTATCCCCCTGAGAAAGAGATCCCCAAAAACCAACCCCTAGGAATATTATAGCCAAGTTCCAGAACTCCCAAGTCAAAGAGAAAATATTACAAGCAGCCAGAAGGACACAGTTCAAATATCATGGAGCTGCAGTCAGGATCACACAGGACTTAGCAGCAGCTACACTGGAAGCTCGTAGGGCTTGGAATACAATATACCAGAAGGCAAAAGAGCTTAGAATGCAGCGAAGAATGAACTACTCAGCAAGGCTGAATGTCCTCTTCCAGGGAAAAAGATGGACTTTCAATGAACCAAGGGAATTTCAAAGGTTCCTTTTGGAATGGCCAGAGCTGAACAAAAGGTTTGATCTTCAGATACAGGACTCAGGTGAAGCATGGAGATTGGAGGAGAGTGGGGAAATAGGAGGGACTTAATGAGGATGAACTGCATATATAGAAAAATGATTCTGATAATATTCATATGAACCATCTCAGTTAATAGAGCAGGTAGAGGGAGCTTTTATAGTGGAAGCACAGGAGAAAGTTGAATTCGAAGATAGAATATGGTGTAAAAATGGAGTCAATAAGAAAAAAAGGAAATGGAATGGGAGAAAGAAAAAGGAGAGGGGGAATAGTCCAAGATATTTCACATAATAAGATTTTTTTTATTACAATGAGCTATTGCAATGATATGGAAGGGGGGAGGCAAGGGGGAATGAGGGAACCTTTGCTCTCATCAGAGATGGCTAGGAGAGGAAACAGCAAATATACTCAATGGGGTATAGACAACTGGAGTAAGAAGGAGGGGGGAGCAGGGGGAAGGGGTGGGGATGTGAATAAAGGAGGAGAGGATGGACCATGGGGGGACAGTGGTCAGATATAACACATTTTCTTTTTTTTACTTCTTGCAAGGGGCTGGGATTGGATGGCCTGCCCAGGACCATAGGGCCAGATGGATTCTGGGCCTAAGGGGTGGTATGGGGGCTCAGAGCTTCTTGGCCCCAGGACCAGGGATCTGTCTGCTGTGCCACTCAGCGACCCTACATCAGAGTCAGAGTGAAAGGAGAGAAAAAATATAGTACATGGTAGTGGAGAAATAAGAAAGGAGGGAGTTGCGATCAGCAATGGCAACATTGGAAAAATATGGAAGTAACTTTTGTGATGGACTTATCATAAAGAATGTGATCCACTCACGACAGAGTTGATGGTGTTGGAACAAAGACTGAAACACATTTTTTGTTATTATTTGGGGGAGGGTTCAGGGAAAGTGGGGCTGGGTGGCCTGCCTAGGGCCACATAGCAGGGTGATCTTTGGTTGTCTGGGGCCGGATTTGGACCCAGGTGCTCCTGGCTCAAGGGCCAATGTTCTGTCTGCCACCCAGCCACCCCTACTATTATTACTATTTTATTTTATTTTGGGTCTTCTTTTTTTTTCCTTCTTTTTGGTTTTTGCAGGGCAGTGGGGATTGGGTGGCTTGCATGTCACATGGCTGGGTGATTATAGAGTTTACGAGGCTGGATATGGACTCAGGTGCTCATGGCTCCAGGGCTGGTGCTTCGTCCATTGCACCACCTGGCCATACCTACAATTATTACTATTATTTTTTTTAATTTTAATTTTTTTCTCCCCCTTTACTTTCTTTGCCCAAGGAAGTTATCTATATTCATGGGGGGAGGGGTATTTTGTTTACTTGTAAAAAAGTATATTTTGTTAATGTAAAGAAAAACATTTGTACAAAATGAGAATAAAAAATAAATTTAAAAAAATTGACAGTTCGGAGGGAAAAGCTTCTATGACTGAATCGTGAATAAATTGGAATCATCAGATAGATAGGAGAAGAACTAATTAAAGAGATGGGTCATAAGAACCTAGAGGGAGTCTAGAAGATAGTCAGTATAGAGGTAAGCAATATTTTCAAATCCTGAAAAGACTCCAAGAATGAGAATTGAGAAAAGACCAATAAATTTGATTATTAACAGAGTGCTTGAAACTTTAGAGAAAGTATGTTAAGCTGCATGATGATCTTGAAGCCAGATCATAAAGATTTTGACAAGAATTAGAAGAAATAATTGGGGCAGAAATGATTACAGACATTTTTTTTTCAAGTTCAACCAAGAAAGAGAATAGAGATATGGAATGACAGTTGGATGGAAATGTAATCCCAAACATCTTTAAAGGAAGACTAGTTAGCAACAATCTATATTAAGCAAGGAATTAAAAGATAGAAGAGATAAAAATGTAGAGAGTGGAAATGATAGAATGGACAGTTCTGTCTGAGTATTCTAATAATTTCAGGAAGTGAACATATATCTCAGATTCAGTAACATTCAACAAGCATTCATTAAACAAATACTAAGTGCAAGTCACTGGGGAAATAAAGAAAAGACCAAAAATAGTCTGTTTTAAAGTAATTCATATTCTATTTGAAGAACCTAGATACAAAGTAACACAAAAATATCCCCAAGGTAATTTTTAATCTAGTGTTCCTTATACAGCAGTGCTATGGACTATTAAAACCGCCTTTGCCTTTTCTTTTTTTTTTCCCCCAACACTAAAAAAAGAGCGAATTGAGTGGTAAATTTGCCTGGAGTAAAAAACAACAGAAAGAAAAAGAACAGAAGAATCAGATAAGGGCAAAATAGATTATTAGTCCCTGAATATTTGATAGCTGACTGAATTTTTACTTCAAAATACATACAAACAGTGTATTTTCTCAAATATAAAAAATGGTTTGGTTAGAAAAAATATATATAACTGAATCATGTTCCAAAGCAAACTTTGATCAAAATGAATAAATAAGAGATATCTGATTTAAGGTATAAATATCAAAATTAAAACAGCTTTCTTTCTGCTAGTCTATTCAGGATATGCATCAAATAGGTAAAAATATGTTTCTGAAGAAGTCTTAAAGCCATCCAGAGTGGAAGAAAGGAGCCAACTGCCAAAGACAAATTAAAGTAGAATCAAAAAAGAGAGGAAAAACAGTCAAAGGCTGTGACTAGGCAGTGCCAAAACAAATAGTTGAAAAGTGAAACCTTTAGTCAACCAACTGGTTGTTTTGTCTACCGTAAAATAAACAAATGGTTTGATATCCCCCCCCCCCCATCAATTGACTGAATGGAATAGTTGTTTTGAAATTATGTTGACACAGAAGAAAAGAGTAAAGGAATGGAAGTCAAGAAGATATTTGGCCTCAAAAGAAAATCATTTCCTCTTCATAGCAAGAGTAAAGAGATTACAGTAAATTGTGAATGGCAAAGGGAATGAGTTTTATGAACCGCAAAATACCATAAATAAGAAAATTATGAATATAAAATTGAAGATTTAAAATAGTTGAAGAGCGGAGCCAAGATGGTGGCAAGAGAACAACCTTTGCTAGAAGTTCCAAAATATTTCAAACACCTTAAAATTATGACTCTAACTAAATTTTCAAGAGACAGAATCCACAGAAAGATCCAGTGAGGCAATTCCAAGTAACCAGGAAAATAGTGGGAAGGTTCTGTTCAGTGGGGTTGGAGTGGGCAGCAACACACCTGAGCAAAGAGCTTCAGCCTTTTGGGAACAGCTCCAGGTCACCTGGGTCCTTAGGAGCCCCAGCTCCTGGCAGCAGGAGGAGCTTCCTGACCTTCCATCCCAGGGAGCATCAAGCACAACTTGGAAGATCAGCAGGCAGACCTCTCCCAGAGCAAGAATGAAGGCCAGGCTACCATTGCCCTCCTCAGCACAGCCATGGCCCTCAGCACAGCACAGATCCCAGGAAACAGACACAGGACCACAGAGCCAGCTAAGGAGCCACCCAGCAGCTGGAGGTCTGCTGAGGTCGGTCCTCTATCCCAGGGACAGGACTCTGAGGATTTGACCATATTAAGATCCTGGTCACAGTCTGAGTCCCCATACTGTCATAGAGCAGGGACCTTCCTCACAGCCCTGTGGCATAGGGGTGTGCTTGTGGTCCTTCAACAGAACAGTCAGAAACTCCTAAAAGACCTTTAAGGAACTAACATACTTCCAGGGTGTCCCAATAATACTCAAAAGCTCAGGAAGCACCCCCAAACAAGGCACAGAATGGGAAAACAAGTAAACAGAAAAAAAGAACCTGACAATTACTTTGGTTCCAAGGAGGATCAATACACAGACCTGGAAGGTGAGAAAGTCCAAGACTCTACATCTAAATACTCCTAGAAATATAGAAGTTGGGTTCAGGCTATGACACAGTTCAAAAAGATTTGAAAATCGAGTAAGGGAGGTAGAAGAGAAATTGGGAAGAGAAATGAGAAAGCTGCAGGAAAAACATGAAAACAAAGTAAGCAGCTTAATCAAGGAGATCCAAAAAAAATGCTGAAGAAAATATGTTAAAATCCAGTTTAGGCCAAATGGATAAAACAGTTCAAAAAATTTTTGAGGAGAAGAATGTTTTAAAAAGCAGAATTGGCCAGATGGAAAAGGATATAAGAAAGCTCTCTGAGTAAAACAAGTCCTTCAAATGTAGAATGGAGCTAAAGGAAGCTGATGAATCTGAAAGAAATCAAGACAATAATTCAACAACAAAAGAATGAAAAACTAAAAGAAAATGTCAACTATCTCACTGAAGAAATAACAGATCCAGAAAAGATCATTTAAAAATTATTGGGCTACCTGAAAGTCATGTCCACTGATTCTTTAAAATGTTTAAATAATTTCTACAGGAAAATTGTCCTGATATACTAGAAGCAGAGGAAAAAATAGAAATTGAGAGAATCCACTGATCTCCTACTGAAAGAGATCCAAAAAACCCAGAAATAGAATAACCAGTTCCAGAACTCCCAAGTCAAAGAGAAAATACTACAAGCAGCCAGAAGAAAATAATTCAATTGTCAAGGAGCTACAGTCAGGATTACACAGGACTTAGCAGCATCCACATTAAGGACTCATAGGGGTTGGGATATAATATTCCAGAAAACAAAAGAGCTTGGAATACAACTGATAATCAACTACCCAGAAAAAACTGAACATCCTCTTCCAGGGGAAAAACTGGACTTTCAATGAAACAGGAATTTCAAATGTTCCTTTTGAAATGGCCAGAGCTGAACAGAAAGTTTGATCTTCAAGTACACAACTCAAGTGAAGCACAGAGAGGGTGGACAAGAAGGGTAAATTATGAGGGATTTAATGATAATGAACTGCCTGTATTCCTGGATGGAAAGATGATACTGATAATACTCACATAAATCTTCTCATTTAATAGAGCAGTTAGGGGGCAGCTAAGTGGCGCAGTGGAGTCAGGAGTACCTGAGTTCAAATCCGACCTCATACCCATAATAATTACCTAGCTGTGTGGCCTTGGGCAAGCCACTTAACCCCATTGCCTTTCAAAAACCTAAAAAAAATAGAGCAGTTAGAAGGAGCATATATAGACAGAGGTAGCTGAAATTGAAGGTATAATATATTGTAAAAATGGAGTCAATGGGTGAAAAGGGAATGGACTGGGGAAAAAAAGAAAGAAGAAGTAGAAAAGACTAAGATATTTCATGTAAAAAAGTCAAGAAATAGCTTTTGCAATGGTATGGAAAGGAGGAAGGTGGAGGGGGATGAGGAAGCCTTCATTCTCATCAAAAATGGCTCAGAGAGGAAATAGCATACATACTCCATAGAGTATAGAAATCTAAAGGCAAAAGGAGAGAAGAGGGTCAGGGGGAAGGAAGGGGGGGTGTGGTGATAGAGAAGAGGGTAAATAATAGGAGAGGATATTCAGATATAACACATTTTGTTTTTTACTTTTTGCAAGGTGGTGGGATTGGGTACAGGTCATTGGAACCATGGGGTAAGGTGGTTGCTGGGTCTCTAGGGTAGGATATAGGCTTGGGGTCTCTTGGCCTAAGGGCTGGTGCTCTGTCTACTGTGCCACTCAGCTGCCCCACAGCATATTTTTAAAGAGGGACAGAGTGAAAGGAGAGAAAAAAAATATAATAGATGGTTGTGGGAAGGAATGGATAGAAGGAATTATAATCAGCAACAGCAACTATGGAAAAATATTGAAGTAACTTCTATGACAGACTTATGATAAAGAATGTGATCCACCTAAGACAGAGCTGATGGTATCAGAACACAGACTGAAACACATTTTTTCTCATTCCTTCACTTTATTTCTCATGAGCTTTTATATTTTTGTGGGGGGTGGGGTATATTCTTACAACAAGAATATTTTAGTAATGTGTAAATAAATTAAATTTTTAAAAAAGTAGTTGAAGAAAATTAGTTGAAATTTTTTTCCTAGATTTGGAGAGATTTTTACTTTATAGAATGCAAAAAATAAGATTTATACTAGAGAATTGGGTTCATCAGAGTAGAATTCAGAAAATTATGGAGCCAAACAGAAACTATTTTTGTCTTCTGTACATTAAAATAAAGAACATATTTATTCTTGCTTATCTCACAATGATATCCAAATGTGCTTTAATGACAGTCATTTGTCCATCCATTCTCTTTTTTTATAGATTGGCTAACAAGACTCCCCTTAGGAAGAAGTACATAATAATCAGAATATGTAAGTGAAAGAATCAACTCTTTGTTGAAATAGAGGGTGAAAGTAGAATCATCTTTTACGAAAAAGAGTTTTCAAGACAACCCAAGGTTTTAAAATTGCTTCTTATATAGTCCTCTCCCTTTGCCTTCCCCCACACCAAAAAAACTTCCTTGTATATAGAAAATTTCTGTGTAGAAATACCATTTAAAGGTTGTGCAAGAAATAATTTTAAGAAATTTAGGGGGGGAGTTATATAGAAAAATATTTACAAGACAAATCCAGCAATACCAGAGTAAGATATGAGCCAGGAGAGTGAAGGAAGGAAGTCTTGATAGCTGTTTTAAAGACACCTTCTCTGAGGGTACTCTGAGTTCCTTTTCCACTGATCATTAATTAAATATAATTCCAGAGGAACTGAACTTTATCAATCTAGATATTTTCATAATAAATGAAACTAGACTACAAAAGGTAATTACAGCTAAATATAAGGAAGTATTTCAGATGTCCCTTGATGAGGTGAATAAAGAAATTTACAATGTTTATTTTCTCATGTCTAAAGTAAACTAGAAACAACAACATGCAAGTTGCTTATCTCATATTACATTGTTTCTGATGTGTATCTGCAGAAAGACTACATCAAACTAAAGGTAGTTTATAAACTGCATGTATAAAGTTATGAGTTTAATGAAGATAATAATAGACAAAGAAGTTCTATATAAAGAACTTGATGAACCTTAGAAAAACAAATCACCATATAAAGCAATATTCCTTGATATAAAATAAAAACTATGTATGAAGAAGATGACAAAAATGTGTTGAAAATATTGTCCATGAGTAAGAAATGAGAGGTAAAAGGTTTGTAGAGTAAACAGAAGCCTCACACTTATAAATCATGAATACTTTCTCTGAGAATGTGGTAAGGGAGTGTTTAACTTGTTTTTTTTTTATTTTTAAGACAGATTATAAATTATTTTATTTGTTTTCCAATAATATACAATAGTATTTTCTCCCTATCATTTTTTGGTAAGATTTTGAATTTTACACGTTTTCTCTCACCCTCCCTTTGTTTCCCCTTCCCCCCCTCACCACAGAAGGCAGTCTGATAATCTTTACATTATTTCCATGCAATGCACTGATGAAAATTGAATGTGTTGAGAGAAAAATCATATCCTTGAGGAAAAAATAAAATATTAGAGATAGCAAAATTATGTAATATATAAGACAGCTTTTTAAAATTGAAATTAATAGTCTTTGGTCTTTGTTTAAACTCCACAATTCTTTCTCTGGATACAGATTATATTTTCCATTGCAGATACTCTAAAATTGTCCCTGATTATTGCACTGATGGATTGAGCAAGTCCATTAAGGTTTATCATCAGCCTCATGTTTCTGTTAGCATGTACAATGTTGGAAGTGTTTTAACTTGATGAGTATCAAACAGTAACAAGCTAAAAAATATAATGCTTTAATAGAAATGCAATGACTGATTATTGAACTATGAATCCACAATGTGTAGTTAGAACACAACTTATTATAGCAAATATCAAAATTAATACCAACATAGAGGATAGATTAAGCTATAGTGGGCTCTATTTTGATCTACTGAAACAAGATTTTGATTCCTTAAAATGGGATATAGGTAAAATGGCAAAGAAATATTATTCCTAAGAAAGTATAACTAATATAAATCAATGGTTACAACAAAAAATAAAATAAGAGCCTAAACATTATTTAGCCAGGCACATTAACCTGTCAATTAAAAGATAAGGCAGCCAAACACAACATATTTAGAATATAAATAGTAAATACTATAGTGGTTTATTATATGAAGTATTACCTCATAAAATAGCAAGAAGCAGATGGCAAAATGAGTGCGCAGAATGTTTGGCAAGAGGCAAGTGTAAAAATGGTGTAAAGTTGCCCCAAGAGCATATTTTTTCTCTTATTTTCTGAGTGAAAGATAATGTCATTGGCTCCACCCCCAAACATATGAACCCTTATTTTCCCATCAATCCAAATATTAGCTAATCATTTGGACTTTATATTATGAAAGGATTAAAAAAGTATCTATTACACATTTACAAGACATTGTGCTAAATATCATTAGAAAGAATAAAAATAGTTTACTTAAAATATCAATCATTATGATAACAAGAAAATTCAAGGGGGTGGTGTAGAGGCAACATGGCATAGTAAGGGCAGGAACTCAACTTCCCATCTAAACAACCTTAAAGTAACACTTTTAAAAGAATTCTGGAGAGGCAGAATAGAGATGGGTGTGGAGTGCAGTCCAGGACAGGCTGCACTGGTGGGAAGAAGTCAGCAGTAGGCCTTGGGGGTAATTGAATGTTGATTAAGGCTTCTGGAGCTCTCATCCTGTAGAAAGTAAAGAAGTTGGAAAAATAATCAGAAGGAAGTTATAGGACATATATTGTTGACATTGGGAATAGGACTTGGTTTTATTGCCCATACACAATTATGGGAAGAAGTACCAGGGTATGTAGAAACACTAGCATAGCAGAATATCTCACCATAATGTAGTGGAAATCCTAGTCACAGTTCCAAGGTAGAAAAGAGCACCTGTGGTCACTCACAGACTAAAGCACAGGTCAGGAGAGCAGTCATAACAGCTCTTCCCAAATTCCATTACCTGTAAGAACTGATAATTTACAGTTTCATAGTAATAGCTCTGAAAACAATACCAAAAAAAATTCCCTGAAGCTTGGGGCAATGTTCCCTTCACTCCAGAAGCAGAAACATTAAAAATCAATAAATCGGCCATAAAAATGAGCAGACATACAACCAAACTCCCTCCCCCCCAAAAAAAATCCCTTGACCAAAGAAATTTACTATGGTGACAAGAAAGCTCAAAATACAAATGCAGTTGAAAATACAATTGAAACAGCTAAATCCAAAGTCTCAATTAAAAATAATAATTCAGGGAGGCTAGGTGGTACAATGGATAGAGCACCAGCCATGAAGTCAGGAGCACCTGAGTTCAAATCTGATCTCAGATACTTTGTAACTACCTAGCTGGGTGGCCTTGGGAAAGTCACATAACCACATTGCCTTGCAAAAACATAAGGAGATAAAAATAAAAGTTCTTCTGAGGCCCCAAAGAATTCCTTGAAGAGCTCAAAATTGTTTTTGATTCAAATAGAAGAGGTAGAGAAAAAATTCAAAAGAAAGGGAAAAAAGGAAGGAAAGAAGGTAGGAGAGAAGGAGGGCAGGAGGGAAGAAGAAAGAGATGGTGTCTGCTCTCTTGAAAGAAAGAAATGAAGAAAAGATGTTAAGAAAAGATAACATAACAGGTGTGAAGTCCAGTTTGCCAGCAGTGTGGCCACTCTTCACAGAAATAAAACCTGGTTCTTTTCAAGCAAGGGCTTTCAAGTGGCAGACAATGTTTACTTTAATCAGAACTGACTCAAAGATGGAATGGCATACACACTCATTTGGGTACAGAAATTTTCTTTTCCCTATAAATAGGAAGTAGAAGGGATAGAAGTTAAGAAAAGGTGTGACATAGAAGAGAGAAAGCAGATTGGAGGAAGTGGTAGTCAGAAGCAAAATACTTTTGAGGAGGGTTAGAGTGAAAGAAGAGATAAAGAAGAAGGAAACGGGATGAAAATACACAAAAATCATAACTGTGGAAAATAATTATATCGTTTCTGTATTATAGGTCTCATTTCTTTAAAATATAGAGAACTGAGTCAAATTTCTAAGAATGCAAGTCACATATCAATTGACAAATGATCAAGAGATATGAACAGGTTTTTTTTTTTCTAGATGAAGGCAAAATCATCTATGGTCATGCCAAAATGCTCTAAATCACTATTACCTAGCGAAGTGCAAATTAAAATGTCTGAGGTACCACCTCACACCTATCCTATTTACTAATATCCCAGAAAAGAAAAACAACAAATATTGGAGAGAAGGTGGGAAAATTGGGGGCCCTAAAAGTACTAATGGGGGAGTTGTGAGCTGATCTAACCATTCAGGTGACTTATTTGAGAGTGTTTCTAAAGTATTATAAAATCATATATGCCTATTGAGACAGCAGTCCCACTACTAGATTTAAAAAAGTAAGAAAAGGACCTATATATACAAAACATAATAACTTTCTGATGTAATAAAAAATTAGAAATTGAAGGGATTCCCATCATTTGCAAATTCAACAAGTTGAGGTATATTATTCTGATGAAATATTTATTATACAATAAGAAATGACAAACATGATGCTTTCAGGAAAAAAGCTCAAGCAGACTCACATGAACTGATGCTAAGTGAAGTGAGAAAAACCAGGAGACCAATATACACATTAATAACAAAATTATATGGTTATGAATTATGAATTAATCTCACAGCAATACAGTGATATGAGACAATACAAAGGACTTAAGATGAAAAATGCTATACACCTCCAAAGAAAGAACTGAATAAAGATCAAAGCATTTTTCCTTCTTTATTTTTCTTTGAGTTTTTTCCCTATGCTTTCTTTCACAACATAGTCAATTCAGAAATATGCTTTGTAAGACCACACATGGATAAACTACATCAAATTGCTTATCATCTCAAGAAGTAAGGAGGAGATGGATATTTGTGAGAAAGTTTAACATCCTCTTTGGGCTACTTCCACAGAGGCTAACTGTTACTTCCATAGGTCATAGGGGATAACCCTATGGTCTGTCATACTAATACTATAGTTCTTCTAGTGCCCTTATTGTGCTTTCATTAAGAATCAACCAGTAGCCACAGTTTTTTAGCAAAAGATTTACTAAGAGGTCATAATGCAACAACAGAAGCAAATTCTTTAACCTTCACTCTTTCTCACAAATATAGAAAGGGTCTATGACAAGAACATGTACAAATGTAGAGTTCTACCAAAATAGGGAACATATGTAGAGAAAACAAATGACAAAAACAATTGCCAGTTCTAGAACCACAAGACCTTAGTTTCTTTCCTCTTTTCATAGAGTCCTTGTAAACCTCTCTAGTAGTTATAACAACTATACTGTGAAGCTGTCTCAGTTGGACTTGATCCTCACAGGAAACAGCATCTCTACTGGATGTGTCTATCAGTTGATTGTCTACACCTACTCTTTGATGGACATTGTGCTCTTCAGCATATAAAGCTTCAGGTTCAGCTGCAAATTCTAAACTGGAATACCAACCACTGTGTTCTTTCCAAAAAAGCAGAGGTCCTTATAATCTAAGGCCTACCTCCCTTGAAGGCTCAGTTAGGGTGCTACCTCCTGTACCAGGGCTACTTAATATTCTTAGCTGTTAGTGTTCTCCCCAGATGAACAAATGATTTAGAGCTATTTTTATATACTTTGTATTTACATGTGTACATTTTCTCTCCCTAGGAGAAATTTTTGTGAAGATACCGAGGAGAGGGGCAGCTAGGTGGTGCAGTGGATAGAGCAACTGCCTTGGGGTAAGGAGGACCTGAGTTTAAATCTGGCCTCAAACACTTAATAATTGCCTAGCTGTCTGCCCTTGGGCAGGTCACAACCCCATTGCCTTAAATAAATTTTAAAATTTTTTTTAAATTTTAGACAGAGATAGGAAACCGCTTTGGTAAGAAGTGGCGCAGGCCCGGCAGAGGCAGCAGTGGGTGAGGCCCAGTAAAATCCCACAAAAATGTCTTTGTATCCATCACTTGAAGACCTGAAAAGTAGATAAAGTAATTCAGGCTCAGGAATCCTTTTCTGGGAACCCTGCCAGTTCAGCAATTTTGTTAGATGTCTCTGCTCCTGTTTCTCAAGATGGAAGTCTCTATCCTAAACTTTACCCCGAACTCTCTCAGTACATGGGCCTGAGTTTAAATGAAGAATAAATATGTACCAACATGACCCTGATTCCTGGAACATCTCAGGGGCAATTGATGGCCAGGCCTTCCTCATATGAATTATATGATAGCTCCCATAAATGGTAATGATGTTAGATTGTGAAGAGCAGAAATAAACAAGAAATCTGGGAAATCATTTTGGGTAAACATCAAAAAGGAAAAATTGGCCTTCAACTTTAATCAATAGATAATGGTGTGTTTGTTCAGCTAGTCAGGGCCAATTCTCCAGCATCTTTGGTTGGTCTGAGATTTGGGGACCAAGTTCTTCAAATTAATGGTAAAAATTGTGCAGGGTGGACCTCTGATAAAGCTCACAAAGTTCTCAAACAGGCTTTTGGAGAGAAGATTACAATGACTATTCGGGACAGACCATTTGAACGAACCATTACCATGCATAAGGATAGTACCGGACATGTTGGATTAATTTTTAAAAATGGAAAGATAGGTCAAACCTAAAGAACTCTCGCATTTTCCATTGCCATGGAGTTTCCTCCTGTGATCTCCTTACAAATGGGCTCTGTGGCCTAGCACCCCTTTGCCCCGAGCCAGGTCACCCGTGATTGTCCCCCGCAGCCCTCTGCCTGACAGGGGCTGCTCAGGAGTCGCCACTAAGATTTACATCATCACAAGAAGAACAAGCAACATGGCAGCAATCCCGTCCAGCGGTTCACTTGTAGCAACCCATGATTACTACCAAAGGCGTCTGGTTCCACTTCCAGCAACAGTTCCTGTGGAAGTGCTGAGTACTCTGGGGAAGTGATCCCCCACCATCCAGGTCTTCCTAAATCAGACCCAGGCCACTGGTGGGCAAGTTTATTCTTCAGAAAGTCAAATCATTCATTCATGACAACTATATTGGAATCCCCAGAGAACTCAGGAACTTTCCAGGTTGCTCAAGGCACGATCACCTGTGACCTGGCTCAGGTGGCTATGAGGAAGTGGCATGTCAGCGAGCCCAGTAAAACCAACACAGGGCCTTCTGCATGAGCAGCAGAACTCTACTTGCTGCTCCCCCACCCCACCCCGCTTCTGAAGTGTGCTAGGCATCAGAGCCCATTTTCCCCTCCCTTCCCCTCCCCCTCCCCTTTCCTCTCCCACCTATTCCCTTAGAATAGACAGGCTGTTTAAGTGTAGAAGTAGTTGCGATGTGTGTGTGTTTTTTTTTAAAAAAGGAAAACAAAAGAAAAACACCAAAAATCAAATAAAAGAAACCACAGTTTTCTTTTACAAGAAAAAATGGAAAGATAACTTCTATAGTGAAAGACAGTTCTGCAGCAAGAAATGGTCTGCTCACTGAGCACAACATTTGTGAAATTAATGGTCAGAATATAATTGGCCTAAAGGACTCTCAAGTTGCAGATATACTTTCAACATCTGGCAGTGTAGTTACCATAACAATCATGCCTGCTTTCATCTTTGAACACATAATCAAAAGGATGGCATCAAGTGTTATGAAAAATCTAATGGATCATGCTATCCCAGAAGTTTAAAATTCGAGCAATTATATATAGAAACTCCACTGAACTTGGGCAATTTACTCAGCATCTTCTGTATTAGACACATGAATCTTAGTGGAGCCAAGATGCCTATACTGCATGAGAGCCTTTGTTATTAATAGTATCATGGCTGAGAATATAGTGCTTGACACAGTTGTGTGTTCAAGCTGTAAATTGTATTTGTAACTTTATACTGGTTTTTATAGATGTGAACCTTTCAAGAGTTTTCACTTTCATGGCATCAAGTTTCCAGTAGTTTAAAAACTACTCTTTCTATATAAGCCATTATAGTTAAGATAACTAATACAGATTTTTTTAATGTTATAATCAGGTTCCTGTATTTTAGATATCCTAGAAAGTCATGTTGTTCCTCTTCTGGTGGAGTATTTTTAATGTTTTGCTATATTGTACCTCTAGAATAACTGTTTTTCTACTAGTTTCAATTTTGTTTTTAAAAAATGCAATTAAGCAAACTTAGTTTCATTCCACTTGAGCATTAAAAATGGCAGAATGTAGAATTGCACAAAATTGTGATAATCTTATCTTTATTAATGTATAAACTAATGCTTCAATTGTCGCCTTAACTGTATTAAAGGAAAATTCTGAAATAAAAATCAAATAAGTTAACTCTTAAAAAAAATTTAAAAATTTTAAAAAGATACTGAGGAGATCTTTTGGTCTCTTCAGCTTGTCTTCTGTTTATTCACCTGTCTGGATAAATGTTATACCTTCACAAGACTCATAAGATTATAACATATAATTAACAATTGCTAAAACAGCTAGCTCCATACCTCATGGTATTTTGAAGAAAGTAAAGAAACTTCAATTTTCTTATAAAAACAAACAAATAAATAAGCTTTTATTAATCATATGCTATGTACCACATTGCATCCCAGGTGTGAATACTTAATTGATAACTTTAATGAAACTATGATGATTTGATTTTGTATGATGTTTTGTCTCATGAAGATTGTGTCAATGGAGGGTTCTTGAAAAGAGGGAGTGGTATGAATCAATTATAATTTGATGTGATTTATGACTCTTGAGAAGTATATTTCTTTTTTTTTGCAAGGCAAATGGGGTTAAGTGGCTTGCCCAAGGCCACACAGCTAGGTAATTATCAAGTGTCTGAGACCAGATTTGAACCCAGGTATTCCTGATTCCAGGGCCAGTGCTTTATCTACTGCACCACCTAGCCACCCTGAGAAGTATATTTCTAATGGGACAGAAGAAAGGAGTGTATTAATTGACTGTGAGAGAATGCTGTTTATAAATCAATCAAACAATCAATCAATCAATCAACCATTTAGAATGGTCCATCCCTCAGATCAGATAAAAGGAGTATGTTCTGTCAAGGCCGGTTCTAGGTACACATGGTTGAAACAATGAAAACATTAAAAAGAACTATAAAAAGAGAAGCTGAACATTAGTGTATAAATAACACCAGGTGAAGAGGCACAAAAACCTATTATGGTAGTGAGAAAGAAGACAGCGTGTGAACACTGAGTAAATTCTGCTCTCAATAGATTTGGCCCAGAGAAGGAATAACATATATTCCTAATTGGATTTAAAAATGTCTCATATCTTACATGGAAGTAGGTGGGTTAAAGGGAAAGAAAGCAGGAAGGAGTTGTTGATAGAAGGGAAGATTAAAAAAAGGAAAGGCAAAAGAAAAAGTAAAAGTCAGAGTTAAAATTTTTAAGAAAAGTTAAAGGAGAAAGGGAGCAAAACATTGGTGAGAAAGAATAAGAGGGAAGCAAAGAGAAAAGTATAAGTGGGAAAAGATAATGTGAAGAGAAATACAGAATTAATAATGTTAACTGTAGCTGTGAATGGGAGGAATTCTCATAAAAAGGAAGCAGAAAGCAGAATGGATTAAAATCTGGATTAAAATAGAATCTCCCAATATTCTGTTTACAATAAACACATTTGAAGCAGAGAAATACAGACAGGGTAAAGTAAAAAGCTGGAGCAAAATATATTTTGTTTCAGCAGAAGTAAAAAAATCAAAAGTAGCAATCTTGATCTCAGAGAAAGCAAAAGCAAACAGATCTCATTAAAAGGAAACTATATCTTCTTTTTGTTTGTATGTTTTTGAAGGGCAATGGGATTAAATGACTTGCCCAAGGACAAGTAATTATCCAGTATTTGGGGTCACATTTGAACTCAAGTCCTCCTGATTCCAGGGCTACTGCTCTATCCATTATGCTACCTGGCTGCCCTCAAACTATATCTTCTTAAAAGACACCATAGGCAATAAAGTTATATCATCATTAAACATATATATACACCTAGTGTTATGGATCCAAATTCTTAGAAGACAGGCTGAACGAATTTTGAGGAAATGCAGACAACAAAACTGTAATAGTGGGGGACCTCCACTGTCAGGGACCCAGCTCTAGACCTTGGCCACCCCTGGGCTAGGAAATGCCTGGGGGTTTGAACCCACCCACATGGGTACTGGGAACACCCCAGTAACAGGAGTGGCTCTGCCCATGAGGGAGGAACAGGGGAGGAGCTCGGTACTATAAAAGGGACAGGGCTGGGGAAGACGGGAGCCATTTTTCGCTGCTATATAAGCAATAAAGACCTGCTTGTTAGACTGCTACCAAGTGCACTGTCCAGTTATTGCCCTCCTTCCCCAAGGAGGGTCCATGCATCCAAAGACCAACGGGTCTGTGACATCTGAAGACCTGGGAAAGGTATGTATCCAGGTGAAGGCCCAAGCAGTTGGCGCCCGAACAGGGACAAAGGGAATTTCCACTTGGCCTCCCTTAATAAGGGGGAAGAGATGGACAGCCTCAGATTAATTTGAGATTAATCTGGGATGAAGTTATGGGGCAGGGGCTAGGTTTTCCCCTGATTAGACCCGAAGAAAAGGCAGTTCTAACTTGTCAGTTATATAAATTAAGCAAACAGCATCAATTTAAGCCACATTTTGTAAATACGGTGTGGGAGGTCTCCCCATGGTTAGAACATTCGGGGATTACAAAAGAGAATTGGGAGACAGTTGGGAAACAGTTGGCTTCTTTTGATGAGTCATGTCCTGTAATCTTAACTGACCAGGATTTCTCCTTTTATTCTCTCATAGAAACAATGCTACAGGGGGCTTCTCATCCCTGTGGGTGAGAAACAATTGGTACACAAGTAGGAGAATCATTAGGAGAATCTTCTGAGGATGAGAACTGTAATTCCCCCCCATCCTCCTCTGATTTATCCTTGGGCAGAACTTAGAGAAACTTATAAGAAACATAATAAATATGGAGTCGAAGAAGGAGGAGGAAGTAGCCATTCGGAGGGTCCAGTAAGAGCAGGGTGGGGTAGGGAGGAAGTCAGAATCAGGGTTGTGGCACAGCAGAAATTAAGACCCAGGGCTGTGGCGCAGCAGATATTGAGAAAGGAGGAAGTGCTTATGCCATGCCCATGGGCAGAGAGTAGTGAGGAAGAGGTCTCCGCGCCTCTGTCCTCCTTGATTCTGAAACACTGAGCCAATTTCACTTTTGGCTCTTCCAGGGGCCCTGCTCCAGAAAGTCTTGTAGCACACAGTCTTAAAGTGGCTGCTGAAGAAGGGGAGATTGTAGATTGGGAAGATTGGGGTATTACTCCAACTCTTTGTCCTGTTTTTGATGATGGCCAGGGTAACAACCACTGTCATGAGCCAGTTCCTTTTAAAGTATTGAAAGAGCTCAAGTCAGCTGTTGCAAAGTACATCCCCCTTCGCCATATGTGAAACATTTATTAACTAATGGCACTGCTGCATGGCCTTGGATCCCTTATGATTGGCAAGAGGTTGTGGGTTCAGTGCTCACCCCAGGACAAGCAGTCATTTTCAATGCCCTTGTAAAGAGAGAGGCAGAACAGTATATAGAAGAGAGGGGTATCACCAACCCCAATGAGGCTTTTGAGATGATTACAGGGACAGGAAAATGGAAAAGACCTAGAGACCAAATACATTTACAACCTATGGTATTTGCAGCTATTCAACTTTGCCCTGTCAGGGCCTTTGGGAAGTTAGAAGCCCAAGGAACTTATTGGTCTTAAACAAAGAGCCAATGAAACCCCTACAGATTTTATCACCAGGGTAAAACAGTCATACACATTTTAGGACATGTAACTGGTGCCAAACTGCTTATTCTGCAGTTGGTGTAAGAGGGTCTTTGCCCTGTGTACCAACAGCTCTTGGCTGGTTTGGGCGCCAATCCCTCCATAAATGATATAATCGAGTGCCTCCTAGAGGCCCCCCCTAAAAGTAGAAAACATCAAGCCATGGTGATGGTGATAGCTCAGGGGATTGGTGAAGGCCTTAAACAATGAAAGAGCGCTTGTTTTAATTGCAGAAAAGAAGGGAATTTTAAGGCACAGTGCTGTGCAGGTCAAAAGAGGGGCAATAAACAGTCCACTTGCTATTCCTGTGGAAAAATTGGACATATGGCAAGGTTCTGTAGATCTAAGAAAACATCGGTTCCGGGAAATGGGAAGGGGGCCCATCCCCATGGGGGACCCAACACCAGAGCCTACCTGATCACAGTAGCTTCAGAGATGCCCATGGGGCCAGACCCAGAACTGAAAGGGTTGCAGGAGCACTATCAGAGGGAACTACAAAACGAAAGGATCTAGGTGAAAATATTCTAACAGTTTCTGAGCAGGGAAAGGAAGAGGATTCATTAACAATCACCCCCTGGAGTACTGCCTCTATAGAGATGGTTCTGGCCACATTTCCCTGATTAGTAGTGGGTGCTACAGGATACTCCCCTGTATTCGTCCACACCCAACTACTGCCATGTGGTCACACTACTGTGTACCTTACCAACCCACACTGCTACCCAGTAACCCTTCCCCCCCTGGCATGACTATTGGCTGAGGAATATCTCTGCCATGGATTGAGAGTGAGAGTGTCCCACATGTAAATTGGTGTACTGAAGTCGGGTTACCGTGGCCCATTATACAGATAGATATAAAAGGCAAATTAGTATCAGAAATGATTGACACAGGAGCTGATGTGTCCATTACTGATTCAGAACACTGGGACCCCTCCTGGCCACCTATGTCATCTACCACCCCTATTCTAGGGGTGGGAGGCCATCAAGGCACTAGAAAAGCAGAGCACCACTTGAGATGGAGCTATGAAGGACAAAGTGGCTTTATTCGTCCCTTAAAGATTATAGGACTAGGCTCTGCCCTATGGGGTAGAGATTTGTTACATCAGTGACAATTGTATCTTACCACCCCTGAACATTTGACAACAAGCTTCTAGGGGCTACTGTTACGGTGAGCTGCCCAAAGATTACTTGGAGGAGTGATAACCCTGTGTGGGTAAAACAGTGGCCCCTTTCTATGGAGAAGCTCACCGCATTAAAAGGTATAGTTAAGGAATTATTGTTACAACACACAATTGAGCCTACCACCAGCCCTTATAATTCTCCTGTATTTGTGATAAAAAAAAAAAAAAAAGAAATCCAGCACTTGGAGAATGCTTATTGACTTACAGGCGGTGAATAAAAGAATGGTCCCTATGGGCCCACTACAGACGGGTCTTCCTTCTCCTGCTTTTATACTTAGGGAATTTGTCATAAAGATAATAGATATCAAAGATTGTTTTTATAGCATTCCCCTTCACCCTGAGGATAGGGATAAATGTGCATTTATGGTACCATCAAAAAATTTTCAAAGCCCATCAGCCAGGTATAAATTTACTGTGTATTACCTCAGGGAATGGTCAATAGTCCAACAATGTGCCAAGCATATGTTGCAGCTATCATTCACCCACTGTGTAGTAAATATGCCAAGGCTATCATAATCCATTATATGGATGATATTCTCATGGCTACTAAGCAATACTTGGAGCTAGAAGAGTTAACAAAAGAAATGCTCCTTTCTTTGAGTAAATATGGTCTTCATGTAGCTCCTCATAAGATACAAGAAACTATCCCTTATCAATATCTTGGTCACACCCTTAGTGAAGGACAGGCATCTAGAATACCCCCAAAGGTGAATTTAGAGAAGTGTAGGACCCTTAATGATTTCCGAAAACTGCTTGGCTCCATACAATGGATACATTCTACAGTTCCTATTCCTGATGATTTGATGTATCCTCTTTATGATATCCTGAAAGGAGATTCCACATTGACCTCCCCCCCGCCAATATTGGACCTCGCAAGCAAAGGAGTCAATGGCACAGATCCTTTTCCAGGTGTCATGAGTCCATAGTTCAATCTGATCCTGAGCAACCTATATTCGTCACCATTTTAAATCAAAGGTCGCATATTGGTTGTCTCTATCAAAAGCAAGGTGTTATAGAATAGCAATATTTCAAGAAAAGTAAAAGAAGCATCCCTTGTAAATTCATGATGCTAGCAAAATTATTCCTAGCTATGCCTGATCATTGTCTTTGTATGTTTGGAATATATCCTGTTTTAAATATTTGTACTTCTGAAGATGTTCTTCATTATTTTACTGACTCTATCCCCGAATGGGGTGCCCTACTCACTTCATGTGATGTCATTAATTTTCCATTACCCCCCAATGCTGCGTGGATGGGACAGCCTTCCATTACAACCCCCACGACGAATTATTTCCTCTACCCCTGGTGATGGACCAAATTTGTTCACAGATGCCACCAAAAATAAACGAGCATCCTTTTACATCCCACAAAAGCAAGTATTGCGAGTTTTTACCACTGAGTATACCTCAGCCCAGAAAAATGAACTCCTTGCTGTTACATGTGTTCTTGCTTATCTTGTCAACGTGCCTGTTAATCTTATCACCGACAGTCTCTGTTGTGCTACAGCACTTCGAGAACTCCCTACGGCTTTTATCAATCCTCATGTTAGTACTATTGCTTCTTTGTTGACAGATCTTCAAAATCTTCTCCTCTCTCATCACTGTCCTGTGTTTGTGTTGCATGTCCATTCCCATGCCTCCACTGTTGGTCTCATCTACAGTGGCAATGATACAGTAGATCAAGCATTGCTATGCCCTTTACTCTCAGAAGCCCATCATGCACATGATAAGTACCATCTCTCAGCTTGTTCTCTTTGTCATCTGTATGGCATCACTAAAGATCAAGCCAGGGACATAGTTAAATGATGCCTTGGCTGTGCTCCATTTCATCCCCCACCTATTGATTGTGCAATTAATCCCCACGGAGACCGTCCTAACACTTTATGGCAGATGGATGTTAACCACTATGGTAAAACCCTTATTCATGTCTCCATAGACACTTTTTTCCAATTTTCTCATGGCGTCAATTCAACCTGGTGAGGCAGCTTGCCATGATATATCTTTTGTCCTGTTTTTCCACTTGTGGAGTTCCTACAGCTATAAAAACAGATAATGGCCCTGCATATTCTTCTAAGGCATTTGCAGTTTTTTGTCAAGAATTTTCGACAGTATTGGCATTCCATACAATCCCACCAGCCAGGCCATAGTTGAACGTACCAACTGTACCATCAAGATACTCCTCATTAAACAAAAAGGGGGAGTCAGTGGTTGTGGCCTGCCTTATACATACACAATTAGCACAGGCCATATACACCATGAATTTTCTTCAATTGAGAGATTACTTACTACCCAGCTTTCCACTTTTTCACAGCAACTTCATGCATACTCCACACACATGCAACTAGCCATCGCACTCCCTGCCCAATAGGTAACCAAGTACTTTGGAAAAGCCCAGATGGCCAATGGCATGGCACGGGCTTGGTAATTATAAGTGGACAAGGGTATATTTGTATTCAACCAGATCCATGTCTGCATGGCGAGGAGAAGGAGGAACCAGTCTGGGCACCAACCAAATGGGTCAGAGACCTCAGAGAAAAAGTAAAAAAGGAGAAGACAGGGACATAGAGGACGGTGACACCCAAGGATAGAAAAGAGAATAAAGACCTTAGCTCTTGCCCTCCTTGCCCTGAGTCTACTACCCAGGACACAAGCTCTCAACAGTAGATGGTACAACCTTACTGAGTCACACAGAGTGCAGGAAGATCAACAAAGGTGCATGGTTCTGGGGGCTGGTGGTGGACCCACCAGCTCTTAAAGCTTTAGGATGGCATGACAAGACATCTCCATTTAAGATAAAAGGGAATGTCACCAAGTTAGTAGGGAGACTGAACACTGAGACACACAGAACGTACAGGAAACTGACATAATTAAGTACAACTTTACAGTATATGCTTCCAATCTGTTGATATGTCTTTATACAGACGCCACACTCCTGGACAATATAAGCTTGGATAAGACATGTATCAAATTAGAAAGTAAACTTTTTTCATCCTTTTTTCATCATACACAAGAACTAAAGAATCATACTACCCGCCTAAGCATAACTATGTTATCCATCCCTTATTCCCTGAATTGCACCCAAGATACATCACAGACGTATATGCAGTTTGCCTCTTATCATAAGGGTACAGTGTCCTTCTCTGCCTGCCCCGAAGGAGATTGAGATAACTGGGTTCTGGTACATAATTGCTCTACCGGGGTTCCAAAATGTGGCCCTACAATGTACAATTCCTCTGTGCACCTGCAATTTTGGGATTATATCACCTCTACAAAGAAATACAAACATATAGCAGCTCCTGCACCAGTTGCCTTTCCCCTGGGAACTGCTCATCCACATTTGTGGTGATTGGGTCTACCATTTGCACCAATAAATAAATGCTTCCATCCATATATTCCCCTGCAATCAAGGTACATCCTGCTCGGACTTTACATTTGCGACATGGAATGCTATTTTTGGCAATTTGAATTCGATCTGCCATGGCACTCAAGGACATACTGATAAGTTGTGTTATGGATTCACAGCTGAGACTCATGCACCTCCAGACTAGGCTTTCCTCCTTTGTCATCCCCAAAACATCTATTGGAAAACATGATCAACAACATGTGGGCCTTCAACCTTACTGCATTTCTTGTCTTAATGCCACACTCACCAATGCTTTGACTCTTCGGCATCGTGGTCATGCAATATTTATCCTGAAACACCAAAAATATCAACTTGTTCCAGTGAAAGCTAAGCAACCATGGGCACAACATCCTATGGAAGAGTTGTGGAATGAACTTCGTGGGAATCTTCATCTGCAACCATTGCAAAAGCGTGAGGTGGCTGATCTTGCTTTCAATATCATAAACTTTACTTTCTCAATTTATGAAGAATTCCAAATTCAGGACCTTTATCAACAACAAGGATATCTGACATCTGTATTGCAAAAATTTTTGGCCCAGCAGTCATCCATGTGGACCACCCAAAATCATATAAACTGAGCACTTCAAAAGGAAATAGATGCTTCGGCCCCTGTAGTAGTTTACATCGGGGATGAGCTTGCTTACCATGAGTTAATCACCCAAATTCTTTGTCAATACAGATATAAACCATTATGTGTCACTCCCTTACAGGTAAATCTTACCAACTCCTCCTTTGTTGGTTCATAGCTTCAGATATGGGCTGCTTTACAAGGTGCACTATTATATCAGACATTCATCAGTTAGCTTTACTGCTTCAAGAACTGAGAAATATTTCGACCTATTTTTTGAATCATCAGACTGCTGCCTTTAACATTGCTAATTATCTCAAGCATTTACAATTCTTAGAATGGTTATTCAGCTGGCTAGGTCCTATTGTCATATTATTTCTTCCTTGTATTTTTGGCCCCTGCTTACTCTGGCTATTGATATCCCTAATGAAAGCCACCTTGATCAGCATCAAGGTGGATAATATGTCTCTTGTACATCGCACCCCTCATTCAGTGCCAATATAAATATCTACCGCTCTGCGTTACGCATCTCCCGGTGAAGGCGACCACAGGCAGCTCTTTCTCTGGGGATTGAGGCCCATCTCCTGCAAGAACTGTCCAATGTCACTGAGAAATATGAAGAAGAATGCACCTCAACAATGCTTGTGCTTATAACTACATCTCTGTACTAGAATAGTTAAAATTGAATTTTATAGAGTTACTTAAGAATGCATTCAATTTTGAAATTAATTGGCTATTTAAAAATCTTAATGAATTTATACAAGAGGTTCCTCAAGACATTCTGATTGATTCTAAAAGTTATTTTTTCTTGACTGGTCTTAATTGATTCATTCAAAAATATAAGAAATATGTGTAAATGTGTAATTAAACTTCAATGGGACATTTTCACATCTCTCTACTGGCCTGGAAGCATAGGAAAATGTTCCTATATTCTGGGATTTGATGCTGGCCAGGGCATCAATCTCAGCTTGGTAAATTTTACAAGAAAAAGTTGTTTCTGTGTGTTTGTACCTGTGTCTGTGTGTGTGTCTAATTCAGATCTGAAATAATTTCATTGCTGTTGGTTATTAAGCAAAACAAGATCCCCTTCCTGAACATGTTGAGCAAGATATTCCTATGACTATTTCTATCTCTCCTCCTTTGCTGCATCTGTTTGTTTCTAAAGCATGCTATTGGAGGCAAAGGCTGACCTTCATGTTCTTCTCTAGAACCCCAAAGAATGCCCAAAGATGAACAACAACCCGTCTAAACAAAAAGGGGAATTGTCAGGGACCCAGCTCTGGACCTTGGCCACCTATGGGCTAGGAGATGCCTGGGGGTGTGAACCCCACCCACATGGGTGCCTTGAAACCCTGGTAACTGGAGTCGCTACACCCATGAGGGAGGAACAGGGGAGGAGCTCAGGACTATAAAAGAGATGGGGCTGGGGAAGACGGGAGCCATTTTTCACTGCTATGTATCAATAAAGACCTGCTTGTTAGACTGCTACCGGGTGCTCTGTCCAGTTATTGCCCTCCATCCCCAAGGAGGGTCCATGCATCCGAAGACCGACGGGTCAGTGACATCTGAAGACCTGGGAAAGGTATGTATGGAGGGGAAGGCTTGGGATAGGTCCCCAAGCACTCTACTTCTCTCTCAGAATTAGACAAATCTAACCACAAAGTAAGCAAGAAGGAAGTTAAGATGAATAAGTTCTTAGAAAACTTAGATATGATAGACCTCTGGGAAAAATGAATGGGGATAGAAAGGAATATACCTCTTTTTTTTGCAAGGCAGATGGGGTTAAGTGGCTTGCCCAAGGCCACAAAGCTAGGTAATTATTAAGTGTCTGAGACAGGATTTGAACCCAGGCACTCCTGACTCCAGGGCCGGTGCTTTATCTACTGCGTTACAAACCTGCCCCAGGAATATACCTTTTGCTTCAATAAATAGCACCCATACCAAAACTGGCCATGTAGTAGGGCATAAAAACTTTACAATCAAATGCAGAAATGCAGAAATAATAAATGCATACTTTTCAGATCATGATCCAATAAAAATTAAATGTAATAAAGGACCATGGGCAGATAAATCAAGAGTAAATTGTAAGCTAAACAACCTAATGTTAAAGAATGAGTGCATCAAACCACAAATAATAGAAATAATCTACTCTTTCATCCAAGAAAATGTCAGCATCTGAGAAAAACTAATGGAATGCAGCCAAAGCAGGTTTTAGGGGAAATTTTACATTTCTAAATGCTTATATGAATGAACTAGACAAGAGGTCAATGAATTGGGCATACAACAAAAAATAGCTAGAAAAAGAAAGAATTAAAGATTCCCATTTCAATAACAAATTAGAAATTCTTAAAATCAAAGGATAGATTAATAAAATTGAAAGAAAGAAAATCATTGACCTAATAAATAAAATAAAGTGTTTGTTTCATTCAAAAATACTAAAATATGTAAACCTTGTTTAATCTTATTAAAACAAAGACAAATATTAAATTACCAGTATCAAAAATGAAAAGGGTGATTTCATTACCAATGATGAGGAAATTAAAGAGATAGTTCAAAGTTATTTTCCCCCAACTGTATGCCAATGAATTTGACAATGAAAGTGAAATGAATGAATATCTACAAAAGTACAAACTATCCAAATTAGCAGAGGATGAAATAAAATACTTAACCCATTTCAGAAAAAAGAAATAGGAAAAACATCAATAAACTCCCTAAGAAAAAGTCTGCTGATCCAATGGATTTACAAGTGAATTCAATCAAACAATTAAGGAGCAATTAATCTCAATTCTACACACACTATTAAAAAAAAAATATGAGGTGTTCTGCCAAATTCCTTTTATGACACAAATATGGTCCTGATACCTAAACCAGGAAGAGCCAAAACATGCAGAAAACTAAACAACATCTCCCTAATGAACAATGATGCAAAATTACAATAAAATTTTACCAAAGAAACTAAACCAAGTTATTACTAGGATAATACAATGTGATCACATATGATTTACACCAGCTAGGAAGGGATGGCTAAATATTAGGAAAACACTAAAAGTAATTGAGCTTATCATTAACAAAAACAACAGAAATCATGATTATCTCAATGCAGGTTGAAAAAGGTTTTGACAAAATACAACTTCCATTCTTACTAAAAAATTGGAGAATATAGGAATAAATGGAATTTTGCTTAAATTAAGAATCAACAAACATGCAATGGGATATAAAGGAAGAACATTTCTAATAAGATTAGGGAGTGAAAAAAAGGTAACCATTTTGATCATTACTATTCAATATAGTATTAGAAATGTTATTTTTAGCAACAGGGGAAGAAAAAGAAATTGAAGGAATTAGAACTGACCAAGCAATATTTTCACTCTTTGCAGATGATATAATAGTATACTTAGAAAATTCTAGAAAATCAACCAAAGTACTACTTGAAAAATTAACAACTTCAACAAAGCAGCAGAATATAAATTAACCAACATACATCATCAACATTTCCATATATAAACAACAAAGTCCAAGGGTAAGAGATAGAAAGACAATTTCCATATAGAACAACATAAAATAATTGGGAATCTGTCTTCCTATCTCTCTATCTTCCTATCTTCCAAGGGAAATCCAGAAACTGTATGAATGCAATAACAAAATAATTTTCACACAAAATCAGATCTAAACAATAATTGGAAAACCATCAATTGTTCATGGTTAGCCCAAAGTAATAAAATAAAAATTATAATTCTATTCAAATTAAATTGCTTATTCAGCACTACACCAACCAAACTACCAAAAAACTGTTTTATAGAATTAGAAAAAGTGCTAACACTATTCATCTAGATCAACAAGAGGTCAAGAATATCAAGAAAATTGTAGGTGGCACAGTGGGTTGTCTATCTGTGTGATCTTGAGCAAGTCACTTAACCCCATTGTTTTATTTTTTTTTGACCAAAAACAAATTTTTATTTTTACAACTAAATAAATGTAATTCAAATGTGTCCATCACTAGTTTTTTCCCCCAAAGTAACATGCTATAAATAAGCAAACTAAACCTGAACATTGATGTATATGGACTCCCTAGATGTCTCACTGGGCTTAGTTACAGAAGATCACTCACAGTAAAAAGATATTTTGAGTACAAAGTGTAGCATGATAAGTCTTTTTTTTAGCTTCTGCACATACATGTTGCACTTCTGGCTGAAAATGCAGAGAAATTCAAAGCATTACACTGTAAGCTCAGTTGCAGTATTAAATGGCATCAATATCAATGTCATCATCCTTGTTATCAGCAGACTTCACAGTTTCAACTTTAGGTATGCTGGCAGTCTTAGAATACACCACCTCAATATTTTCATCTTCATCTTCCTCTTCTCCACCTGAAGATTCTTCTTCTGCTTCCTTAAGCCCACTTTGACATGAATCTCTTTGGCAAGTTCCTTTGAGACATTTCTTGGAGGCCTTTTCTGACCAGCTAATGATGACCTCTTCTTCCAAAAGGTCTGCATCATACATTTCCTTCAAGATATGTGGAATTTTGGAGATGAGCTGAGCTTGATGCATAGCTACCACACACTCCAAACTGTGAAGAAGGTATCTCTGAGCTTTTTTGTTATTGTGGCAGAATCATAGAAAATGACGTCTATACTTCTTTATTTGTTCTCGAATCTTCTCATTAAAAAGAACTTCAGTCAAAATGAGTGGGCCCATAGCTTTTACATCCAGTCTTTCTGCTTCTGCAACAATTTTTTTGTCAGAAGACTCGATAATACCTTCTTCTTTCTTTTTCTTCACAAAGTCAAATAAAATATTGACTCTTTCTTCAACTGTCCTTTCTAGGTCATCACTAAGTGTCAGAACTTTTGCATGATCACTGATTTCATCCATTCTGAGCCTTTGAGCTTCTTTAGTTGTGTCCTCTCCCCAATCTTCATCTTCATCATCTTCCACAGCATGTGGAGGGTTAAGTTCATTGGTTGGTGGTGGTGGTGTTGTCTCATTGCTGGACACAGAACCATTTTCTTTGTCTTTGCCCTTTCTATTTTTCTTTTCTTTTTCTTTTTTTTCCCCGTAACACTGTCACTATTCTCAGGTGGATTCTTGAGAATGAATGTACAGAGTTTATGGTTTGTGTCAAGCATGCCTCGATAGCCACAGGCTTTGCAAGAGTTACCTATTGTTTGTTTCTTAGGATTGACATGCAGATCAGTTTCAGGATTCTCACACTCAGAACAGAGAACAAATTTTTTAATGAATCCATCCAACATGTCTTGCAGCTTATTCGCCTCATGAGAGGCGAATTGACAATGTAACGGTCATTCTTAACATCAAACTGGGTCTGTGCTCCCAGTTCACAACCAAAATATTTGGTGGGATACATTGGAGGCCGATTAAGAGCCTTTGCAACATCAACCATGTTGACTATAACTGTCTTTATTCCATTTCCTTTGCCCTCAACCTTAGCAATCAGACAGGGCATTTTGTAGCGATAGAACTGATCTGAAATGCTGCGGTTGACATTGACAGACATTTTGGCTTATTAGTAGTAGTTTTATCAATAAGGTGAAGAGATCTTTGATTGAAACTTTTTGGTATCTTCTGTCTGGAGAAGAAGGGATGACATAAAAGACTGCAAGAGTTCTTGGTCTCTGACCTGAAAAAGTTTTTGCCACAGAAGCTGTAAGTGTCTTGCTTGTATGCTATATTTCCCCAATACAGGTACCAATGGCTACGCAACAGCTCATTTTCGTCAAATAAAGATAGAAACCCAACGCCGCTCTCCCGGGACTAGGATGAAGTGTCTGAGGCACGGTACAAACAAGAGTCCGAGTAGCAACAAGAGGTGGAGGAGGAGGAAGGGAGGAGGAGGAGGAAGGAGGAGGAGGAGACGGAGCGGGAGGAGCGGCCCAAGCCAGGTGCCACCGCCGACCAGCGGTGGGGAAGGGCGGGAGGTCCCAGCGAAGTCCGGGGAGAGGCAACACCCTTCGGCACCGGGGAGCCTGGTGACCTGGAGGGGGAGAGACACGGGTGCCATTAACAGGGGCCGGTTCCCGGGAGGGAAAGCATCTGCTCCGCCTACCTGCCCCACCCGCCCCACCCGCCCGCCCGGGGCTCTGCGGATCGCTTTGGTGCCCTGCGGATCGCTTTGGGGCCCCGGCCCGCGGCAGCCCCACTGGCCGGAGCCGAAGCCACTGCAGACTCCAACCCCACTGCTTTAAATAAATAATTTTTTTTAAAAAACGTATACCAAGAAAATTGATGAAAATGATGCAAAGGAAGGTGCCCCACCTGCACCAGATCTAAAACTATTTTATAAAATGGCAGTCACCAAAACTGCCTTGTACTAGTTAAGAAACAGAGAAATGGACAAGTATGGATTAGAATGTGTGCAAAAGAAACTGTAGTAAATGACCATATTAATCTGTCATTCACAAACCCCAAAACATTAATTTCTACTTGAGAAAAACTGCTGGGAAAACTGGAAAATAGTATGGCTAGACATAGACCCATATCTCATCCTATACCAAGATAGGTCAAAATGGGTAGAGGATTTAGACATAAAGGGCGATTCTATAGACCAATTAACAGATCAAGAAATAATCTGTCAGATGTATGGAAAGGGGAGAAATTTAAGACCAAATAAGAAATAGAGAATATTTTAAATTGCAAATTGAATGATTTTGACCATATTAAATAAAAAAGGTTTTGCATTAACAAAATGAATGCAAACAAGATTTGAAGGAAAACAAAAAGTTGGAAAATAAATTTCATAGTTAGGGATCTGATAAAGGTCTCATTTCTGAAATATATAGAGAATTGAATCAAAGTTATATAAGTCATTCCCCAATTGTTTAAGGTTAAAGGATATGAACAGGCAATTTTCAAATGAAGAAATTTAAACATAATCATATGAAAAAATGCTCCAAATCATTACTGATTAATTTTATTATTTTATTAATTTTATTTGGATATTTTATTTTTATTTTCCCAACTACATGTCATGAAAGCCACTCAACATTTATTCAGTTGCATGTTCACAAGGTGCATATTTGCCCACCACCCTCCCTTTCCATAACAGGTCCAAAGGGGTTTTCCTAGATCTTTGCACTGTTGAGAGGAGCTGCATCTATCATAGTTTATCAATTCATAATGCTGTTTTTAATGTTAAGAATATTTTCTTGATTCTACTCCCTTTGCTCAGAATCATATCCTGTAATATTTACCATTCTTCTCTAAAGTCTGACCAATCATTGTTACTTTTTTCATTTTTATATATTTTATTTTTGTATAAATGTTTGTATAAATTATTTTTTATACATTACCAAAATATTCTTGTTAAGAGTAAACATAATACCCCCTCCCAACAAAAAATATAGCCCCTTATGAACAATAAAGGAAAGGAAATAGAAAAAGTAAAAATTAAAACTAAAAAAATAATAATAATAGGGACAGCTAGGTGGCACAGTGGACAGAGAACTGGACATGGAGTCAGGAGCACCTAAGCTCAAATCAGGCCCAAGTCAAACAATCACCCAGCTGTGTGACACTGGGCAAGGCACCCAACCCCATCTGCCCCGTAATCCCCCAAATAATAACAATAATAATAATAATAATGATGATGATGATGATGATGATGATGATGATGATAATAATAAACGTGTTTCAGTCTGTGTTCTAACATCACTAGCTCTGTCACAGGTGGATCACATTCTTTAGAATAAGTCCATAATAAAAGCTACTTCCATAGTTTTCTACTGTTGTCATTGCTGATCACAATTCCATCCATTTGTAGTTCTCCACTACCATATATTATTTTCTCTCACCTTTCATTCTGTCCTTCTTCTTAAATGTGCTGTAGGATAGCTGAGTGGAACATCAGCCTGATCCCTGGCCCTGGGGCCAAGAGGCCCCAAACCCACATACCACCCCTAAGACCCAGCAACCCCGGCCCTGTGGTCCCAGACAGGCCATCCAATTCCAGCACCTTGCAAGAAGTAAAAAAGAAAATGTGTTGTATCTGACCACTCTTCCCCATGGTCCATCCTCTTCTCCATCACTCACATTCCCCTCCTTCCCCCTGTCCCACTTCTCTCCTTCTTATGCTAGATGTCTATACTCCATTGAATATATATATATATATATATATATATATATATATATATGTATATGCTGTCTCCTCTCTGAGCCACCTCTGATGACAGTGAAGGTTCCCTCATTCTCCCTCACATTCCCCCTTCCATATCATTGCAATAGCTCATTTAGTAAAAAAAAAATCTTATTATATGAAATACCTTAGCCTATTCCACCTCTCCTTTCTCTTACTCCCATTACATTTTCCTTTTAGCCATTGACTCCATTTTTACAATATATTGCATCTTCAATTTCAGTTCTCCCCTGTGCTTCATGTATAAAAGCTCCTTCTACCTGCTCTATTAAATGAGAAGTTTCTTATGAATAATACCAGCATCATTTTTCTATGCAGGAATCCATGTAGTTCATCATCATTAAGTGCATCATATTTTACCCTTCTCTTCCACTCTCTATGCTTCACCTGAGTCTTATATTTGAAGATGAAATTTTCTGTTCCACTCTGGCCATTTTAACAGGAACATTTGAAATTCCCCTGGTTCATTGAAGGTCCATCTTTTTTCCCTGAAAGGGGATGTTCAGTTTTGCTGGGTAGTTGATTGGTTGCATTCCAAGCTCTTTTGCTTCCGGAATACTATATACCAAGTACTACGAGGCTTTCATGTAGTTGTTACTAAGCCCTGTGTGATCCTGACTTTAGCTTCATGATATTTGAATCATTTCCTTCCGGGTGCTTGTAATATTTTTTCTTTGACTTGGGAGTTCTGGAGATTGGTGGATTCTCTGAATTTCTATTTTGCCCTCTGCTTCTAAGATATTTGGGCAATTTCCTTGTAGGAATTCTTTAAAAATGAGGTCAAGGCTCTTTTCCTGATCATGACTTTCAGGTATCCCCCAAATTTTTTAATTATCTTTCCTGAATCTGTTTTCCAGATCAGTTGTTTTTTCAATGAGATGTTTCACATTTTCTTCTAATTTTTCATTCTTTTGGTTTTGAGGTATTGTGTCTTGACTTCTCATAAAGTCAGCAGCATCCTTTAGTTCCATTCTACTTCTGAAGGATTTGTTTTCCTCAAAGAGATTTCTTATATCTTTTTTCCATCTGGTCAATTCTGCTTTTTAAAGCATTCTTCTCAATAACTTTTTGAACTGTTTTATTTATTTGACTCATGCTTGTTTTTAACATGTTATTTTCTTCAGCATTCTTTTGGATATCCTTGACTGAGCTGTTGACTTCTTTTTCATGTTTTTTTTTCTTGCATTGCTCTCATTTCTTTTCACAGTTTTCCTTCTATATCCCTCACTTGACTTTCAAAATCTTTTTTGAGCTCTGTCATAGCCTGAGCCCAATTTCCATTTTTCTTGCAGTCTTTAGATGTAGGAGCTTGTACTTCCCCTTCTTCAGAATGAGTATTTTGATCCACCTCGGGATCACAGACAATGTATTTCGCAATGAAGTTCCTCCTTTTTCTCTGTTTACTCATTTCCCCAGCCTGTGCCTGGTTTGGGGGTGCTTCTTGAGCTTTTGAGTATTATTGGGACACTCCCCATCGAAAGGATCTCCATATGTGAGGCTGTCTTCCCTCCTGGTCTGTGAATGACCACAAGCACACCCCTCTGCCACAGTGCTGAGGTGGGGGGGGGGCTGCTGTTCTATGGGGGCCTAGAGTGTGATCAGGATCTGAATGTGGTCAGAGTCCCCAGAATCCTGTTCCAGGTTTAGAGGACAGACCTCAGAATTCTCTCTCCACTCCCCCTACATAGGCTGAGCACTCAATGCTTAGTTGCCTGGGGGTTCTTGCTTACTGGCTCTGCCTGCTTCCAATTACTGGATCTGGTCTTCAGGGACCACTGTTGCTTGCTGTGTGCCCTGAGATCTGGGCTTCATGCATTCACTCTGGCAGAGGACCCCACTTATCTTTCAAGTTGTGCCTGGTGCTACCCAGGATGTAGTTCAGGAAACTGCCCCCTGCTGCCATGAGCCGTAGCTCTCAGGAACCCTGGGGCTGACTCCAGGAGGCTGAAGTTCCTTCACTTTAGGGGATGACTTCTAACCCTTTGGAACTCTATTTTTCAGGTTACATTGGGCTGGAGAATTGCCTCACTGGATCCCTCTGTGGGTTGAGTCTCTCAAAAATTTAGTCTTTATTTTATAAGTTTTGAAATATTATACAGAGAGCACCTAAGAGAGGTTCTTCTCCTGTCGCCATCTTGGCTCCATCACCCCATGCATTGTTTCTTATAGAACAATTGTATTTGATAACATTCATATACTATAATTTGTTCAGTCATTCCCTAATTGATGCACATCCCCTAAACTTTCAATTCTTTATCAGTACAAAAGAGATTTGCTATAAATATCTGTGAACATGTGGAACATTTTCCATTTTTTTATGAATTTTTTTGGATACAGGCCTAGTACTGATATTGCTGGGTCAAAGGGTATGTTCAGTTTTATCATTTTTTGGGGGGTGGGATAGTTATATACTGCTCTACAAAATGGTTGGATTAGTTTAACAACTCCACCAATAGTGCATCAATGTGCCAATGTTCCCATAACTTCTCCAACACTGATCATTTTCCATTTTTGTCATCTTAGCTAGTCTGATAAATATGAGGTGGTACCTCACTTCAACAAAATATTCATAACAGGTTAACCCAAACTGCAGATTGTGGCTTTGATAGTAGTTAGAAAACTGTAACTTAATAATTATAATTATTAAAGAATATTCATAAATAGTGATCATTTAATTTTGCTATTAATACTTAATACCTTTAATATCTTTTCTGATTGACCTTCCTTAAACAATATTATATATAAGAATAAGATAATAAAATTGTCAAAAACTACCTTGCTTTAAAAGATATATCTGCAATTCAGGGTTCAGGTCTAGTTCATTTTCATAATAATATTCTCAAGGGCAAAGGGTATGATTATTTGACATTGTGTAACTGTGAAAGGAGTGTAGTTGACCTGAAAGCCTGGGACAGAAGAGACCTTGCTTCTTGATTCATAAGAGGACATGTGATTGCAAACACTCTTTGGGGAAGAACTTGGAGAAAAGGAAAACTCTGAGAAGAAACAGATATATAAAGGAGCTGGCATTCCATGTGCCCTTAATTTATCTCTTTCCTTCCTAGAGGCTTTATTAAATTTCTCTTTGTATTATATCGGGGGGGGGAGAGGTCTGTCTTGGTTGAATGGGGAGACAACTGGAAGAAGTCAACATTATGCATTTTCTGCTATACTCTGTCAATATATAAATTCTCTGATCTTTACTTGCAATACATTTGTAGGAATAAGTTTATCCACTATCTTAGGTGATCTAACTAACAAACATTATAACTAAATAATTAATTAACTTTTAAACAATAATGTTTAATCATTTCCACTTTTAAATTTATTTATTTTGTATTTTGCAATTTTTTCTCCTAATCCTGCTTCCTTCCTTGAATCTCCCACCCTCCACAGAAGGCAATCAGTTAACCTTTACATTGTTTCCATGGTAAAGATTGATCTAACTTCAATGTGATGAGAGAGAAATCATATCTTTACAGAAAAAAATAAAGTATAAAAGAACAAAATTACATAATTAAATAATGTTATTTTTTAAATTAAAGGTAATAGTCTTTGGTCTTTGTTCAAACTCCACAATTCTTTCATTGGATACAGATAGTACTCTCCATCACAGATACCCCAAAATTGTGCCTGATTGTTGCACCAATGGAATGAGAAAGTCCATTAAGGTTGATATCATCACCCCCATGTTGCTGTTAGGGTGTACAATGTTCTGGTTCTGCTCATCTCTCTTAGCATCAGTTCATGGCTGCTAAAATATTTTTGTACAAGTGATGTTTTTACCCTTTTTCATGATCTCGTCAGGGTATAGACCTAGTAGTGGTATTTTTGTGTAAGTGCCATCCCCATTCAATTTCCTCCATAGGTTTAACATGTCTAGGCGTTCTAACAATCTATTTACCTCCTTAACTCCCTTCTTATTAATTTTATGGTTAGATTTATCTAAATCTGAGAGTGGGAGTTTAAGGTCTCCCACTACTAGTGTCTGTGTCTTACTGTAACTCCTTCAACTTCTGCTCTAAGAATTTGGATTCCATACCATTTTTTGCTACATACATATTTAGTTTTAAAATCACTTTATTGCCTATTATAACTTTTAGGGGGATATAGTTTCCTTCCTTATCTCTTTTAATGATATCTATTTTTGCAGCTGCTTTTTCTGAGATAAGGATTGCTACCTCTGCTTCTTTTCACTTCAGCTGAAGCATTATATATTTTGCTCCAACCTTTTACCTTTAACCTATGTATATCTGCTTCGAATGGGTTTCTTGTAAGTAGCATATTGTAGGATTCTGTTTTTTTTTTTAAATCACTTTGGTATTTGCTTACTTTTAAAGGGAGATTTATCCCATTCACATTCAATGTTATAATTATTAACTCTTCATTTCCTTCCGTGTTATCTTCCCTCTGTTTCTATTGTTTCTATTTTTCCCATTTTTCACTTTATCCATATTCTCCAGTACTTTGTTTCTGAATACCACCACCTTCAGTGTGTTTGCCCTTCTATAGCTAACCCCCCTCCTCTTTCTCTCCTCTTTCCCTTTGCTCCTTCATCCTTCTATGTTTTATATTAGTTCTGCTTTTCCTCTGCCCCTTTACCTTTCCCATTTTAATACTTGAAAGGTAAGATAAGTTTCTTAACTTAAATTTAAGCCAAATCTTATAAGAGAAAGATTCAGGTGGTTCTCACCTCATCCCTTCTCTCCCTCTACTACAATAAGTCCTTGGTACCTCTTAATGTGATGAGATTTATCCCATTCAGTCTCCTCCATCCTCCTGTCTCATTACTGTCCCCCTTTTTAAAGGAAGTATTGTTTGTAAATCATTCTATTTGAGTCACAGAAAAGTCATGAGTGTCCATCACTTCTGGCTATGTTTATTCTCTCTAATACAGTTACAATTCTAGAGAGTTATTAGAGTCTTTCTCCCAGGTATAGCCAGTTTCATCTTATTGGATAGCAGTTTTTTTCCCCTTTACCCTTTTTTTAACCCTTTTCATGTGTCTCTTGAGTCTCCTGTTTGAAGTGAAAATTTTCTATTATGCTCTGGTCTTTTCATCAGGAAAAGTTGAAAGTCTCCTTTTTCATTAAATGTCCATCTTTTCCTCTGGAAAAGAAGAATCAGTTTTGCTAGATAGTGAACTCTTGGCTGCATTCCAAGCTCCCTTGCTTTTCAGACTATCACATTCCAGGCCCTTTCATCCCTTAATGTTGATGCAACCAGATCCTGTGTAATCCTTACTGTGGCTCCTTGGATTCTAAATTGTTTCTTTCTCAATCCTTGCAGGATTTTCTCTTTTTTTTGATAGTTCTGGAATTTGGCCACAACATTCCTTGGTGTTTTTATTTTGGTATCCCTTTCTGGAGGGCATCGATGTATTCTTTCAATAAATATTTTGTCCTCTGGTTCCCTGATGTCAGGGCAATTTTCCATCACTAAATCCTATAATATTAAATCCAGGCTTTTTTTCTCTTCAATATTTTCAGGAAGTCCAATAATTCTTAAGTAGTCTTTTCTAGTTCTTTGCTCAAGCTCATTGGTTTTGGTGATGAGGTATTTTACATTTTCTTCTATTTGTTCAATTTTTTGGTTTTGTTTACCAGATTCTTTGTTGTCTCATGAAATCATTAGTTTCCATATACTCTTTTAAGAGAAGAATTTTCTTCATCTACCTTTTTGCAACTCCCTTTTCAATTGGTTGAGTCTATATTTGAAAGAGTTTTCCATTTGAGCTTTTGAGATAATTATTTTCTTTTTTGCATTTGTCCTATTGTTTTTTGCAAGCATTTGTTTTCTTGTGGTAGGGTGTTAATTTTCTCTCCCAAATTTTCAAATTGATTTTTTAAACTCCTTCCTGATTTCAAGGAAGTCTTTTTGGGATGGAGACCATATCATATTCTCCTCAGAGGTTCTAGATCTTTCTGAGTTAGATTCTTTATTTTCTAGGTAGTTTTCTATGGACTCCCCCCCTTTTCAATGGCATTTCTTCTTTTTCCTGAGATCTTGTGTTGGGTGAGGGGCTGGTTCATTGAAGTTTGGTGTTAAGATCCCTAGAGGCTTTACTCACTGAGTTTAATAACTCTAGGTTGTCTGGCCAGTAGGAGGTGCTAGAGGATTTGCTCACAGAGTTAATAACCCCAGGTGGGTCAGCCAGTAGAGGGTGCTGATTGCTTTCTCTGGAGTGTCTGTGACCTTGATTTGAGGCCATTTACCTCAGCTGAGCGAGCTCTTCTGCCCATGCCTGAGCCATGGCGGGGAGGCATGTTGAGGGGGGGAGGAGTATGGCGGGGGACTGTTATGGTGTTTGTTCTGGGAAAAGGGTTCAGCTGAAATGAATGTATAAAGTATGAGGTCTTCCAGACCAGAGGAGCCCAACAGATCGATGTCTGTGGTTCTCCAAGCTGGAACTCACCCTCCAGCCCTGACACGGTGCCCCAGACCATCAGTCCTACAGCCAAAGCCTCTGTGCCCCAATTGACTCTTGGACTGTGGCTCCCACAGTCAGTGCCTCCTTGACTGATCTTAGGTTAGTCTGGCTTTCACCCCAACCCAAAAGATTCTCTGCTCTCTGCCCCCAGATCATCCATGATCCCTGAATACAAACCTTAAGGTAGATGTTCTTCTCCTAGCTTCTTTTTCTGGGTTTTTTTGATTGAATTTCTGTTAAGAGATTTGTTTCATATTATATATGAGGGAAGATCAGAAAACCTTAGCACAGTGCCTGTCTTCTCTCCACCATCTTGGCTAGAAGTCCAATCTTTTCCACTTTAACAGATAATTATGAAGGTATCTACTTACACCATTTCAAATATACTAACAATATTTAGAAATAATTTAGATATTACTCTAACCCTGAATTCCCCAAGAAATGAATTGAGTATTAAGGTTCATCTTCTATATTCTAGCTTTACTCCAAGCAAGAATTGAAATCATCCTTTAAGAAGGGTGGAAAAAATTGCAAAGATATCTTTCTTCATGTTTTACCATGAGCAACAGTGCAAAAGTTGGGGGTACAAGTTCTTCAGTTTAAAAAAATTCAAATTTAATTATTCTCAGAACTTTATCCTGTGTCATCTGTTTTTGCTCTACAATGTCTAACTTAGTGAGCTCATCAGCATCCTACAAATCAATTAACATTTTCATGTATATGATATCTCGAGCTATACATTGAGACATACTGTCTTTTCTAAGTAAAAATATGCATAGCCAATTGCATTTGCAAATTCTCAAAATGAGGGCTTCATTGGTATCTGAAACTCTGAAAAACTGAAGTCATTATTTAGCATCCCAGTCCCTCATTCCCAATTTTCTGATTACTGTCAAGAATATCATCATTTTACCAGAACTGCAACCTTATTGTCATCCTTGACTTCTTACTCTGACTCAGCCCAGATATCCTCACTAATGTGAAATTTTGTCTTTTCTTTAACTTCCACAGTATTTCAAAATTTTCTTTCTATTTACTAAGTTAATAACCCAATTCATGTTCTCGTCAAAACTCACCTGGATTTTTACAATAGCCAATAATCAAAGTGATTTTTCTAAAGCATAAGGAATGACAATATCACTCCTTTGTTCAATGAACTTCGGTAACTTTATATTATTTCTAGGATTAAATAACCTTTGTTTCCTATCTTTCTTTGTCTTCACAAATTTGCCCCTTTCTACCATTCTGGTGCTATTATGAATTGTCTCCTTCCCTCCCATTAAATTTATTATCCAGCTATACTTGTCTGCTCCTCAGTTCTAGAACAAAATGCTAATCTCCTATATGTGCATGCCTTTGAATTGGCTTTCCTCCAAGTCAGAAATTATCAACCCTGTTACCTCTGTTTCTTAGTTTCCCTAAATTTCTTTAAAATTTATCTCAAATCTTACTTTCTAAAGATCTCTTCCCAGTTCCTGTTTCTGCCTGCCAGTAGTGTTCCCCTCTCAAATTACTTTCTACCAAATCAACATATCTACATACATGAACCATATGTATGTATAACTGTATGCATGTGTGAATATGTGTGTATATGTACATGTGTGTGCATGGATACACATATGTGTATATATTTTATCATTTATATATTGCTTCTCTCATTGGAATGTAACTTTCTTTAAGGAAGGGACTGTTTTTCCCTTTATTTATATAATCAGCATTTAGTACAGTGTTTGACATATAAGTGTTTAATAAAGGACAATTGATTGACTTATTGAGTATTATTGTTTGCCAGAAAACATTTTAAAATATTTTTAAATCCTGTGAAATACCATTATATGTAGGTAATGAATGAAGATTCCCTAGAAATGGTTGTATTAACAAAGTACCCTAAAGTAATGATAAAGTATGTGAACAGTAATTTTTTTTTGCTGACATAGAGTAATGGATTTTATAATTTCCTATGTTCTTGCAATGACAAAAACCCAGTTATCAATCAACTAAATCATACCATCCTAATTACTATTGAATAACAAATATTTCTGCTAATAGTTGACAACAATGTCAGTCTTTTTCTTAACTTGCTTTCAAATAGATCATGAGAATAAAAAGTAGAAGGGCCTTTAGAGATCATTTAGTTTAATCCCTTTCTTTTATAGTCAAAGAAATTAAAGATTAAGTAACCTGCTCATGGTTGAACAAGCAGTAAGTGTCAGGGAGAATAAAAATCAGAGACTTTGAGAATGAAACTAGTACTCTTTCCACTGAACAATGCGGAGTTTCTCTCTGGGTACCTAATAGATGTAAAGGAGTATGCTGGTTAATTTTAACAACCAGATCTCTAGAAAAATGCTCGCATGACATACTTTTAATTTTAATCTGCATCATTAACATTTTCCTCTCACCTTAGTCTAGAAAAAAATCAACAAAACAATAAATCAAGTCTTGATTTTTAGTTGTGTGATTGTGTCCACATCTTCATTAGCACACCAGGCCCTTTTATCCTTCTATCTTTAAGTGATCACCCTGTCAATTCTGGATACAGATGACCAGGTACGGATATTTATTTCTTATTTTCACCCAACTTGAAAATGATTTATGGTTAGTAGAATCACAGAACTGAAAAAACTGCCAATATCTATCTAGATCAACCCCTATGTGAAAGGAATCCTCACTACCAAAAAACAAATAAAAAAATGAGTAGTTGTTCAACCTCTGATTGAAGACCTCTAAGGAGGGTTACTCCTGCCTTAATACTACTTCTTCAAGACAATCCATTTCAGTTTTAATATTACTGTGATTTTATCTAGTTTTTGAAAGACGTTAATTCTATTCAGCATGACTGGATATAGGCTCAAAGTATCAGAAATTGTAAAGGAAAAAACATTTACCAATTATGAGAAAATAAATTGAATATAAGTTTAATGGATGGGCAGAAAAATAATGGTAGTAGTTGTAAAGTTATGTTGTAAAAATAATTTCTAATAATCATTTTGTGAGATAAACATTATTTTCTTTATATAGATGATTTATACAGAATTTAGAACTGGACTGTTGTCCTAATTCAAATATAGAAAACAAGTACCATAGGAGATGAAATGATTGGTCCAAGATTGCAAAAAGAGATTGTATAGAGTGTTCAGAGAGCACTAGCATCTATGACATGAAGGCTTGCTGAACTCTTTTTAGGACTATTCATTTCATCGTCACCCAATCTTACATGTGGGTCCAAGGTGCTATAGCATGCACGGAGGTCACACCCAGGTAAATCATCTTGGCAGATGGGATAACCAAGGCTCAGGTTAACAGGCAGGCCCCAAATCTGTTAGTGACTTAAGAAGATATCTACGCCAAGCAGGTAAAGATTTCCCCACCACCACCAAGGAATAGGTAGATGAGAACAATTTGCTACAATGATCAGAAAGACTTTTGAAACAATTACAATGGAGACCTTAGAGTTTGATCAGGCATTGAAGATGCAAGGTCATGCAGTCCATCATGAACCATTGCCAGTCATCTTGACTTTGCCAAAGCCTATCATTGGACTTTGAAGGTAAAATAGATCATTTTAATTACATGAAGTTGAAAAGGTTTTGTACAAACAAAATTAAGATAACTTGGATAATTCAGAAAATGGTTAAATTTGAAGAAACCATTACACCAGTTTTCTCTTCTAAGGGTCTTATATACAAGATATTTAGGAAATTGATACACATATAGAATAATAATAAAAATCACTTCTCATTGAACAAGTGATCAATGTATATGAATAGATAGTTCTTTAAAGGAGTTTCAAGGTTCCTTCCAGTCACTCATATGAAAAAATATTCATCAAAACAACTTTGAAGTTTTTTCTCACATCCAACTTACTAGAGAAGATGACAAAAATAATAAAATAATAAAAATAAAAAATAAAAAAATAATAAAAGTTAAGTTGTTTCAAAAATAATAAATTTTTGGTGCAATTGTGAATTGGTCAAATATTCTGAAAAACAATCTGAAGTTATGCTAAAGATGTGAGTAAAGTGTTTATTGATACCTCTATATATACAGAGATACCATTATAAGATAAACATTCAAAGTAGATCACTATAAAAATAAAGGTTGCATATATATATATATATATATACATATAAAATATCTCAGCACTTTTTATAGTGACACAATTATTGGAGAAAATAGCAACCTATCAATTAGACAACATCTGAACAGATTATAAAAGAATATTACTTGCACATAATCTGTGCAAGTGAGGAAATAAAAAGCAATGACTATAACAATGCATGTCATCAATAAAGTATTTGAAATTGAAACTGTATGTTATGAATTTATAAAAAACTATACAGACTCCATAAAAGAGAATTGGCAATGTCCTCCCTCCATTCGTCACAGAGGTGTCAGATAATGAATATGATACTCTGTATATAGTGTCATGAATGCATCATTAAACATTTTTTTGGCAATTTTTTTAATGTTATGTGGAAGAGGAACTGGTAATAAAAAAGGTCCTTATATAGGTTGAGTTGCTTTCCCTTTAGGGAGAAAAGAGGAATTCTTGTGATTTGATTGTTCTGCAGAATGAGAGCCACTGGCATGGCTTCCTTATCAAATAAGGCATAAAGAATCAGACTTTGGGAACCAGGGATGCCCAGAGGTTTAGTGAAATCCCTACTGCTTTGTGAATTTCTTTCCAATAAGTTTTGTTGCCAAGATAAATGAGGAGAAAGGAAGCAGCAGCATCTATTTTAGTCATTATAAAACTACCTTTTCAAACTTTTTTTTATGTAATCTTCCAAACAGACTTTAAAGCTATAGTGATTTTTGATCCATCAGTGGACCATGGTCCATGAGTATTTCATTTAATTCCAATCCTGAGATTGAATCTCACTGGGTTGATTAAATCAAGTCCGGTCAAGAATAAGAAGAGATGGATTGGAAAATGTAAATGATATAAAAATAAAAGATAAAAATATTTAAAATGTCAGAAATATTTATGAACAACCCTTAAAATAAGAGCTATACAAAATATATGTGTCTTTATCTGCATATTGTTTATCTATGTATAGATATGTATTATATATTTACATAACTATACACATATAGGCTTACATAGAAAAATAAGACTATTACAGGATGAATTTAAGTTTTAGATATACAATATTTGGAGAAAAGAGTTGGCTTATTTTCAGATCAAAAGGGTGTTCTTTGAGCACCTACAATATATTAATCAGTGCCCTAGATACTAAGAGGCTAGGGATTTAGAATACAAATAAGAAATTGATTTTTTTCTACCCTTGAAAATTTACCATCTATTAGAAAAAACACTAATTGGTACAATTAATAAACTATGTGAGGCAACATACAATTAGTTGGTAAATTATATTTTGGAAATTGAAGGAAAGGAGAGATGAATATTGGGTGAAGTAGTCAATGAAAACTTCAAAGAGAGGAATCTTTGGCAAGGCCTAGATAAAAAGAAATAGAAGTAAGAATAGGCATGAGATGTGCTTGTATGACAGTAAGGAGAGGGAGCAGCTAGTTGGAGCAGTAGATAAAGCACTGGCTCTGGAATCAGGAGGACCTGAGTTCAAATTCAGCCTCAAACATTTAATGATTTTCTGTGTGACCTTGGGCAAGTCACTTGACCCCATTGCCATAAATAAACAAAATTTTTAAAAAAGAATGTGAGGAGAAACTGGTATGATTAGAACAGAGAATAGACATTAGAAAATAAAGTTTGGATTTGTCTAGAAATAGAAAGGCAGAAGAGGTAGAGTTGGTTATGAAACAAACTAGCTTTGACTTTTTTTTTACTAGAATTGACATAATGAAAGTTATTGTTAGATTAAGTAGGTCAAACAGCCATATGAAGATCAAGATGGATTGTTGCCCAAGGTTTATTATTGGTTAATTTTTATACATAGTCTATGTAATCTTTCAGCACATCAATTTCCTCCTCCTCTAGAAAAGTGGAATAATAGATGTACTACCTGCCTTGTAGCATTGTGAGAAATGCTCTAAGTAAATAATAAAAGAGTTATCTCTATTGAATCTAAATCAGATTCTCTGCTCTGCAAGATGTCTGCTTGTTCCTTGTGATAAACTTGCTAACACATAAACACACACACACACACACACACACACACACACACACACACAAATTCTACACATCCTAATCTAAACTTTATACAATAAATCAGTGGTCATGATCTAGTATAGTCATTAGAAATACCTAATATACTTTTCTTATTAATGAAAACCAGAGAAATATGAATCCTGCTTCCAATGATATTACACGATTCCCTACCAATTTAGTCTCTGAATCATTGACTCCCTGCCATATTACTAACAATAGGCCTTATAAATTTGCATTTGACTCTAATCTTCAAAATGATAGATATTACCTTTTTAGCAAAAAATAAAGTCTTACCTAAAATATGCTTATATAAAATGGGAATGGACACATGTTTTAGTGTATACTAAATAAGTTGTTAATATAAAGATAATATTTCAATTTTGAAGATAACATAATTATTACCTAAAGTATGCATTACTTCAAATTCCAAAATACTATAAATATTTCATTTTCTTCCCCTTTTTTCTTTTTATTACAAAAAATTTGCAAGCAGTATGTGTATGAGTTTAATGGGTCCATGATTTAAGCCAGAAGTATCAAATTCAAGTCTTGTAGAAATATAGTTGATGAAACTCCTGGGTAGGTTAAATTAAATTGCAATTGGGAAATATTCAACAAAATTAATATACAATAGGACATAGATAATTTAATATTCAATTTTCTAAGTCAATATCCTATCTATTTAAACTTGATACTACTTTAAGATGTTAATTTCAATAATTCTGAAGCAAATATTTATTGTTGCTATGGTGTGTGTTGAGGGAAACAAAAAGTTCAGAGAATACGTGCTTTGTGCTATCAAAGAGGACATGGACTGAGATAGACAGCAAAAGACACAAGAAAACTCACTACCAATTTAGGAAGATCAGGTAAAAATAAAAGAAAGTAGAAGACAAATCTTTGCTTTCAAAGAATTAACAATGCAATGATACAAGAGTGGACAAAGATAACTAGACAGAAAGCAAGAAGAATTGATTTGAAGTTGGTTGTTGTACTTTGTTCTCAAAGAGAACCAAAATGACATCACTATGTTATAGTCAAGGTATAGTGTACAAATTCTCTTGGGGGTAGGTTCTCTTGAATTGATTTCATGATATGGGGAGAACTAGGATGGGGCATCCTCATCAGAGCATATATTGTGCTCCATGAGTAAAGAAGTCCAAAGGAAACATTAGATGCACAAATGTAGAAAATCCACCATAAATGTTTGTACAAGATCTTGAGACGGTTCTTGTTTCATTTTTCTGATAATTATGTGAGTGCTTCTTAGTGTGAGTTCCCCATAAGATAGTCTTTTTAGAAAGCATATGTTTGTCATTCAGAAAAAACATGGCCAGCCTATCAGAGTTTGAAATGGGACCTCAAGGTCTTCTATCTTCTCCTGCCAGGTGATCTTCAAAAATCTTTCTAAGACAATTCAAATGGAAGTGATTAGATTTTTGGCATAGTACTGGTCTATTGTACAGAATTCATAGGCATAACACAATGAGGTTAGCACACTTTCCTTCAGAGTCTCTCAAAATTGAGCTAGATCTGGCAACTTGTTTGTCACCTTCATTATACTTGGCATTATACTGTGAAGGAAAGTGAACTTATCCATAGCACTAAAAACTTCTCTATTAGCTATGATTGATAGTTCCACATATGAGTGGTTTGGTACCGCCTGATGGAGCACATGTATTTCCTTGATGGTAATTGTTAAGTCAAAATCAGAACAAACAGCAGAAAATCATCCCAAACTTCATTTCATGTCAATTTTAGAGGTTTCATTAAGTGCAGAGTCATCTGCAAAAAAAAAGTCATGCACTAACACGCCTCCCATTTTGCCCTTGACTTGTAGCCTTTTCAAGTCAAAGAATTTGCCATCATTGTGGTAGCTGACTTTGATTACATGCTTGTCCTCATTGAAGGCATTTGCCAAAATGACTGAAGACATTATTCTACAAAGCATGGAAACAAGGACCTCTGGGGTGGAATCAAGATGGTAGCCTGAAGTTAGCTTACTCCTGGAGTTTTCTCCTACACAATGTTAAATGAATCCTCCAAACAGACACTAAAGCTACAGATCCCATCAAGAAAAGACAAGATCAAAACAAGTTTTCAACTGTAGACATCATGGAGTCTGTCCCCTTGGTGGGGGGGGGGGGGGGCGGGCGGGAAGCAGAATAGAGAGAGAGGCTTTAAGCCACAGTGTAGTCCAAGTCCTGATAGCCGGACAACACCACAGGTCCTGGCACCTAAATATCAAGCCATCAGGGAGGGTCCCAATGAAAAACAAAGTCTGAAACCTAGGAACACTGGGGCAAAGACAGGACAGAGTTTGATACAAACCATTGCATAGGTAGAGCCTGGGCTGTTTGGGCAAGACCTTGGTCAGGGATTTGCCAGAGATCAGACCCCACCCAGTACAAAAAGTTTGGGTATATATTACTTCAACCCTAGGAACAGGGTTCAAAGAATCAAAATGAGCAAAAACTAAGAATGCTAATCATGGAATACCATTATACAGATAAAGAATGTAAAAATACCCCCTCAGAAGAAGAAAACAGAGAAGTATGGGAAGTATCAAAGGATTATATGAATTGGATTCCAAACCAAAACCTTATAGAGGGGGGTTTAAAGAGAATTTAAAAATCAAAAAAAGAGAGGAACATAAATGGAAAAAAATGAAAGCTATGCAGGAAAATTATGAAAAATTGACTAAATAAATCAACTCCTTTAAAAAAAAATAACCAATTAGAAAAAGAAAGTAAGTCCTCAAAGTAACAACTGGAAAAAGAATGAGTCATCTAAAACTCAAACAACCAATTAGAAAGGAAATACAACTGAGCAAAAAAGTAAAATTAACCAATTGGAAAAGGAATCAAAAAGTAAAGGAATTAGATATGATGGATATACTTAGAGAACCTGAGAAAATCATCTAAAAATTCCATGAAACAATTAACAAATATAACAGGATATAAAATAAATCCACATTAGTCAACAACATTTCTATATATATATATGAACAACAGAACCTAAGAGTAAGAGCTAGAAAGAGAAAATCCATTTAAAGTAATGGCACACAATATTAAATACTTGTTAATTTACCTTTCAAGACAAACCCAGAAACTGTATAAACACAATTATAGGAAAGCTTAAACAGCTGGAAAAATGTCAATTGTTCATGGTTAGAATGAGTTAATTTAATAAAATGACAATTCTACCTAAATTAAATTACTTGTTCAGTGCCTTACCAATCTGCCAAGTAACTATTTTATTGAGGTAGAAAAAAATAGTAAAGGGGGTGGATCCAAATGGAGGAATGGAGACAGAAATTCCTACAAGTTTTCCCCAATACCACTCAAAATGCCTTTAAATGGTGAATGTAACCAATTCTAGCGTGGAAGAACTCACAAAAAGACTATATGAAACAATTTTCCAGCCCAAGACAACTTGAAAGGGTCACCAGTGTTAGAAAGGGCCATAGTTCATCCCAGACTGCACAGAAGAGAATTGCCTCCAGATATCTAGGCACAGTCCCATGGAATACTTGTGCCTCTGGGGTGTGCCTCAGTCCATGTAAGCAATGGTAGTCTCCAGACCTCTCAACCCTGAGATTGTCAAGGATAACTTGGATGCTCAGTAGGAAAGTTCTGTTGCACCAAAGTGAGAAGAGAGTCCTGTTTAGCACAGGTCTCAATGCAGACATGACCCCTGGGAACCAGGACCAGACCTGAGAAGCCACCCAGCAGGGAACTACCTGGAAACTGCTTCCAGAGCACTTAGGTGATTAGGTTGGGTGTTGGGGAGTCTGCAGAGGTCTCTCTACTATCTATCCCTGAGGCAAGATTCTGTGACTTTCCTCATGCTCAGATCCAAGCTGTAGTATGGACCCCAGACTATACTGCCATAGTGGGGGGAGGGAGAGCAGGTGCTTGTGGTTATCCATAGATCAGAGCACAGGCCAAGAGAGTAGTAAGAACCTCTCATAAGAACTTAAAAGAATTGAGGTGACAGAGTATCCCTAAATACAAGTGCAAAAACCCTCAGAAGTTTGGAACAGTGTATTCTCCACCTTGGGGTAGAGAATGTTAAAATCAAAGATTTAAAATCAAGTCATTGACTGGGGAAATGAACAAAAAACAGAAGCAAAAAATCCAACCAAGACAATTACTTTGACCCTGTTGAAGATTAAAATACACTCTCAAGAGATAACAAAGCCAATGCTTCTATATCCAATGCCACCAAGAAAATATAAATTTGTCTCAGGTTTTGTCAAAACTCCAAAAGGATTCTGAAATTCAAGTAAGGGAGGTAAAAGAAAAAACTGGAAAGAAAAATGAGAGCAATGCAGTAAAATCATGAAAACCAAGTCAGCGACTTGGTAAAGAGATAACAAAAAATACTGAAAAAATAATATCTTAAAAACCAGTTTGGGTCAAGTGGAAAAAGCACTCCAAAAGGTCAAAGAAGAGAAGAAAGCCTTAAAAAGTAGAATTGATTATATAGAAAGGAGATAACAAAAGTTCTCTGAAGAAAATAATTCCTTCAAATGTAAAATATAGGTAAGGGAAGCTGATGACCATGAGAAATCAAGAAACAATAAATCAGAATCAAAAGAACAAAAATCTAGAAGAAAATGCAAAATATCTCATTGGAAAAATACCTGATGTGGAAAGCAGATGGATGATTATGGTATATGAATGTTATGAAGTACTATTGTTCTATTGGAAACCAAGAATGGTCAGACTCTAGAGAAGCAAGGAAAGAATTGCAGGAAATTATGCTAAGCAAAGGGAGAAAAACCAAGAGAACATTGTACATATTAACAGCAACTTTGTGAAATGATCATCCTTCATAGATGCAGCTCCTCTCAACAATTCAGAGACCTAGGGCAATCCTGATAGACCTGTTACGGACAATGCTATATACATACAGAGGAATAAAAGCAAAACATAACAAAGCAAGGAAAAACCTACAGAATCTGAATGAACACTAACTTCACTTTCTAAAAATTATCTTATGTTTTCCTTTCTTCTCTCATGGTTTTCTTTCTTTTCCCTTTGTCCTAATTCCTCATACAGAAAATGACTAATCTGTAACATGTTAAACACAAATGTATATATTACATTGTTCACTAGATTGTTCACCAATGAAAGGAGTGGGATGGAAGGTAATTATGTAACAAAAATATGTATATGCATGTGGAGGAATGTTGAAAAGCTTTCCTAACATGTAATGGGAAAAATAAAATAAAATAGCAATTGTAAAAAAATTAAAAAATAAAATTATGGAAGCAGGCCAACAATTTTCAGGGCACCTTTTGTTGCCCTTTTGTCATACCAAGAGGTGAGCAATATGGTCCTTAAAAAGCTTCCCAGACACTCAGAAGGCTACTGAATTTCACTTCTTCCAGTGAAAAGATGACACCATGTCCTGGGTTGCAGCACAGTGGCTACATCTTCCAGTATATTGACACCTTCCATTTCATCACTTGCCTGGACTTTGAGAAGTTAAAATGGTAAAATGGTATGGCTGTTGTCTTTTGATTCATGAACAAACTGTATTTAAATGAGGTAGAGTTGCATGAAGTTGTTGACCTCACTCTCTTCCACAGTCATCATGGTCCATTACAGGAAAGATTCAAGATGACTGGTGATGACTCAAGATGCAATGGATGTCTTAGTGTCTTCAGTGTGCAATTAAATTAAAAGCATTCCAGAGTACTTGCTTCAGTTACCTTTATAGCCAGTGAAATTGTTCTCAGTCTACTCAATTTACCATGATAAGTCCTCCTATGCTTAGTGTAGATACCCCCAAAACTCATTAGTTATCCTCAAATTGATTTAGCCCATCTGTCAAAAATAACTTATTGGGGGGTGGCATCTGTGCATTCTGCACCTTCTTAGAGTCACAGAGAAGTATTAGGTACATCAAGTAGACATCAAAGGTGACAAGCAGCCCTGAAAAGATCTCAGCAACCCTCATACCAGAGGTTTTCATCTTCCCTGAACACATACTATACAACCAATTGAAGTATTAGAAGAAAGACAGTATTTATTAAGTACCTATGTACTGTACTAAAGTGCTTTACAAATATTTCATTTTATTCTTATGATAATATTTAGGCACTTTTATTATTCTCATTTTAGAACTGAGAAAACAGAAACAGACAAGGGTTAAGTCAATTGCCCAGGGTCATGTAACTTATAAGTACAGATTTGAACTCAGGTCTTCCTGACTCCAGATCTGATTCTCTATTGTGCCACTTAGCTGCCTATAGTTTATTAAGATTTACAAAATACTTTTTTAAATAATGCAACACTTCTTCCAGCCAAGATGGCAGAGAGAAGACAGGCACTGTGTTAAAGTCTCCTGATCTTCCCTCATAAATAATATGAAACAAACCTCTTAACAAAAATCTGATAGACAAAATCCAGAAAGAGAAGCTAGGAGAAAAAGATCTACCTCAAGGTTTATGTTCCAGGATCAAGAGTGAATCTGGGCACAGGACAGGGTGAGAGCCTGAGAACATGAGAGCCAGATTGACCTGCCGCAAGGATGGGGGTTAACTGGGGAGCAGAGGCATTGGTGGTGGCACTGACAGCCTCGAACTTGTTGGCAGAGGGCTGGAGAGTGAGCTCCATTGCAGAAGAGTGGCAGACATCATTCCCTGGGCGCCTCTGTTCCAGAGGAAATCTGAGTACATAGCTTGATTTCAGTTGAGGCCTTTTCCCAGAACAAACAGAATCACAGCCCACCTCCACTCCAGACTCAGGTGTGAGCAGCAGAGTTCCATCAACTGTGAATAGGAAGAACAATTACCTTGCCCTAGGGCAAAGCCCACCATTGTTCAAAAAGAAAAGTATTCAATAGATTTAACTATCCCCTCCAGGCCAAGGGAGAGGGCCTCAAATCAAGGCCCCAGACACTCCAGAAAAAGCAACCAGTAATCTCTACTGGCCAGCCCACATGAAGTTACTAAACCCAATGAGTAAAGCCTCTAGGAATCACAACACCATCCTAACACCAAACCTCTGTGAGCCAGCCCCTCCCCAGTACAATGCCTTAGGAAAATGAAAACAGGCCAGCAAAAAAGGAGGATCCATAGAAAAACTCCAAGAAGAAAAATACCCAAACTCAGAGAGACCTAGAACCTCTGAGGAAAATATGATCTGGTCTCTGGCACAGAAAAACTTCCTTAAAGAAATCAGGAAGGAGTTTAAAAATCAACTGGAAAATTTGGGAGAGAAAAATTAACACCCTGCAACAAGAAAACAAACCCATGGAAAATACAAGAGGACAAAAACAAAATGAGAATAATTCTCTCAGATCCTCAATTAAGCAAATGCAAAAAAGAAAATGATTCTCTCAAAACATCAATTGGTAAAATGGAAAACTTAGAAAAATAGAATTGACCAATTGTTAAAGGAGTTGTAAGAGGTAAATAAAGAAAATTCTTCTGTAAAAAAGAAAAGAATGGAGTCTGTGGAAACTAATGACTTCATGATACAGCAAGTGACTGTTAAAAAAACTGAAAAAAATAGAACAAAATGTAAAATACCTCATCAGCAAAACCACTGACCTTGAGAATAGATCGAGAAGGGACAACCTGAGAATTTGGGGCCTTCCTGAAAACACTGAAAAGAAAAAAAAAGCCTGGAATTAATATAACAGGATTTAGTGATGCAAAAGTGCCCTGACATCAGGTAACCAGAGGGCAAAATAGTTATTGAGAGAATACATGGATCCCTTCTGGAAAGAGATACTAAATTGAAAACACAAAGGAATGTTGTTGCCAAATTCCAGAACTATCAGATAAAAGAGAAAATCCTGCAAGCATCAAGAAGAAACAATTTAGAAACAGTAATAATTACACAGGACCTGGCTGCATCAACATTAAGGGATCAAAGGGCCTGGAATGAGATATTCTGAAGAGCAAGGGAACTTGGGATATACTCAAGAATCCAGCATGGCCTTCTCATCCAGGGGAAAAGATGAACATTTAACTAAAGGGAAACTTCCAATATTTCCTGATGAAAAGACCAGAGCTATTTAGAAAATTTAGACATCAAACAAGAGGCTCAACAGGTATATGAAAAGGTAAAAAGAACAAAGAGTAAAGGGAAAAAACTGCTATCCAATAAAATTAAATTGGCTATATACTCACCTGGGAGATTCTCATAACTCTTGAAAATTGAAACTCTATTAGAGAGAATATAACAAGCCAGGAGCGATGGACATTCAGGCCTTATGTATGAGATTTCTATCCAATAAGATGAAACTGGTTATATTCCTACCTGGGAGACAGACTCTAATAACTCTCAAGAATCGTAACTCTAGTAGAGAGAATATAATTAGCCAGAAGGTATGGACACTCGTGACTTTTCTATGACTCAGATAAAATGATTTAAAAGCAATACCTCCATAAAAAAGGGGGAAATTAAGGAAACGGGGGGATGGAGGAGACTGAATGGGGTAAATCTTATTACATTAAGAGGTAAAAAAAGACCTATTGTAATAGAGGGGAAGAAGGGAGGAGGTGAGAAGCACCTGAATGATCTTCTCATCAGACTTGGCTTAAATTAAGCACACACACACACACACACTCAGTTAAGTTAAGAACTAATTTTACCTTTCAAGTATTAAATGGGAAAAGGGGAGGGGGATGGGGGAAAGGGGAACTAAAAGAAGGAAGACAAGGAAAACAGAGAAAAGGAAAACAGGAAAGAACAGGAGGGGGTGATATAGGACAGCAAACACACTGAAGGAGGCAGTATACAGAAACAAAATACTGGGGAATGTGGATAAAGGGGAAAAGGGGGGAAATTACAAACAAAGGATAGGTAGCATGGAGGGTAAAAAGAATTAGCAATTTTAACTTTGAATGTGAATGGAATGAATTATCCATTAAAATGTAAGTTAATAGCAGAGTTGATTAAAAAAACAGAATCCTACAATATGCTGCTTACAAGAAACTCATTTGAAGCAGAGAGATGCATATAGAGTAAAGGTAAAAAGGTTGAAACAAAATATATTTTGCTTTAGCTGAAATGTAAGAACCAGGGATAGCAATCTTTATCTCAGAAAAGCAGCTACAAAAGGAGATAGTTTTAAAAGAAATAAGGAAGGAAACTATATCCTCCTAAAAGGTACAATAGAAAATAAAGTAATTTCAATACTAAATATGTATACACCCAATGGTATAGTATACAAATTCTTAGAGGAGATGTTGAAAGAGCTACAGAAAGACATAGACAGCAACATTATAGTAGTGGGAGAACTCAATCTCACACTCTGAGATTTAGATAAATCGAATCATCTAAGGAAGTTAAGGAGGTAAACATATTTTTAGAAAACCTAGATATGATAGACTTATGGAGGAAATTGAATGGGTATGGAAAAGAATTTACCTTTTTTCTGCAGTACATGACACTTCTCACACAAATAACATCAGACCTAAATAACTGCTCATGCATAGATCAAGCATATATAATAAAAATGGCAATTCTACCAAAACTAAACTACCTGATTAGTTCACTACCAATCAAAATTCCAAAAATTTACTTTAAGGAGTTATAAAAACTTGGAAGTAAATTCATATGGAGAAATAAAAATCATGAATTTTCTGGGATTCAATGGAAAAAATGCAAAATAAGGTGGCTTAGCCTTACCAGATCTAAAATTCTATTATAAAGCATCAGTCATCAAAACTGTCTGGTATTGTGGGGTGGCGGGTGGCACAGTGGATAGAGCACCAGACCTGGAGTCAGGAGTACCTGCGTTAAAATCCAGCCTCAGAAACTTAATAAATACCTAGCTGTGGGCCTTCGGCAATACACTTAACCCCATTTACCTTGCAAAAAAAAAAAAAACCTAAAAAAACTGTCTGGTATTGGCTAAGAAATAAAGTGGTGGATCAGTGGAATAGACTAGGTGCATTAGCAGGAAATGATTATAGTAAACTCTTGCTTGATAAACCCAAAGAGTCCAGCTATTGGGACAAAAACTCTTTCTTCAATAAAAACTGTTTGGGAAAACTGGAAGTTAGTATGGAAGAAACTTACATTAGACTAACACCTCATTCCCTATACCAAGATAAGATCAAAATGGATACAGGATCTAGACATAAAAAGCAATAACATCAGCAAACTAGAAGATCAAGGGGTAGTTTACCTGTCAGTTCTATGGAAGGGGAAGCAGTTTATGACCAATGAAAAGATGTAGAACATCATTAAAAACAAATTCGTTAATTTTGATTACATTAAATTAAAAAGCTTTTGCACAGACAAAACCGCTGTAACCAAGATTAAAATAAATGTAGGAAATGGGGAAACAAGTTTTATACCTAGTTTTTCTGACAAAAGTCTCATTTCTAAAATATACAGAAAACTGAGTCAAATAAAAAAAAGCCATTTCCCAATTGACAAATGATCAAAGGATATTCAAAGGCAATTTACAGATAAGGAAATCAAAGTGATCCATATGAAAAATTGCTCTAAAACATTACTTATTAAAGAAATGCAAATTGATCTTTGAGGTACCACTTCACACCTCTCAGACTGGCCAATAGGACCAGAAAGGACAATGATCCATGTTGGAAGGGATGTGGGAAATCCGGGAGCTGCAAACTAATCCACCCTTTCTGGGGAGCAATTTTGAATTGTGCCCAAAGGGCAACAAAAATATGCAAATCCTTTGATACCACAATACCATTACTGGTTCTATGCCCTAAAGAGATTATGAAAAATCATAAAAATATCACTTGTACAATAATATTGATAGCAGCCCTGTTTGTGGTGGGAAAGAATTGGAAAGTAACTATCCTTCAGTTGAATAATGGCTTAACAAACTGTGGTAGATGTATGTCATGGAACACCACTGTTCTATTAGAAACCAGAAAGGATGGGAATTCAGAGAAGCCTGGAAGGATTTGCAAGAACTGATGCTGAGTGAGATGAGCAGAACCAGAAAAACATTGTACACCCTAACAGCAACATGGGGGTGATGGTCAAGCTTGAGGGACTTGCTCATTTCATCAGTGCAACAATCAGGGATAATTTTGGGCTATCTGCGAAGGAGAATAGCATCTGTATCCACAGAAAGAACTGTGGAGTTTAAACAAAGACCAAAGAATATTACCTTTAATTTAGAAAAAACTTTTTTTTTGCTATCTCTTATACTTTATTTTTCATCCTTAAGTATATGATTTCTCTCTCATTGCATTCAACTTAGATCAATGGATACCATGGAAACAATGTAATGACTGACAGACTGCCTTCTGTAGGGTTGGGTGGAGGGAAGCAAAATTAGGAGAAAATTATAAAACTCAAAATAAATAAATTATTTCTGAAAAATAGCAACAGTTGTTTAGACTGCTATTATCAACAGTTATCATTTATCAAACATAGTGTTTGCAGACACTTGGGTTTTAGCACTTTTTTTGCAGCAGAACTGATGGTTGTGTTTCTTGAGACCTCTTGAAGCAATCAAAAAGTACTCCTTAAGCACTCATATATGTTTTCAGTGTTAGGCATACAAAGAGAGTTCACTCTTGCAAACAGGTGATCAAGATGTGACAGGTATAAAAGTATAGGCACTAGACCTAATGTCAGAAAGACGTTGGTTCAAATACTAACTCAGAAACTGACTAGCTATGTAATCTGGATAAACCACTTAACCACCTTTTACCTCAGTTTCCTTATCTTTAAAATGAGGGTGGTTGATTTAGATGGACTTTGAAGTCCTTTCCAACCCTCAGTCTCTGAATCTGTAATTTACCAAGAAAAAATAAGTCTTTAGTATTTAGGCATACAGAGCAAAGGGATCATAACTTAGTCCTTCACAGAAGGGTAGGGTATTTATAACCAAAGGAGAAATAAATATACGAGTAAATGAATGTATTGAAAGCTCCTTCTAAATTTGTTTCATATTGAGAATGTTCACACTATTGTAGCTATGTCCCCACCATACATATAGAATGTGCATACATATATGCATGCACACAAGCACATATATAAATATTTCAACACCTCATCATTTTGTAGACTAGGTGCCAAAATATCTTGAGTGTTGATTCTCATGTGATTTCCAACTGCTTTTTTGCAGACTTGCAAGGTTTCCTTAAACTGGATCATTTTCAAACCACCATCCAGACTTTCAGATACCTATCCAAAGTTTTTTAGATCTTCCAACCACTAATAATCATTCAAACTAAATAAATATGATATAGTGCAGCACAATGGATCCCAATGATAGACTTGCACACAGAGTTTAGACAGAGTTGGCAAGGGTTTTGAATGCCATAGAAACAACTCCAAACATTGATTTGGTTTTAGACTTTCTGGTCAGAATAGCAACATTTTCATTTTCATTTCCAGAGGGTAATGGGCAAACTATGGGGGAGATGGGGTGATTTTTTTGGATTCTTGGCACCAATTGACTGTTTCTGCTCTCACCTCCTCATGTCCCATGGCAAAGATCAATGATATATGAATTTGAAAGTTTTAAGGTAGAATCTGTCTCAGGATATATTGCATTTCTATTCCAATTTTGCCATGTTCTTTAATGTGTGGAATGATTCATAAAGTTATATTTTCAACCCATTAAGTAATTTCAGTTGATAAAGTACTGTGGACAAATAAATCTTATAATTCTCAAGAAAGGAAAGAAAATAAGTCATGAGATACTAGGCAATTAATTAATAAACTACACTATTGGAGCAACAGAGAAGTCTTTAATGCAGAAAAATGACAAATTTTCTCTAGAGCAACAGAAACAAAGATGAATAGGAAAATAAACTTATTTAAGAAATGTCAGATCTATGGCCAAGATAGTGAAGAGAAACCTGGTACTGTTTTAATCTCTCCTGGCCTTCCCTCAGAACTAACATGCACCATACTTCTTAAGATATTTTGGATCCAAGAACCAGGGCAAAGGTGAGAAGAAGAACATTGACCAGCAAGGTCTGTTACAGGGAGCATGGGTGAGCAGGGGTACAGAGAGCAAAGACCCAGAACAGGAGCAAGGGGGTGAGGCTGAGGAACTTACCTGAGAAAAACAGGGAAGTGTATGCTGTTTGCATGTTGGGTAGACAGGAGAGCTCCAGTGCAGCAGCCCAGACATCAATCAGGTCAACTCATCGGATCTAGGAAACACCAGGCCATGAACCCCATATTTTCAGCTATTTTCAGCCCACTCTCCCTGTTTTCAACTGGGTCCTTCCCCCTCATCCCTAGGAGGGCATGACTCTATCCAGAACAAACACAGGAACAGTGCCCAGGTGTATGGACCTTGCCACAAGACCCAGGCATGGGGCTTTGATCTCTCCAGCTGATTGCTGATGAAGTCAATTAGCTTTCTAGCCCAAGAGCCCAGCAGATCTTGCCACTGCCCCCCCCAATACACCCTAGGCACAGGGAATGGACCACAGACCATCCAGAAAAAAGCTTCTGGAATCCCATAGAGACAAGCCCACTTGGAGTTTCTAGCCCAGGAAGCAAGGCCTTTGGGGATCTCAAAACCAAAGGTCTATGAACCAGGCTTTCCCCCAAGATAAGACCCTAGGAAAAGGGCCCCAAAATGAAGAAAGGTGAGGAGAAATCAGGGTCTATTGAATGTTACATTGAAGATATGTATACCAGTTCAGAGGAGATTATGAATTGGTCTCTAGCCCAGAAAGTCTTCTTAGAAGAGATCAGGAAGGAGTTTAAAGATCAAATGGAAAATTTGGGCAAAGAAACACAGGAGAAAATTAATAATTTTCAAGAGAAAATTAACATCTTACAACAAGAAAAAAATCCTTTGAAAATACAATTCTACAAATGAAAAAGAAAATAATTCTCTCAAAAACACAAAATGGAAAACATTCAACCCCTTCAAAAAATAGAATTGATCAATTGGTAGAGGAGATTCAAAAAGTAAATGAAGAAAATTCATCTCTTAAAAATATTGGAATCTGTGGAAAGTAATGACTTTATCAGACATCAAGAATCTGTTAAATAAAAAAAATAAAAAAGTAGAAGAAAATATAAAATACTTCATTGGCAAAAAGAACAGACCTGGAAAATAGATCCAGGAGAGACAATTAAGAAATATAAGACTTTCTGAAAACCATGGAGAGAAAAAACCTGGACTCCATACATCAGGATATAGTGAAGGAGAATTACCCTGATATCCTGGAAGCAGAGGGGGGAATAGTAATTTAAAGAAACCATTAAGCCCCCATAAGGATCACAAAATGAAAACACGAAGGAATATTGCATCCAAATGCATTAGCTATCAGATCAAGGAGAAAATTATGAAGGTGGCTAGAAAGAAATAATTCAAATACCAAGGAACCACAGTTACAAGCCATGGCTGCATCAACATGAAGGGATCAAAGGGCCTGGAATATGATATTACAGAGAAGAAGGGAACTTGGAATGCAGCCAAGAATTCACTATCCAGCAAAACTGAGACTTCTCTTCTGGACAAAAGATGGATACTTAACAGAGTTGAGGACTTTCAACTTTTCCTGATCAAAAGAACAGATCTATAAAGAAAATTCGGTCTTCAAACAGGAGACTCAAGAGATACATGAAAAGGTAAGGAGAGAAGGAAAAAAACTATTATCTAATAAGGTGAAATAGGCTATATCCCCACCTGGAAGAAAGATTCTCATAACTCTTGGTAATAGAAACTCTATAAGAAGGAATATACTTATCCATAAATAATGGGCACTCACAACTCCTCTATGACTCTAAAGGAATGATTTAAAAATTATCTGTAGATAAAAAAGGAGGATAGTAAAGAGATAGGTGGAAGGAGGAGATTGAATGGGGTAAATTAAATTGCATGAATTGATGCAAAGGGACTGCCTGTTTAGAAACTTACCTTACCTTTCAAGTATTATAAGGGCGAAGGGGGAGGGAGGAGAAAAAAAGCAACTGAAAAAAGTAAGGGTAGAAAAGGGGACAAAGAGAAAAGAGGAAAAAGGGGAGAGGGGTTGGACAGAAAGGGGAAAACACAATGAAGGAGGTTCTATTCAAATGTAAAATACTGGTGAATACAGATAGGGTGAAAAAAGGAAGCATTACAAATGGAATGAAGATAGTGTGAAAGGCAATAAAATGTTAGTAATTGTAACTTTGAATGTGAATGGGATGAACTCTCCCATAAAATGGAGGGGGGATAGCAGAGTGGATTAAAAACCAGAGTCCTGGGGTGGCTAGGTGGCACAGTAGATAGTGTACCAGCCCTGGAGTCAGGAGTACCTGAGTTCAAATCTGGCCTCAGACGCTTAATAATTACCTAGCTGTGAGGCCTTGGGCAAGGCACTTCACCTCATTTGCCCTGAAAAAAAAAACCCTAAAAAACAGAATGTTACAATATTTTGTTTACAAGAAATGTATTTGAAGCAGATGTATACATACAGAAAAAAGGTAAAAAGCTGGATAACAATATATTATGCTTCAACTAAAGTGAGAAAGGCAGGGGTAGCAATCTTTATCTCAGTCAAAGCAGCTTCAAAAATAGATCTCATTAAAAGAGATAAGGAAGGAAACTTCCTTAGGAAGTTTAGGAAATCTTCCCAAAAGATAGCATAAAAATTGAAGTAATTTCTTTTATTTTTAGTTTTTTCAAGGCAAATGGGGTGAAGTGGCTTGCCCAAGGCCACACAGCTAGGTAATTACTAAGCGTCTGAGGCCAGATTTGAACTCAGGTACTCCAGACTCCAGGGCTGGTGCTCTATCCTTAGCACCACCTAGCTGCCCCCACATTGAAGTAATTTCAAAATAAAATATGAATGCATCAATTGGTATAGCATACAAATACTTAGAAGAGAAAATAATGAGTTCCAGGAAGATGGCAGCAAAACTCTAGTGGTGAGAGACCTCAACCTCACTCTTTCAGAATTAGATAAATCTAATCATAAAATAGACAAGAAAGAAGTTAAGGAGGTAAATAGAATGTTAGAAAACTTAGATATGATAGACCTTTGGAGAAAATTGAACAGGAATAGAAAGGAATATACTTTTATTTTCTGCAGTACATGGCACATTATGCAAAAATTGACTGTGTACTGGGCATAAAAGCCTCATAATCAAATGCAGAAAGGCAGAAATAGAGAATACTTCCTTCTCAGATCAGAATGCAATAAAAATCATGTTCAATAATGGTCCAGGAACAGATAGACTCAAAACGAATTAGAAACTATATTAACTCATTTTAAAAAATTAATGGATCAAACAAAAAGTCATAGAGAAAACGAAGGATTTTATACAAGACAATGACAAGGAAGAGACAACATGCCAATGCTTAGATGAATAGAGTAGAGAAAGAGGAAATCAATGAACTAAACATGCAACTAAAAAGGTTAAATAACAAATTAAAAACCCTTAATTCAAAATCAAATTAGAAATTCTAAAACTTAAAGGAGAAAATAATGAAATCAAAAGCAAGAAAACTATTGAACTAATAAATAAAACCAAGAGTTGTTTTTATGGAAAAACCAATAAAATAATTAAAACTTTGGTTAATTTGATTTTTTTACCAAGATTATTTATTTTGAAATTTACAATTTTCCCTCTAATGTCACATCCTTGCCCCTAGCCCTGACCCCCACAGAAGGCAGTGTGTTAGTCTTTACATTGTTTCCATGGTATACATTGATCTAAGCTGAATGTGATGAAAGAGAAATTATATCCTTAAAGAAGAAAAATAAATTATAAAATAAAAAAAATCTATAACAAGTGTTTTGTAATTGATTAAAAAATTTTCTGAGCATGCCTTGGCAGGGAGATTCTCAAGTAGTTTATATTGTCTCAAGTTACTTTGAATGGGATTTCTCTTTCTAGCTATTTCTACCCCATCTTGCTAGTCATATATAGAGATGTGGAGGATTTATGAAGGTTTATTTTATATCCTGCAACTCTGTTAAAATTTCTAATTATTTCTAGTAGTTTTTTAGAGGTTTTTTGGAATTCTCTGGGTATACCACCATGTCATCTGCAAATAGTGAGAGTTTTGTCTCTATCTTCCCAATTCTAATTCCTTCAATTTCTTTTTCTTCCCCTAGCACTGAGGCTAACATTTTTTAATACAATATTGAAGTATAGTGGTGATAATGGGCATACTTGTTTCACCTCTGATCTTATTGGGAATTCCTCTAGCCTATCCCTATCGCATATAATACTTGTTGATGGTTTTGTATAGATACTGGTTAGTATTCTAAGGAATAACATATTTATTCCTACACTCTCTAGTGCTTTTAGTAAGAATGGGTGCTGTGTTTTGTCAAAAGCTTTTTCAGTATCTATTGAGATAATCATATGATTTCTGATAGTTTTGTTATTTATATAATTAATTATACTAATAGTTTTCCTAATATTGAAACAATCCTGCATTCCTGGGATAAATCCTACTTGGTCATAATGTTTTATCCTAATGATAACTTGTAACCATTTTGCTAAAATTTTATTTAAGATTTTTGCATCTATATTTATCATGGAGATAGGTCTATAATTTTCTTTCTCTGTTTTAACTCTTCCTGATTTAGGTATCAGGATCATATTGGTATCATCAAAAGTTAGGCAGAGTTCTGTCTTCAACTACTTTTTCCAAGAGTTTATATAGAATTGGGGGC